>NC_051155.1:205097402-205450902 GCF_013339745.2 Dermacentor silvarum
GCTTCCCATAGAGTTACGCCAACTGCATCGCCCCAGGGTCGGCTTCGCCGCAGTAGTCGATGTCCCAGATTGCTGGACTTGAATATGCCATCGTGAAATTCAAAGATGCGAAAGGAAGGGTCGGACGTCGTTCAAGTCAGCCGGTGAATGAGGTCTTTTAAGAAGTCGTCCCGGCGTTGTTCCGCTCTGATATCGCGAAAAGCACTCAAAGAGAGAACGGTGACAGGTGTGCCGGACGTAGAAACGTCAGGTGGGTCGACAGGATGGCTCGACAAGCAGTCCGCACCTTGGTGTAACCGGCCAGTCTTGTATACAAATGAGTAGTTGTATTCTTGAAGGCGCAGAGCCCAGCGGCCAAGGCGCCCAGAAGGATCTTTCAGGGAAGAAAGCCAACACAGAGCGTGGTGATCAGTGATGACTGTGAATTTCCGGCCGTACAAATAGGGGTGCAATTTACCCACTGCCCAAACGAGAGCCAGGCACTCATGCTCAGTGATCGAATATTTGCGCTCAGCAGGGGAAAAAAGGCGGCTGGCGTAAGCAATAACACGTTTTTGCCCTGGTAGTTTCTGGGCCAGCGTAGCTACAATACCGTGGCCGCTGGAATCGGTATGGTTTGGAGCTGATGCATCAAAGTGAGTGAGAATGGGAGGGGAAGTAAGCAGCCGGATCAGCTCAGCGAAAGCACCAGCTTGCTCACGGCCCCAAATGAAGGCAGCGTCTTCCATGAGGAGCTGAGTAAGAGGGCGTGCAACGTCTGCAAAACTGCGGACAAACCGACGAAATTAGGAGCAGTGGCCCAAGAAGCTGCGAACGTCCTTGGTGCACGTTGGCACGGGAAAGTCCTTCACTGCCCGGATTTTATCTTGATCAGGGCGTACACCAGAAGAATGGACGAGATGTCCGAGCACAGAAATTTCACGATGACCGAAGTGGCATTTGGATGAATTGAGTCGTAGCCCCGTCCGACGAAAAACAGAGAGGACCGTCGATAGGCGTTCGAGGTGCGTCGCAAAAGTCGGAGAAAAAACGATCACATCGTCCAAGTAACCGAGGCAGATGGACCACTTGAAACCGTACGTCAGCTTCGGCACGCGTTCCGTCTGTGATGCAGGTGACGACAACGGTGGCGATAGGTGTTATATGAGAACTTCAAAGATGAGAAAGGAAGAATAGAACAAATGCAAGAAGACTTCTCATTAGATGCATAATAATCGCTATCTCCGAGTTTCCATATTCAACTGCTGGGATGACGTAACCCGCAAAGCAAGTTATTGAACTATTCGAGGTTGTTTTTCAGGTTATTACAAATTGTACAACTACCTTATCAAATATTTGCTACTCCTTCTCCAGTACTTATCACAACGCTGAGGGGTGCGCAGCTACTGCTGCAATTTAAACGCACATGTGAATGAATGTACGTAACGATTGTAGGAAAATGAACTAGACTATTAAAAAAATCGGCAAAGGGAGCACACTTCGAAGACGCTTGGAGAGTGCCGAGTGAAAGTGATTCTAACAACCACGCGCAAATTGTCAAGACAGCAGAAAAGATATCTTTCAACCTCTGCTTTTGGTTTGATCAAAGCTGTAAAAGATAGCAATTTTAGGCGAAGTCTAATTCTTACATAACTAGGCGAAAAATAACTGCTGCCAAGCCACAAATCATAATTAAATTATATAATCTTAAGTGACAAGACCACCATATAATTATGAGGCATGCCTTGGTGGGGGACTCCGGATTATTGTGACCACCTGGGGTTCTTTAATGTGCACCTAAATCTAAGTACACGAGCATTTTTGTCTTACGCCTCCGTCGAAAATGCTGTCGCCGCGGCCGGGATTGAACCTGCGACCTCGAGCTGGGCAGTGCAACGCCATAGCCACTGGGCTACCGCGGTGAGTTGCTGCGAAGCAGTGAGGGGTGACGGCACGATTAATTGAAGGATGCGGAATGCTGTACCTCATTAGACATTTAGAGAATGATTCGCGCTTTCGGCTGTGGCTTAGTAAAACTAAAGATTATACCGTAGAAAGGAAAAAGTGAATAAAGTAAACGTAGCGATGCATGTATATACAATTTACTAGTAATTATAACGAGAAAGATCCGAGACTTCCGCGAAGATGCTTGTCAGCTCCAACGCAAGAAAGTCACCATATTGCGGTAGACAGCGCCATTTGAAAGACGCATTGACTGTCGAAATAAGCGGCGCCTCCCAAATGAAATAAAAGAGAAGATATTTGAGAAATATATATATATATATATATATATATATATATATATATATATATATGTATATATATATATAGAACACCTGATATGCTAGCATCCTGTCACCCTTTCAACTCCGCCCCCTTCGCCATTTCGAATCCACTGGCACGCTCTTCAATTTCGACCCTGACATCAACGCCCACGTGTCACATTCCTCAGCGGCAGGCGGCGATTTGTCTCCGGAGTCCGGTCAGGCCATTGTTCGCCTCTTCGCATAAAGAGAACACGGAGCACCAGGCAGGCGCCAGTCAGGCTCGGGAATGTGTTCAATTTCGCTGCTATGCCCATTTCAGCTCGCGCCTTTGCTTACGCACCACTCTCTGCCCCACGGACACACACGACGTGCCCGGGTCTCCAGAACGACTCTGCCACGAACTGCAGATTTCCTAGCTTGTAGCCTCTAAAGCAAAGGGTACAGGGGCGATGCAAGCGCCCACTCCGCGTCGCACCTTGTCGCAAACAGCCGAATTTTCAAGCTGACCCGACAAAGCCCTACGCTGGAACTGCGTAATGAATGTAGACGGAACGTATGTGCCTCTGTTCTTGTTTTTCTCCTTCGGCATCAAAGCCGTCTTTGTCTCAGTCATTACGTTTGGAGACTCCGAACCCGTTACATGCACTACTACCATTAAACATTTACCTAAATTGAATCAGGCTAAAATGTTCCGCGTCCCAGGCAGTTTCGCAATAACAGGCTTTCGTAACAGCACGAACGACCTAGCGCAACCACACTTTGCCCAGCAATTTATGGGCCGTGACAGTCGAGAATGCACGTGCTTAAGCCTGTATTTGGCTCGTAATTAATGGTCCTAAGACCAGCTTTCCTATGTGTAGCGTTCAGTAGCAAAAATGCTGACGTAGATTAAGCCTATTTGCAGCTCACACATGAAGTTCGCCGGACTGCCGTGAAAAGAAGTGGGCGAAGAAGTTCATGCAGTGGTGCCTGTAAAGACCTACTACACCATGTGACTGAAGTGAAGGAGGAGATGCAAATACCACGGTTGTCCTTAGGAAATAACTTCCGACATACTGGTGAGCTAGTTGCTTAATCATGATGTAATATGGTAGCGCACTTAGATACAAGGATGTAGCACAGTGAACAATTGGTAAATACTTCGTTAGCGAACAGAACTTTTCAACGACACAGTAAACAAAACGATGTTGCGTCACAACAGCAATACCAGTGTAGAGGCGCTAGTTGACACATGCTTTGGAAACATGACAAAAGCAGCTAGGCCGCAAGCGTAACAACATCATCGGCCTCCCCTAAATACCAGGCAACAACATAGACGCAATTACGTAATATAATCACATTGAATTCCAACTTGAATAGTACAAAACAAATGTCAGAGAAAAGAAAGACAATCCACTCACAAGGAAATCACAAGTAAAGCATTTTTCAATCCATGGCATAAATTTTAATGCGCTAGTTTATATCTATAAGACGCAGTTGAAAAACAGTAAGCAAATTTTGGAAATCCATAATTGGTACGGGGGCCTAAAATATACCATAATTCAGTATGTCTCTTTGGGCGAGATGTAGTGGTTTGCCTAAATTAGCAACATTTTGAAAAATCTACTTCCTTTAACTACTTCATTGTAAAAAGGTTTTAGGAGTTGATATTTATATATACTACTGACTCGTAAAACATGCACTTGTCAAATAAATCAGATGTGTGCGTGTTACGTGAGCCAACAGAAATTGAACGCAGCATTTTTAAGTAAAACAACTAAATTACTCATTGATCTTTCAATACCATTACAACAAACAATTGTAACAAACAATTGCCGCAAACAATTGCAGCAAACAATTACACGTGAGGACCAAGGAGGTTATTGTACAAGAGCAGTTCTTGAGGTATAGGCAGTTAATGAACTCACATTTCTTTAATATACGCAAAGCTTTGCAGAGTTTTGTTCGCAAGTACTCTGTATAGTGGTCCCAAAGCACAAATTTATGAAACACATATCCCAAAGTTGTTGCTACAGAACAAAGCGAAATTTCACTTTCATTTAGGCAGAGAGAATAATCTATATTTCGTGGTGTGGTCTCCGCGCAGATAATAACAGCTTGTGTTTTTGAACAGTTCAACTGTTCGGAATGTTTTTTTTTAGTGACCACCCAATATATTTTGCCTAATGTGTCATTAGTCGACTTCATAAGTCTGTCCATGTTTTAGCTGGCAAAAAATAGGATAGTATCATCCTCGTACATTATGTACTGCATTGAGTCATCAATTATTTCAATATCATTAATATATGTAATAGACTGTAGCGGTCCTAATATATGACCTTGCGGAACATCATGTTTAGTGATTTTAAACAAGGATCAAATTTAGTTTGCTAATAGAGACGGCTTGCGGTTTGATAAGTAGCTTACAATTAAATTAAGCACGATGCCAGTACTTATTCAGGATCGTAACAGACCTGTTGACAATAATAACTGACTTCAAAAGGTGTTCTAGTAATTACGATTTCGTCATGTCTGAGGACGTTATTATGAAATTTAGATCTCACCGTATTTCTTCTCTTCTTGATTTTTGAGTCGCAAAACTGCGTAGCGTGGTGTTCTAGCATTGCAATAATTGTACAACCCATTATCTAACAAACGAACAAAGCGTACGCAGAGAAAGTTCAGTGGTTATAGCTGAACGCATACGATATTTACAGGCCACATTGCAATAAGCTGCCGAGATTTACACGTACTCTGCATGACACTTGGTGATCTTTCCCACAGCGTTTCAAACAAGGACCACGACCGATACAGTATAAGACTACAAACAACAACGTACAACGATGAAGTTCACAACGACATCGCTGACATTGACGAGTGGGCATTTTTCTTGCACGAACCATCTGAGGCCCACCACGAAAGAAGATTTAAAAAAAACTTCACTCATAAAACACCAAAACGAAAAGCGCAAGAGATCTCATAACTCAGCGCCTGGCAGAATAGAAAATGAACAATACTGGAAGAAATATCATCAAGAAAGGGGATAACGGCCGCTGGATTGAAGCGCGCCACAAGCTAGCAAGAAACTAGGGCACAAGAGCAAATTCCCGGCGCTGAAGGCGAAATACACGGGGTCTTTCGGGGACGTCGAAAAAACGTAAAGAGCGCGAAGTTGCTAGAGCAGGCTTGTAAGCACGTGGCACTTTCACGGCTGGTATTATTTCTTCCCCGACTTTGTTCCTGCGTCGCCCGAGACGTCGAGGCAGGACACAGGACCTCAGAATAAAGCACGCGGCGACCACAAACACGAATCGTCGTAACGGCTAGCCGGCCGGTTGCCACCGCTTGCATATTTTACGGGCATTCTGGTGGAAGCGCATGCGGTGTTTTTACCTTCGAAAGACGCTGGATGGGGATAAAGTGTATCGCCCCGGGAATCAAAATGTATCGCTCGCCAGGCGGTGCACAAACGCTTCGCGAAAAAACGAGACTAACGCGACCGCGAGCGACACTAACCGCGCTTTATTTGTTCGGAGGCGAGAAGAAGTGAGAGCCACGTGCGTCTGCAAAAGCTTTCATTTTCGTATGTTGCGTACGAATAGCAAAGAAATTCTGGCTCTGACCGGTCTACCGTTGTTCATACGAGGGAAGGGGTCACCAAAAACAGCTACAGAGAGTGCGTGTAATCCACCACATTGTCCTCCTTTTCCTTTTTTTCTTTTTATAGTTCTCGCCAACATTTATTCCTTGCAACACCCATCCTCACGCAAGAATTGGCGTCAATAATAAAGTACTGTCATTGAACAGTCGCACGTGTGCGAGGATTGCACATGTTTTAACGCGATAGCGTTGAGGACCTCAGAAGGACCGCAGGCCCCGCGTCGCAGAAAATCCGGCGTTGGTGTCGGCTTTGGCGCCCGCGGCCGAGAAAATCATCCCCAACCACGTAAGGTCCTCCAAATATATGTAGGTATGCCATACCATTCTATCATCAATGTTGCTCATACCTTGCCTTGCATTCCTGGCAAAGCTATTCCTCGGAATTTCGAGAATGACAATCCACAAACAAATGTCATGAAACAAAACATCCACAGCGCATGCCTTTTATGTTAAATCGTCTTAGACTGAAATATTCAAAGTACGAAACAAAAATGGAAACCTGAAAATTATGTAATTTTTTTGGCGCAGCTGTGCAATATCTCCAGGATCGCCCCACGCAAGAGGCCGCGTTTCTACGAAAATGCTCGCCTTCGTGCATAGCGTTCGCCGCCAGTGCCATGGCCGCTGGATAAAAAAAAAAGTTTTTTTTAAATCCAGCGGCCGTGACATGTGCTTCCCGGTAGCCATTACGGTTGCTTAAGCTGCAGTTGTCGGGAAGCGTGAGAAGCAGTCAGGGATCTTTGAATGCTATCGCATTCCACTCTTAAAAGCGAAGCTTAAGCATCCTCCCAATTTTATTTTCGAGGCAGTAAACGGCCTCGAGAATAAAACAGTCGCTGAAAATAACCAAATGTCACGTTTTTTAGTCAAAGCCGCCGATGAAAGCACGCCGATTTCCGTAAGAGCTGGAAACAATGAGCCATCATAAGAGTTTCTCGAATAAACGGCGCAGTTTCTCCGAGTTCATTGTACTTCTCTTTCTGAGTGATTGCCTGCTGTACACCGCCGCCTGACAGTGCAACTTTATTAAGGTAGAAATATTTAGCTACATTTTAAATAAGTGTTTCTTAGCCGGTGCTCCCTCAATTCCCCGTAAGCCGAGATAACTTTAGTTTCTAACAACATATGTCCTCATTATACTTCTAGATGGGTTGAAGGTAATTAAAAGAAGTGACTGGAGTTTCAACAGATTACGGGCCGCGGCAAAGTTTGTTTATAATCCGACGGAAGCAGTACAAACTAATCCTCTTAAAGCAACCGCTGAAGATATGAAAAAGCGCATCATGTTAAGGTGTTTATGAATTCCTTACGCAACGAATTGAAACTCAGGAGCCAAGCATGTGTTCATATGTTATAATGCCTTGGTGTAAGGAAGCATTAATCAAGCAAATATGCAGGAAGTTATCGCCCCAACAGAGTCGTATAAAGCAAAAGAAAAAAAAAACACGCTTAACCTTGCCTTCGGCCGCGCAACGCTTGAAACATCGAAGCTGGGCGATCGTAGCCCAGCATTTTCCGAAAGTGCGCGCGAACTTTTCCTCTTATTACTCATGATGATGATAATTTCTTTTCGCGCGTCTTGGACTTACGGCCGTCACTGCGCGTTGCATAGCGCAGCTTGCAACACCTACGCTACAGTAAGTACCTACACCGCGTTGCAATGCCGGCAATGCGTTCCAGCAGACCCGCTCCTAGAATGCATCTCGCTTGCTTGCTTGCCTTCAAAAGTGGCTCGTACCCACTATGGGGGATTGGCCAAGAATCGGGTGATTGAAGGAAAACAATTATCGGAGTCTAATAAGGATCACTTGTGAAAATTTTGCATCTCTCTCTCTCGCTCTCATTTTCTTTGTCTCTCTCCCGAGCATAGCGCACAAACCTCTTCTTCACCTCGCAGAGCACGAGCGTGCGAACGCACCAGCAGTGGACGAAGACGACGACGCTCGAACGCAATCATATGGTTACAATGAACCAGAATCCATCGATCAATTTTTATTATCGTGTCGGCGGTTCGTAATCATTGACAACGATGTTTGGAAATCCCACTTCGCAATCTAGGACTGCCATTAAGCAGTTAAGTTATACTTTCACTTGGAGCCACGGTGTAAGGATATAGCCACGGGAATGTTTGCCGAGCTATTTATAATTTTCTTTGGGACAGAAAAAGATTGCCTTATTAATATTGTCCCATTTTTCCATGATTGATTTATTTATCCTTCAATAAATTAAAGATTTAGCAAATTCAAAAAGTAATGTCACAAAATCACAATTATTATTATTATTATTATTATTATTATTATTATTATTATTATTATTATTATTATTATTATTATTATTATTATTATTATTATTATTATTATTATTATTATTCAAAATTTAGGTCTATCCTTTACTGTATTTAATTTATTATTAAATTCATATTACCATTCCTATCTAGGCAAGGCTGACTAACTTAGTATAGACTACTTAATTCTTTGGTTTTTTGGTTCGTTTCCCATCTTCAATTATTCATTTATTTTCCTTTAATTTTTATTACTTATTTATTTCCAAACTAATTTATTTTAAATTTCGATCATAATACCACTCGGTTCGTGGCCTAGCCCCCACAGTGGGTTGTGCCATTGATTGAGGCATCATCATCATCATCATCATGGTTCGCATAAATGCATGTTCTCCAAACGTGGCTCCATATTGTTTTTGAGGCAAGTTGTCTCGAGATTTCTTTTCCTGCGAGATCAGAAGGATCCCTTTTGGCGAACAGTGTGCCAAGTACGCTTACGAGATGTGTTACCTCAGTTAACCGTATCCTCAAGAACGGCAAATAGTGCAAGTCTCCGCGGCTTTTTACGGGAGGTAGCTTGGTCCGTTGAATTTTTGCATACTCGCTTTTCGTTTGATTATCTTGCTATCTTTTGAAGAATAAAAATTGTACAAGGACCTAGTTGATATCTGTATGCCGGTGCCTTTGTACCGATCCATGTGCTCAGCGACCACAGGAGTGGACGTATTAAAGCGACTGAAACGGATGCCAGTGCGGTCTGGGGTGTAAACTTTCTTTTTCCAACTGCATACTGGAACTCTTCCCGTCAAACCTTGTCTACAACAAAAAGGCCTTTTCGTGGTGTGGTCCACGAACGGCATCAGGTGTAGGAAACCAGAGACGATAGAACACATTTTCTTGGATTGCTCGGACGCACTTTTCTTGTGGGACATTCTGCAACGTACACTGAAAAAGGATTTACCTGTCACACCGTAATGCATCCGTTTCCTTCCAATTGCGAGTGAAGATGGTGTTCCTTACGATATGTTTATGGCGCTGACTCTACACAGCCTGTGTAAAACGCGCATGGATGTCGGGCATGAACGTCTGGTTATTCGCCTAGCTAGAGAGCATTTTATTGAAAGTATTTTGTTTTTGCGCGAGGCTTGCAATGCACGATTAGATAAACCTGAATGGGCAACTTTGCTAGATGAACTCGTCTGTCTAAAGCGTTTTTAACAGAGTGCGCCAGCCAATTGACGGCAGGCGTTTATAGCACCAGAGCATTGTACATATCATGTTAGCTTCATATGTCTGTGTGTCTATTTTTGTCAAACAAGGGCAATAAAAAAAGGCTGTATAGCCTAGTGGTTACGACGCTCGCCTTGGGTCCGTGGGCTCGTGGGTTCTACTCCCACCTTCACGAGAATGTTTGTATTTTTATTTCTTGATTAATTTCTAGATCGGAACCACAAACCACAAATTACGGCTGGCTTAAACAGCTTCGCCGTTACAAGCTTTGTGCTGAGTGCAGCGCCGTGCTAATGCAGCATCTCTCAAGCTTTACCAGTTGCAACACGTTGTGTCAGTAGGTATGCCGCATTTAAAATTCCGAAAGATGTTCCCGATCCTTATCGACAACACTGTACACAAGCACTCAGTAGTCTAGTTGATACCACCTATTTGAGATATTTTGCCCAGGGGCGTTGGTGCGAATAACGACTGATTTATATACCACCTCGCGGCAGCGTCATGACCCTAATGTATCGCCTCTTTAACGCCCTTCCTCGTCATCCTAGATTTCACTCCACCAGCGCAAGACTTATTCGTTACTCGTGTCATACCGCGTGCCAGCTTGTATACTAACAGCAAAATGCAATACAAGGACAACATGCTTCGTCTCTCCATCGTTCCATTACCCTAACTGACAATGCTAGAAAGCTGGCGTTAGGCTGACTATCAAGGGAAGACAGCGGGTGATAAAGTTGCCAAGTTTCTGAGTTAATTACCGCCCAGTTCAGCGAACACACTGCAGACAGGCCTGATTACGAGTCCGAAAGCAAGCTAGCGAAAGGGCTAATACATGTCGCTTTCGTCGACGTCTTCTCGACATACATCCCCCCCAATGAAGCCCCTAGCTTAGCTGTTCATCAATATTCAATCTGCAAGGCGGCAGCACACGCTCTACTGGTGCCGACGGCTACAGCGTGGTTAACGTCAGGCTACAGATAACGACCATGATGAAGCGTGCTGAGCCTCAGTCTGTGATCCGCAGGCCGATACGGGCCTTCCAATAATCCGGTGGCGCCCCCACCCAGATTTCTAAAGGTAGAATGTTGTCTCTCCTGTTCGGTGCGCTGTGCCGATGTACGGCTATGGGAGAGCAAACACGTTGCAAGGCTTTGTGCACGAGGTTTCGCGCCTTCTGTACATTGCCTATGAGTCATCCACGTACGCTCAGTCTTATTCAGCACATTATTACCCGTGGCTATCGTGCGCGGAATTTCACTGCGGCAGGGCTCTCAAAGAGACAGTCGAACAGATCATTGATTGGGGGAGTGAAGCTGATGCCGCGTCCTCATAGCGCTAAAAGCAGTTTCTTGGTAGTCGAGCTCAATACCATCGTCAATGCATTTGATCTCGCCTGTACAAAAGAATGTTTGCATCATCGGGCCAACAACAGCATCTGACAGCAGTATAGGTGAGGCTGTGGCTGGACACTGCAGAACGCCTTAAAGGGGCCAGCTGCCAAAGGCCAAGGATATACACCCACGGAGTGTGCTAACAGTACAAAACTTTTTTCTCCAAGCAGTGCATGGTGCTGTCGCGTTTGATGGTACACAACGTGATGCAGTGCGACCTTCCTAAATTTCCCCTTCCCCCGCCCTCTGCCTCTCCCCTCTTTTCTTTTGCGCTATAGCCTATGCTTCGTAACTGGATGACCTTAGGCTCAAAAACAAGAAATAATTACCAATGTTTTGGCTCTGGCGTAATTGCAAGGTTCCGTCTCCTACTTGTCATTTCCGATGGAGTGCCTGTTCGTATTAGGCTTCGACAACTACTTTATTTTTTCTGATGCCACTGGAGTAGAGTTCGATCGCGGGAACAAAACGAAGATAGGAAGGTCTAGCAGTGCGCCTCTTCCAAACATACATGAGTGGTTTTGTTCTCTCGCCACTGCTATCAGGAATACAATTCGCTCTGTCCTGTAAGCTCTCCGTTGCTGCGACGCTGCACATAACTAACGGTGCTCGAAGAACCAGTATATCCAAAACCCGAGATAGGGATACGAAGTTAGCACAAGCTCTAATATTCGTTGTGAAGACAGACGAGTCCGGCTACACGCATGTGTCAGAGTGCCGGGCAGGATTAAATTGGTCGGGAAATGAAGCGCTCGCCCGTATACCCATGGCCCCGCTCCTGCTCGTCCTTTAGTTGAACGCATGTCATGGACTTCACGCGGCCCTTTTCCTTAGGTACATATTTTAGTCTATGGCTCCGCATTAGCGCCGTTTGCCTGGCTACATAGCCTTCTCATAATAGCAGAATGCGTGTAAAAACTCAAGTAGGGTGAGAGCTTTGGGTTGGAGCCCTGAAAAAAAATTGAACAAAAACGTATATTTTTTTTTTATTTGAAGAGTTGCTTTCGAAGGCGACCACAGCGAAGGTTGTTTAAAAAAGTCAACCATTAAGCATTTCAAACCGCCGCCATAACCTTATATCCGTGCGTTTTGTGTTCTCCGGTGTTGTTTAAGTATGTATGTACTAGAAGCCTACATTTCGTTGCTGTCACCCACAAAAAGAGAGACGCACCTCACATATCATGCGTTTTATGCCACCTCTCTCCACTTTTAACAGTACTTCAAACATTCTCACAATAAACAAAATCGACACACTGGAAACAAAAGCAAGCAGAAAGGGAAAGTCATTCAAGAGGGGTTGCGCAGCACGAGCTTCATCGGCAGTGCCCGGCGATCTTTGCGGATACTTTGGTGGATCTTTATCTTGAAACGCCGGTGCGTCAACTTTGATAAATGCGACACTCGCTGCATAATAAAACTGAGGACCGATGTCCCATTCTTCACCACTCACCGTACTTTGTCTTCTTCAACACACAAAAGAAGAAGTGCTGACCGAAACATTGGTGAAAAATATGGCACTGTACTGAAGGAACTGGGTGACGGTGCTGGTGAAGGAAGAAGAGGACAAGCAACGCTATTCTTGGCCGATCCCCCACGGTGGGTATGTGCCATTTGTGCTGTGGATCATCATCATCATCACCTCCCTTTGACTTGTTTCGGTCTACCGTTGAAACGCTAGGTCGGTCGAGTGCTGCTAGGTAAACATCCCCATTGCATCTGG
The DNA here is from genome assembly GCF_013339745.2 of Dermacentor silvarum. Taxonomy (NCBI): domain Eukaryota; kingdom Metazoa; phylum Arthropoda; class Arachnida; order Ixodida; family Ixodidae; genus Dermacentor; species Dermacentor silvarum. The sequence continues at coordinate 205,109,910 of NC_051155.1, forward strand.
TGAAGGTTATGGGTTTCTCTTCCACATCCTGGAACTCCGCAGTCGGACGCTACCACCAGCTCTTGCGGTAAATGATCCCGGACCGTCCCAGGCTGCTGCTCCCGTACCCACGACCACTGTCTGCCCTGGCGTCATACGGCAGCGCGATCCCGCTATATTTAGCGGAGCATGCAGACGACCTCGACGTCAAGGACTGGCTCACCGAATACGACCGTGTAAGCGCATATAATAAGTGGGCCGGCCGCGACAAGCTCACTAATGTAGGCTTTTATTTGACTGGCGTGGCGAACCTCTGGTTCAGAAATCATGAATCCAGTTTTACCACCTGGTCCGCTTTCACGAGCACTTTGACTGAGGTCTTCGGCCGTCCCGCCATTCGCCGCCTTCGTGCTGAGCAGAGATTGCGTGGTCGGGCTCAACGCAATGACGAGAGCTTTACCAGCTACATTGAAGACTAGTGAAGGAAGAAGAGGACAAGCAACGCTTGCTCGCCCGCTTCGCCATAGCTCCCTTTGACTTGTTTCGGTCTACCGTTGAAACGCTAGGGTCTAGTGCTGCTAGGCAAACATCCCCATTGCAGCACAAACAAAATGCTTTGAAGAACTCAAAAGACAGCAATATTACTCAAAGGTGGCCCCGATATCACCTTCCTCTGGAATGTCCGGTAGCTTTCTGGTGAACGTGTCTGGGGAGCCAAGCTCAGTATACAGAATGGCATGGACCGTGCCGATCACCACGATGGCAAGAATGGACCACATGCCAGCGGACCAAATGTCTGCGACGTACATAATAGGCAGTGCCACCAACGCTGTGGCGGCCGTCTTCTGGTTCTTGCTGAGCATCAGCCTCGTGCCCCACACGGCCGCAGTCTCGTTGTCCTGGTGCACCTTGAGCGTGGCACACACTGCAGTTACCACCGCGACGCTCACCACGAGTTCCACGCGGGACATGACGTAGCCCTCCAGGCTGACGACGAAGAGAATGCATTAGTTGCTGCGGAATCGGCCCACGTTTGATAGGATCCGGTCGACGACCTCCTGGGCCGACTTCGGAATAGAAATTCTCGTGGTGTCCGCAAAATGCTTCCATGGCTGTGCGCGGTTGATCTGTTCGCTGGAAGAGGTCACGACGACGCGCTGAAGGTCAAAGTCTTCCTTCTTGGGAGACGAGGAGAGGAGGCATCACCCTGAAGAATTCGGGCTGATATTCAGGCTCTTCTTGATGTCGCCCTGCTCACGGTTCATGGCTTCGAGCTCTGTGGTCAGCCGCTGTGCCTGGCAGACGGTGGCGGGGTGGAATCGGTAGCTGCACACTGCTGTCCTCCTTGGTGGGCTCTGTAGACGCTGACGTGGCGCTAGATCTCCCTAGAACTGTCGTGAATACCGTCGAACCAAAGCCAACGAACGCGCTCTAAGTTCATGCGCTCTCTGATCGTTCTTCTTCTTTGTCGCCGGCGTATGTCATGAGGTGCACCTCCTTTTTCTTTCACCACCTTTTTTCTTTCGCAATTCATGGCTCTGTCGTCATGCGCCCCGAGTGTATTTGTTCGTTGCGTGTTGTTTCAGGCTGATTATATTCCGTCTCTTCTCCTATTTCGATTACATTCATTTCCATATCTAATTCTTTCATTTCATCATCAAAAAACATGTACGTCAGCATCAGCACGCACTTTGTCTCTGATGCAGGCGACAATGACGACGGTAGGTGTTACACGAAAACTTTTTGAGGCAACAACAACTTTCTCGTCATAAGGAATATCTATTTTAGAAGGACCGTTTCGCCGTATTGAACTGAACCTTTACATTCCTAATATTTTCCTTTTGGGGCCTCCTCTATGGGACATTTCGCAGGCACGTCTGCGCAGCTGTTGAGAAATTTATATTTCGTTCAAGACGATTTTCTGGCTAACTCCTTAAAACGTTGTGATACTTTTCTTTCCATCGTATCATATTTTTATACTGTTTTTATACTTGTAAGAATATCTTTCTAACCCATGCAATCGTGTGCCAATCCTCTATAGTGGATATGGGCCATATATCGAGGCAAACGAACGCACTAACTTGAGCCGTAACTTTCGTATCTGCTCATAACAAACTGCTCGTAGTCGCTGCCTCTGAGATTGGGCACCACAAAAGCGGTGCTCCGCCTCTAGTATTAAACTCCTGCTGCAGCGGCCCCATGAAGTGAACTGGGAGTAACGAATACTGAAAAAACCCTTCCCTGTTAGCGTGTTGATCAAAAATATCTTCCACGTAACGGTCAATTTCAGCCTATCTCGTGTTGGTGGCCACCAAAATATTACAACTGATAACTGAAGGTGCAGCAGGCACTCAGCGTACTAATAATGTTCGTCAACCATGGCCCATGGTTAAAGAATTCGCGTTCTGCGGCCCCAGAATAATTATTATCCCTGTCACACGAAAACGTAATGTTGCTTCCATCGAATGATATTAAGGGAACTCAATGTATTTTCCCGGCGTGCGGCGAAAAAAAAATGTCATATTAAAATGACGACCTTGGCCTTGGAAAAACAGAACTTAAATTTCCCATGCGTATATCTTTTAAAATTAAACGCTACTTAAAATATATTCCTCGTCTTTTCAGACAATTATATCACACTTCCACAACATAAACCAAATCAATTCAAACTTAGCAGAGCCAAACGAAACAAACTGATAATACAATAGTAATGCTTGTATGAAACCTATGGTCTTGCCATTCTTTTATCAAAACGTACGATTTAGCTTCGGCACACTGCGCGGAACTTTTTGCCTCTGGGCACGCGATCCACACAGCGCGCACGAAAGGATCGAACTGCCAGAACTAAATGAACACCGATGTCCGGCCGCTAAAGTAGAAGTAGCCCCGTTTTTTTTTTTTCAAAAAATGTGATGCACTTGTACATTAATAAACTGGCACTTAATAAACCAAATAACAAAAACAATGTTTTTAATTACAAAAATACCATTCAATATTTAGAATGTCCCTGGCATCGAGATTACACATTACGTCCCAAATTGAATGCAAATGAGTTCTGTGAAATCATTGAGTTGAAAATGTATTTTTGAACGAATTTCATTCCGTTTTCCCGTGAGACAGAAACAAATTACATTATGAACGAATGTCATTCGTGGTAAATGAGAATATGTTTGCCGTCTGATAGGGTATTGTACTTTGCTTTTCTTTTTTTCTTTCTTTATTTTGCACATTTTATTCTCGAAACACTCAAAATCAGAACTCAGAAACGCTTAAATTCATGTGCACATAATGTTGATCTTTTGCAACGTCTAAATGCTATCTCAAACTAAAGCAACTCAAACTTGCATTGCTTACTTCGTGTATGCCCGAATAAAACAGGAATGAGGAGGTGATTTTAAATGGCTTGAGTAGAGGAAGCTCCCACAGAACAAGCCGGACCTCTGGACATGGATAATTTAATTTTTGCAGAAACGGCTGTAGTTCTTGTTCTCGGTAATGCTTACGTATCCACAAGAGCGGTGTTCAGTTAGCGTCGTTTTATTCGCTGCTGTTCGTTTATTTGGACGTACGGGTAAAATGAGAACACTTGTGCAACGCTTCGATATATTCAATTAACCGAAGTTGAAGCTTCTGCGGAGGTACGAAAGGCCCCTTGGCTGAAACCAGACGCAACGTAGACGAACAGTTTAATCAAAGGTCTCCTGACTAAGCGAGTGTGCGATTAGGTGTTGTATAGTCATTCGCTAAACTACAGCGAACTTCGTCCAGATACATTCTTGCGAACTCAGAGACGTTGCGCTTATCGACGTGCACTGTTGTTGCTTTTTGTATTTTGTTTTAACAGAGCTTAAGAATGTTGTAGCAGTAGCTAATAAATCATGGACTTATTTCCACTAGCGTGAAGCGGGCTTCCAATTAATTTTCTTTCGGCACGGTGGTTTAGGTACTATCGAACTTTGTAACTACCACATTTATTGATAATAATTTACTGGTGCAATTTACTGGTAATAATAATTGGCAGGAGTCCTTAGTCCAGTACTCCTGCAGCCTGAACAGGCCCCGAACATCAGAAAGTCTTCTGTATCTTCGTTAAATAAAATAATCATCACTGCTTGTGTAGAAAAAGGTAACTCGTTCTGAAACGCATGGATAACCAAAAACAGGATAAAGAAAGACGCTCAACTCTTTGTACACAAAAGCGGGCAGGCGTGTTTTACCTTCCGGGCTTCAATGAAGCGTGGTCTTCTGTTCTGCGTGCATACAAAATGCACGTAACATACGGTCCCGGCACGCAAGCTCTGAACTAATCTGATGAAGGTCAAAGACAGACACACAAACAGACATGAACATTATTTGGTCCTGAGGAACTACGTGTGGACCCCCTGTGGGAAGTCCGTAGTAGTCGCTGGCCGCGTCCACAAGTAAGAAAAACAAAAGATGCGGAGTAACTGTCGGCTTCGATCGCCAGGCTCAACCCGCCTATAGCTATATGTCAACCAATAGGAAAGAGAAAAGTTCTATGGAGTTGTGTAGAAAGTTCAGTGCGGAGTCTGTAAACACGTAGTACACGCTAGCGAAACAGGGGATTCCAAAATTGTCTTCGGAACGTTGTGAAGATGTGAAAAATAAGGATATTTCATGTAATACCATCCCAGGACATGATGTGTCTGCTGTGTCTCCAAAGCCTGTATCATTGATGCAGAAAGAAACTGGGTTACACGTTTACGCTTATCTGATCGTTCAGTCCAGTGCGCAAACGCTTAACAGATGTGCAGGCAGTCTCCCTCTGGAAATATTCGCGATGAATGTGCCATGAGGTAAGACGTACTTAACGGTGTGTTCTCACCTACAAGGCTACTGTGTGGGACCCGAAGCGTATTTTTTCAGCACATTTTACTTCAGTCGACATTGCTCCCAACCACACGCAATTCTTTGAGACCCTGATTTTCTCATGAAGTAACATGTGCCGATTTCCTTGCTAGACGTGACTCTGACGTTTGACAAGTGGAATATTTTGTTTGGTATAACACTAGGACTATACATTGGAAAATTTTTCAGTGACAGTGAAAGCGTCAAAACTGATATGCCAAGAAACCTGTTTGACGCAATTTACGCTGATTAGCCTTTTTCCTGCATACTATGCTTATATGCTTATGTTTTCTGCGCGTATATCGTTAGGTAGGTATTTACATTCCTTCTAACCACCATGAGGTGTGAAATTGAGGCAAGGGAGTGCTGAGTGTGAAGCGCTGAACTGTAGAACCGCCCATAAAAAACCTCACGTACGGTAAATTTGTTCAACGTAGGCGCCGCCGAGGGCAAATAGCAAGCTCTGGGATTTAAAAATAAAAGCAATAAACAAACTTCCTGACTTTTTACACATGATCTAGACACTTCGTCTATGCTACTGGTGCGGTTTATATTTAGTCTTTGTAGCCCCGGTAGGCTTCTTTTATTTTTTGGCCTTAGTGCAAAATAAAAAAAAAAAAGAGTTCTGACCAGTAACTTCACACCCGGAACTTTAGTTCCTGCTTGAGCCAATACTTTATTTGGTGTTCTTTAGCTGGTCCGCTTTAAATATATTTTGTTCATCGCTCCCTTTTTACGTCCATGGCGAGTCATATTGAGACCTTGGAGAGTAAAGTATGTCAAGTGCACGTGTTAAAAAAAAAGTGACGAATTCGTGCTATGCACAGACAAGCCAGTGACACGAGCCTGTAAAACAAAGGAACGAATGAAGCGGAAAGAATCGGCTAGCTCGCAAGATCGGCGTGAAGGAAAGTATCCAATTCGTAATTAGGCGTCAGAAACCTTGGCCCCTACTCTTTGAGCACTGTGTGTTGTTTATCTTTTTCTTTATTTTTTACTCAGCTGACGAAACTGTACTCGTCGTTTTTATTTTGCCTTGCAATAGACACCAGTATTTCCTTGCGCCTCGCAGCCACGCAGCGCAGACAGAATGGATCGTGCTTGGCCACCTCTACAGTTCGCCAAAGGAGAGAAAAAAAAGGAAATACCAGAACCGTTCTGTAAAATCCCAACTTGCTATGCGCGTCCTTCAAGCAGGCTTATAGTGAATTGTAAAAAAGTAAAGGTGAGTTTGAGACAGAAATTTCAAATATATAGACACAGAAGAAGAGCAAAAAGGTAACAACACAACAGAGTTAGAAGCTAGACAAGCAAATGCCTACGAACAAGGATGCTGAGATTCCTCGACAACTACTGCCCCCGCAAACGCCTGCTGTAGCAGCATTAGAAAAGGACGGAAATAACTTATAACTTTTGGAGAAGCCCACTATGCGCTCACGTAAAAGCAACGCAGCGGCTATTTTGGAATGCGGATGTCCACGCCGGTGAAAATGGGCGCGTGAATGCATCGGAAAGAATTGATAGTATATAGACTTTTAGTAACTATCATAGCGTGTGAACCCTTAGTGACACCAGGGAAAGCACTTTAGCCCTAAATCGTAGTTACTGAGCTATTTTTATTAGCAAAAATGTGCTATATGTTTTATACATCTGCGCACTACATTATTGAGAAATCAGGTTAGAATAAAAGAAACGAGAGCACCCAGGGCAAACGGCTCCGCCACCTGAACTGATTTGGCCTCTTAAGAGCAGTGAACGTTTCTGCTGTATTTAAACACATGCTCGAAACTTCAACAACGTATTCAACTTTAACACTATGTTAAACGGCAGCATCAGCATGCGTTTATCAGGTAATGAACATCCCTGATGCTTTGTGGGGCCCTGGTCGAAAGAGTGGTGTCTAGAAGACCACTAATGGACAAATGCGCTTCTTGAAAACAACTAACCTCCGGGACAACAAAGTTTGACTGCGTTACTGGATGTACATCTGCATGTCTACGCGCGCACTGACTCTCCATACTTCATTCTTCTCTTCATTTACCCTCTTGCCTTTCCCCTGGCGTTGCGTAACCAGATGGAGGTTACGCTATCTAACCTCCTATCTTATCTCTGCCTCCTTCCCTGTCTACACAAAACTATGTAAACACTGCAACTATTTTTATGAGGACCTCGGCAAAGCAACCGCCTCCTAAATGAGGGTTCAGCACTCACATGCTTGTGTTTGCATTCACACTCCTTTTTTCTTTTCTCCTCATGATGTTCCATCATCCCTCTACCCCAGTGTAGGGTAGAAAACCGAATGAAATCGAGGAAAACCTCCCTATCTTATAGGTACCTCTCTCTATCTCTCCCTCTCCATTACCAATAAACGGCTATGTAATTTGTTTAGAGGTAACTGAGTGAACACTGGAACAATTCCCCGCTGTAGCTCAGGCAGAGATGGCGGCCCAGGCAGCGAGTGTTCACTCGATCGAATCAATAGGAACCCTCGTTTTCGATCTCCGGAGAAGAAAAACAGAAAAGGAATATCCGCCAGCTGCCTAAGCGGGGTATTGCACCGAATACAATCTCCTGCTATCGATCACACGTGTCGCTCTTTCGCTCAGCCAACGCCCGAGCCATGAAACAGGCCTCGTCACTTCTACCACCGTGTCTTGGACGACAGCTGTAAGTATCTTCAATACGAGCACGCACACTTGCGAGGAGATCCCGTGAAAGAGTAAAATAACCATCTATTACACGAGCTGTGTAGATATCTCTTCACGCACCCCGACTCACCCACTATTCAACTCATATACAACCCGTCCGCAGAGAAATCGAACATTAGTTGATTGCACATTACATCTTCTTGCGAGGCCAGGAGCCCTCTACTACGCCAGGGTGATTCTGCAGCCACGGTTCTAAGTAACGTACAGAGAACGGCAGTTTGAATTGTGCACTGCCACGTGTGTCTCTGGCCTGTGCCCTGTGCCGCTGCCAGTTGCTGGTATATACGCTTCGAGAAGTGATGTGGTGTAGGCTTGTGCGTGCGTCTCAAGTGTTCTAGTGTAGTACCGTATATGCTGCGACCTTTTATTATCATACAAATGAAAGAAAGAAGCTGTCCGATGTTTTTCTTGCGTTGTTTTTTGCCGATTTTATTTACCTTATGTTCATATGTGTTTTGTTTTTGTTTTTTGTCATCCTCTATTTCGTCTGGTCCCGCGCCTACTCGTCTGAACACAAGGTCCTGAAAACAAATCACGGCGGGTGTTTATAGAGCGTTGATGGAAGATCGTCTCCACTGTGTAGCCCCTGTGAACATGAATGAGGAGTTGTTATACAAGCCTCGAGGAAGCCGGCTATTCTTGACGAAGAAAAACAAGTTCTTGCTGGCAGCGACTGGAAACCTGGAGCGTGTATTGTTAAAGGGAGCAGTCTTCGTTCTTTTCTCAATTCTTTCTTTGTTTCCTCATTTCTTTCGTTTTTATTTATTTATTTGCTTCGTGCTTCTTCCGCCATGTGCCTTTTATTCGAACAGTCTCTTTTCCTTCTCTCTGCATCCATAATCCACGCATAGGAGAAACAAGCGGAACCGTCCGCCCTCAGGATATTACATCGCGTGGAAAGAGAACTTGTGGTCTGGGCGAACTCGATGTAGTGTTTGTTGTTAATTAGATGATCTAAGCCTAGAAAAATAGGCTACCGATAGGCCGGCTATATCACACAAACGTAAAACATAAACCCCGGTGGCTAAGACACGCGAAGAAAAGAAATAAAGAAACACAACGGCAGGAAGAAAAAAGAATGTCAGACAAATTAAGCGTTTGCAGTTAAACCAGTTTCAGGCATCACTCCATGCCTGAAAATGTAGTGGACTGCTCCATTCCACTACATTTTCAGGCATGGAGTGGTGCCTGACACCGGCAAAAGAAAAAAAAAATACATATTGCCGAGAGCTAGTGGGGCTATACTAGTTCAGGTGCAACCAAACTAGGCAGGCCCACTAAGCTTCATCAAAGTCACTCCCTCACCAGAACAGGAATTGGCCTCCCTGGTGCAGTATTCGGCCAATACCTCCCTGATGACTCCGAAGACAGGGGTAATTGGAGATCGCAGGGAGAGGCCTTCGTCCTGCAGTGGACATAAATATAGGCTGATGATGATGATGATGATGATGATAATAATGAATGAATCAGTCATATCCCATGCTTCAGAGAGCATAATTTGTCGACAACATATGATTCGTGCTATTACAGCGCACATTACAAGCGCGTCTGTACAGTCTAAATCGAAAACATAACAAAAAATTCCTTGCACACAAGTGCAGAATAAAAAAAATATATATTTCTGGGGTTTTGTTGCCAGAACCACTATCTGACAATGAGGCACTCGTTAGTGAGGGCTCGGATTAATTTCGACCACCTGCACTTAAATCCACGTACACGAACGTTCTTACATTTCGCCTCCATCGAAATGCGGCTGTCGCGGCGGGATCAAGTGCCGAATAATGAAGTACGTCACCATACATACTGCATGACAAGTGACAGCACATTCAAAAAATAGAAAAGATCCGTCCACGGTGGCCATTTATAGAGACTGTGTGGGTAACCAGCGCTAAAACTTTGCTTGCCAACACCAGCACTCAAACACATGACCTAATATACGGAGGAAACAGTTTTCAGTTGCACATGCTGCGATTCAACAAGTTCACCACTCATTTTGAGGCACATTTGTGCAGCTCCTGACATGACTTAACATCGGTGTGCCAGAAAGCACAGAGGAACATGCCCTCCCTTCAGCACGCGTAGCCACTTGCAGAGCTTGACTGGGCTAAAGCGGATACAGTGGAATCCCGCTGATAAAATTTTCACGGGAACCGCAAAATAAAACATATGATTCAAAAATGGTATTGTCCAAAGCAGGCTACAAAATGAATGCAATTAGGCCTACTCGGTGACAAACTCGGTAGCAAAAGTTTGTTTGGCGTCGAGTGTGAAATTGCTTCGCATAACACGTTATTTGCTGAGCGGCATCACTCGACGCCACACGAACCACAGCCAACACACGTTTATTCGGCAACGTTCAAATAGCTCGTTCGTTGGCGCTTAACGTTCATCTTTGCAATGTCCGTAAAAAAGTGCTTCTGGAAGTTAAAAAAAAAAAACGCCATCTGCTCACTAAATTGAGCAGCGGTGCACCGCCATTCGGTGTGGTCGCACTGCCGTAGCAACGTCTTAACGCCGGCCGCGCACTGCGTGCTTTTTTTCCCTCCAGTAAGGCCGGTGCTTAACACGTTGTTGTAGGTCGTTGGAATCTTGTTTAAGCTAGTACACTGGAATACAAAGGTATGCGTTTTATAAATACTAGGTCCACTATTGCCCATTTCTGCACTCGTATTACCCAATTTCAGGTGACAACGCGATCACAATAACCGTTTGAAAATACATTGCACCTCACAAGCTTGGCCAGGAAAAGGGTCAAAACGTATTATTATAAAAAAACGTGTTATGCAGAGTCGTGTCAGTGAGATTCCACTTATACAGGCGCGTCTATTATAGATCAGGGCATGGCGCAAATTTTGTGGCTTCCCTACCTGACAGTGTACACTCTAAAAACTAGGGAGAGTATCACAAGAGTGAAGGGGTCGATTTACTCTTCAAGGCATTGTTTTACTCTCGCAAAATGTCGAGCGAAGTGAAATGCATTGTTCACCATATCCGCAGCGAGAGAGTGAAACGTTATTTCTACTCTGCCCTTCTGAGAAAGAGTAGAATGTCCGTTCCACTCTTTCGGCAACAGAGAGCAAAACGTAGAATATACTGCTGCTTACTCTGCATGAGGATGGTCCGGAACATGGCGATGTATCGCTCACGCACGCAGAGCAAAGAGCGCATAGTTCTTGTAAGAGAACAGGTATCCAGAGCGCAAACTGGTGCGAAGAACAGCGCACTGCTTTTTGTTTCGGAGTTGCCCCGCCGCGCGCCCGCACAACATCGCGGAACAGCACAATACCGAAGAAAGCCGGTCCGTTCAGCGCCGGGCAGGCGGTAGGAGCCAAGGCCATCCAAGAAAAAGCTTGTGTCATCCACGTTTCGCCACCAAGAAAACAGGCCAGTCGTTCATCGTTCGTCGGATTGAATGACAAATTCTCCGCGATAAGTGATTTCTAACTTACGTGGCACATTTTGCGTGTATGACATGCTATCGCCAGGCAGTGATCGCGAAGTTTAGCCGCCGCGATTGCCAACGGACTAGGGATACGTAAAGTCCCTATATAAGAAAAGTACCGCCATCTACTCTTTCCTCCGCCGCCTCCTCTCCTAAAGCGCTTGCTTTTTTCTTTACTTTTTCCTTGCGAAAGCCAAGTCGACGGTGGCGCACCTAGAAAGTCCACGTTGAAGCTTTCAAGCCGGGCGCGCGCCGCCGCCGCCGCCGGCGACTGCGGCTGCGCATATGACTTTCAACATGGCTCTGAGGCAGAAAAAAAGAAAATATAAGGAAGTGTAAAGCGCGCGCTATCATCGTCCAATCGGAGATACAGGAGAGGGAGAAGCGGCGTTTATCAAAGGATGGCGGTACTTTTCTTATATAGGGACTTTAGGTATACGTGCTGCGTCAATCGATGTCAATCGAAAAAGCCAGTCGTCGCGATGATTGCATGAGATTTTATCACTTGCCGATATCTGTAAGAGCTTTGAAAATCGCAAACGCTGACTGAACTATGGTGTGTTCAATAAAAAGTGAGGCGCGGCGTCGCATAAAAAGGTTTATTCACCAGCCCATGATTAGTGCCTATGAGGAGCGTGCTTACTGTGTATGTTTGAATTTATTCTGTTCGACAGTCTACTGTGTGCGGAGCGCTTTTTAACTAAGGAGTTACATAACAAAAGGCGTCAACTTGTTGGCGGCATGCTTTCGTTATAATAAGGCGCGCGCTTGATAGTGTGTTTCGCCCATGGGTATTCTGCGGCCAGGGAAGTTACGTGCAGCGCTAGTGCCAGTTAGAAACTTGCCGCATGCATACAGCTGCACGCTGCGCGAGGTCAGTTTGGCGCGTAATCTTGAATTGCCTGAATACGCATTAGGAATTCAAGTTTTAGGCTGAATTAGACTGACCACTTTTTGCTAATGTTTTTGCTAATGTAACTGGTGTGAATTTATGTCTGCTTTTGTGTCTCGTGTTGCGGTTTTCGAGCATGGTGCAAATGTGAGCAGGCGCTTTTTTATATGAACTCGGTGACTGGTGAAGCGCCGAGTTAGGGTAGGGCCACGCTAGCGGCAAAAACGCGCGTTTTTGACGCTAGCGTGGCCGTACCCTTGTGCACCGGAATCGAATATAACGGTTAGTCTTGTAGGATTACAGTGGCAGGCCGTTGTGCATTACTGCCATTGGCTCGGTCTCCACGTTTACTGGTTTCAATTTGGCAGTGTGTTTACTAGTATGAGTTGGCGCTTAAGAATTATGTCGTATGAACAGATAAATCGACCGTCCTCTGGGGGTTCCAAGCTTAAGCTGTGCATTTTGCTATTGCAGGGCAGACTGAAATGTATTTACCGCCCTAATATTTTTAGTGAAGAAATAAAGTAACAAAGTAAAATGGTGCCTTGCATGTTACCAGTCGTCTATCATGCACCACCTAAGAGTTGGTTGAATAAACTAATAACGTTGGTCTAACTGAAACTTTTACATGCCGTCAAGAATGTGAAATGCTAGATTTCAAACTGCAGCAAGAGTCGAGTCTGTCAAAAATGAACCCCATGGCGTACCTCATAAATGAAAATAAGTTCATGACTTTAGAAAGCTTAGATGCAGGCCGCAGTGAACTTTTTCTTGTTATTCTTGAAATGTGGGTAAGCTTTCCATAACAGTCCTTGCTACCCTTTCTTATAATCACACCCAGTAATATTATTTGAACTAGAGGACCATATTTTCATGCCTACTGCAAACATGATCCTCAAATGATGGCTTGAGCAGTGGCATAACCAGAGGAAGGGGGGGGGGGGGCAGAGTGCGCACATGTCTAGGATGTGTCACAAGCGGTGTTTGTGCCACATCTGAATTCCTCATACCGCATTGCGCTGTTTGCTTTTTCCTAGGTTACACAAAAACTACATGCTACACTGTTTCGTTAAAAGACTGCAGATTTGAGTACTTCATATTGTAATCGGCTCCAAGTGCAGCATAAGCAGAGCATACAGAATTCGGTCTCATAAGTTTGACTGGTTTCTTTAAAGGCGGTTTAACTCCTTTTCATCTCTCATCATTCGCACCACATTTGCGTTATTGCTGGCCACTTGTGTACGTCGAGTGTAGTCTTTATACTTTTCTTAACTCCACTCGGTATGTTCCCTTTACTTCGGCGGCTGATTTCTTTTGTTTTAGAGAAGCCAAAGAGACAGAGTTCTCTTCAGGAATTATAATTGTTGATAATGTCAGAAATTAGATGCACAACACACCACCACTGCGCTCTCCCCTATAGGAGGGAATGACCAATTTTCTGTTTTTGAGTCGAAGTTTTGTAACACTGGTGCTGGACTGAGGCCCAATGGCCAGTTTTCTTTTTGACTGGATCCTCAACACCGCAAAGCTATATATGACAGCTTGCTCATCTAACTTTAAAGAAGCAAAACCACTAACCTAATCTAGGCACCTCACCGGGAAAACCACTGGGGTTGCCTTTTCATACATGTACAATTTTCATTTTTTTTATTATTTAATAAACGTATTTCTCTCTCTCTCTCTCTCTTTGTACCTTAAGTCTAAAAATTGAAATTGGTTTGGCAGTTGACTATTGCACTCATTTACATATTTAAAATGTATTACAGTAGAAATACTAAGTACTAAGGCTTCTTTTTAGTGCAATGACCTTTTTCCTTGAATGTCTTTGCGAGGTTTCAGAATATTTCCTCATGTTAATTTCTGCCCAACTTATTTTTCAGGCGCCCGTTTTATATAACTCAAGAAGGCAGCTGCAAGGACAAAATGGTGTCAAGGAGCCAGCTCAGCACGACCCCACATTGTGCACAGGAGTGCGCTCCAAAGCATCAAAATGCGTTGCCATGCAATTTGGATGAGAAAAATAAAATGTGGGTATACTGGGTGTACCATGTAACTAAATGGCACAAAAACTTTCAAAAGATCTTTGATCTTTTGAAAGATCTTTGATGGGCAAGTCAAGATAAAGTATTCTCTCTGGAGACATACACATAGGAGCAAGTGTCATTGAAAAGTTAGAAATATGTTTTGAAAAACAGCTGATTAGTTTTGCGACAAGTGACTACTTTTTGTATGGCCTTTTAAGAGATTTATCCACATGACAAAAAAAGTGGTACAATCAGATTGCATATTCGCTTAGTGAAATTATACTTACAATGAGCAGCGTACTTGTGTTGGCCATAAAAAGCAAAAGCTCATGCTTGGTTTGCTGCTGACATAATTCAACACCACGCAAATATAAGGGAGCGAATACAAACTACTGTCATTCTGAATTTTAAGTGATGACATGAAGCAGGCACACTTTCATGTCTTCCCTTTTATATATTTTTACGCCAAATTTTATAAGTATTGCTTCCCTCCTAGGGTTCAAAGAAGCGGGAGCATTAGGGCAGAACACTTCAGGTTTGAGGCATTGTTGTTTAGGTACGTGCTCACGGGACCAGTTCATTAATACCGCTCGGACCTCTGGAAGCAGGAGCGATCGAGGCCTTTGATGGTTACATAAATTATGTTGCTCACCTTACGCCTTAATTAGAAGCCACATAGTCACTTTCAAATGAAAAATGAATTTGACACATGTAAATTGGGGCAGTCGGCATCATCCACACGTTACATAGGACGTTATCAAACGAGTTGTTGTTTTAAGATATGGCATGAAAAAGCGTTTCCTGTACAAATTACTTTACCAACCTCATGCTTAGCAGCTCTTCTGGTAACCTACGGTGTATAATTACACGAGTTTTGTTCTTGAAAGACGTTTCCCGGCCAGTAATATGGTGCATACACCTCTTTAATCGAAGTACCAATACTTTGCGAGCTTGCGCATGTTTGTTCTTTGATTTTTCACTGTGTACTTCAATTTTTAAACGTTGACAATTGAAAATAAAGAATATTTATCACTGCATTAGCGATGAAATGTTAGAGAAAATGTTTATGTATTACTGCAAGATTGTTGTACAGTTCACGAACATCTTTGTAATCGGATTTTATGTGTGTATCAGTATATTCCTCGAAATTTTACTCAGTTTGTCTTGTGACTGTTTGATCAATGAAAGTGTTGACCTTCTAAGAAAAAGATGTTTCACTCGAGTGACTCGACGACTAAACATCAAATCCAATTCACCAAGCATAAGTGCAGGAGCTGCTTATAAAGGAATCAAATATCCCCGACATTTAAGTATTGTGAATCGGCTCTGATGGGACCATGACACTACATATTGAGTGCTTTCACACCATTGGGAAGAGTACAAGCACTCTTTCTGAAGGAGTACAAACACTCTATTTTGATCAGTACAAGCACTCTGTTTGGGGGAGTAGAAGCACTCGGTTCGGGGGGTACTAATACTCTTGTGGGATGGAGTACAATCACTCTGTTAGGAGGAGAACGATCACTCTGGGGGAGTAGAAGCACTAGCATTGCGGGGAGTACTAATACTCTTGTGGGGTGGAGTATTCGTACTCTGGAAGAGTTCTGGCACTCTGTTTAGGAGGAGTACTAATACTCTGTTCGGGGGAGTGGCTGTACTCTCTCCGAGATGGAGGCATTTTACTCCTGAAAGTGAGTGAAATATGGGACAAGCAGATACTCCCTCAAAGAGAGTCCCGGAACTCTCTTTGTTTTTAGAGTGTACGCATATATTTAGTTGCACACTCAAACTGCCGTACAGCGCTTCCTTGCCATTGCTGGTACCCCATAAGGTCACTATCTAGAAGTAGCAATCATTATGACAAAATCGCTGGCGTGCAGACAGTTGACGGCTGAAGACGTTTCAGGCGGTGCTAGATGAGCCGCGGAGGCATTGTTTTCTAGTTTTACTAGTTTTCAAGCGTAGGCTCTGTGGCTAATGAAGACCGCTGGCGTCTCGCCTTTGTTTTCCTTGCCGCGGAGGGGAGGGTCGGTAATATCATTCTGCGCAGCAATTGAGAGCACCCATGCCTCTGCAGAGGCATTGAAAGCTGTGCTCAAGAATAAATAGGCAGCATCCTCTATTGAATTTATATATACGGACCTCTTCTTTCCTGAACCCTCCAACCCCTCCCTACCCACTTCTCCCAAACTCCCACTTGCCCAGCCTTCCATCGCTTTCAGTTTAGAGTATTGCACCATTTTTAAATAACCGAAACAGTCGTCTGAAAAATGTACGAAGGGGCAAACATCGCAAAATGAAACAGAAGAAATTCTACAGGAGGCGGTAGGGGGGGGGGGGGGAGGGTATAAAGAAATATCACGGAATATGGTGGCCATGTGTGGCGGCCGACTGGACGGTGCTCTTGCTGCGCTAGCCGAGAGAGCCATTCCAAAACCCCAAATAGAATTCGTCCTGCTTTGCAAGTGACACTTCCTATTGAAACCAATAACTTACAAGGCAGCCGCTCGGGCTCGATGTCGCGACGTCGCGCACTTCTGGCGTGGCCGGCGTTACAAACGACAAGCATATTTCGCGGCGAAGGTTGCGTAGTCGCCCGCGAATGTCGGATTCTACGCGCGAGTTTTCAAGAAAAAGGCTGACCGAGTGCCACTTGCCGCAGCAGAAGCAGACGCACCCACGAGATGCCATGCGACTTTATCAAAACAAGCCGAACCCCGGACTCGCACTGCTGCGGCTCATCTCGCCTATATATTGCAATACCAGCGGTTGCCCTGCGCCTACGATTGGAGTGGCGGTCATCGAGCGGCCTTTCTTTCTTTAGCTACTTCAAATTCTCGGCCCGTTCTCTTCTTGAGAGCAGTATTGCAATACTCTTTACAAGTCATCTCAAATAGTAAGAAATGCATAAAGTTCAAATAAATTATGAAATTGTTATAAGCAAGGAGGGGCACACGCCGTAATGACCTCTCTCTGCACTTTCCAATCCATCAAATGATTTATCCATCGTCCGTCAGTCATTTCATACTCACACGCACGCTGATCATCTAACATACATCTGACATGCACGCGCGCGATCGCGTTTAAGGTGGTGGCGGTACAACGTAAGCTTACGTGTACAAACGAAACACCGATTTTATTCGGTAAAATGTAGCAAAAATTTTTACAAATATCGGCCGTCCACTTAAACCGTAGCGTGCGTTATCTCTGCTGCGTGCGCAAGCTCGTCCGCTACAGTTTAGGCTTAGACGTACGTTGGAGAAACCCTCGTGAAAGGGATTAATACCAAGCCTTCCGTTACGGTCTCTCACATGACCCGAGGGCTACTTCGTGGGCTCTGAACTCCACAATCAGTCATCATCAATCTTTATATGCCCTTCACTCAAACGTAATTTTGGATAATACGCTTTTCTTTACCGTTAAGTTCTCGGGTTAAACACAGCATTCTGTAAATGTCTTTAGGTACGTATGCCAGTTCCAGTTATTGAGAGGATAAAGAATTACTGTCGTCCACTCGACCATGTTTTTTGTCATATACTTTTTGGATCGTATCTCCGCGCATTTCTGGTTTGAGGAGCAAGTCCCTCGAAAACAGATTGCTCCGTGATTAAGGATCTGCATATTTATGGCGAAGTGACTGAACATGGCAGTGGGTCAGGAATGGTAGCGCAGAAAACAATTTTACGTACTATTTATTTTTTTTCTTGTCAAAAGACGAAACGACCTCCTTTTTCCGTTGCACGTAACCTTTTTTCTCAACAGCTCCTCATTTATTTCCGTCTTTCTTTATCTAAGCTAGCTGAAAAAAAAACGACAGCTTTAATTTGCTCTCCGTGAGCATTCAACCTTTGCCGGAACAAAAAAATGGGGAGATTGAACGAAGTTTTCTTGGTGAACGAATGCACACGCGAGCGTACACCGTTCTCCCGTCGCGCGCGATCTACCACAGGGACCGGATCTGCCTAATTATTCTCGATCAAAACAAGATGGCTGAGCACTTCTGTAATACTTAGTCTGTAGAGGGAGATGTGGACGTGCCAGAAAAGTCCACGCTCTTGGCGCCGACGTCGTACGTCACTGGAAGCTACCGAACAACCAAGTTTTTTTCCGTTTTCAAGCTCGCGAAGACGACGCACTTAATTTGGCAACGAGCGTGAAACATTAGTCTGAATCGACTTTGAAAGCATCAGTGGCAGTACGCAGGGACGTCGCTGACAGAGCCGACATGGAGATTAATGTGACGCAGAGATCGCGTGGAGGTCCTCGACGATGGAGTGTTTCCGTGCTTTCTTCTTGATCTTCCTGTTCTTGTTTCAATTCTATCATTTTTTTTTGCAACAATGCACTTTCTCTTCTGCTTTCGTTAAATTGCACTTCAATGACTGAAAGATGACTGCAGCGAAAACACCTGCAGCATGGAACTTGTTTGGAAATACTACGCTTCATTCAAGAAGGAAACCAGTGTATTCTGTTCATTCGCGCTATTTTCAGTACAGTAATTCTACGAACCTGTCGTCTCAGCGTTGTTATTGTCTGCCTTCGTGTGCTTTCCTTGAGACATTCTGTTACGTCATCGAATGAATGTAAGATTCATTGGCTGTTGGCAAGGGTGCATTAATTGTGCCAGTGTTCTATCAAGCTGCCTTAGAGTTAGCTTGTACACTCTTAGCACGGTAACGTTTATGGTAACCTATAATTGCAAGTAACGTATAACATAAAGGTTACTCGGTGACTAAAAAAACTTGATCTTTATGTTTTCGTGAATTTCCGTCGCGGCTAGAGGTTACATGTGGCGAAGCGTATATTTTAAAGGTTACTGCAACGCCAAATGTCTTGTAACCTTTAGATTGTAACTTCTAAAGGAGTTGCCATTCGTGGCTTAGGGGACCTACTGTATGGATTGGAAGTTTACTTATTATTGTGCCGTATTGCTATCCTGATGTGGTGTTTTTAGCCGGGACTAACCTATACGATATGTTGTGCGCCCGAGGGAATGAGGCTGGTTGGACTAGAAAAACACCCGTGTACTTAGATTTAGGTGCACGTTAAAGAACCCCAGGTAGTCCAAATTTCCGGAGTCCCCCACTACGGCGTGCCTCATAATCAGAACTTGTTTTGGCACGTAAAACCCCATAATTTAATTTTCTTTAGATTAATATTTTATTGATACCAGTAGGGTTCTTCGGTTTCGCAATGTAAAAAAAATTTAATCTTGCACGAGCGTATGCTCAAGAGAGACAGCAGCAATTAATTCATTCGTCACTGATCTCTTCTGCATACGTGCCATTATAATCTAAAAGGAAGCCACAGAAACAGTGAACATACACCGGAGAATATTGTGGCAAACGATGTTGTGGCATGAATTATGCCACAACAACAATTTTAAGCTGTGGTATAAAACAGACTTGTGTGCCTGCACAAAACCTAAAAGCCGATGCATTATGGTGATTGAATATATATTTGTACCCAATATTCTTTTTTGTCCCTTGTGCATCAATGCACCTTATATTCGCGTTTGTTTTATATTCTCCTGAAACGCGACACCCACTAACAGCGGGCGCACACTGAAGCCGCACGTGGGCGCACGCTAGAGCAGTCTAAAAGCTCGACGACCGACAGAATCAAAGCGTAGAGCAGGCCGAATAACTAATCTGCAGGGCGAGAAAGATGCTTCGTAATCAGACTTACTTGTACACTGCAACTGAATGTTTTGCCACCGCGCTTTCTTTTTCTTCTTTTCTTTCTTTTTTGTATTTTGATGTATAAGAGGGAGTGGTTCCTAAATTACAGCAAATGTTGGTTTCATTAGAGAACGCCAGACACGCACCAATTTTGCCCGCTCACTAACACGCGAGAAAGACGCCCCTACATTCACATGACAGCAGGCGACAGCCGCTCCAGTGAGGTCTCGTAGAGAGATGAACGTGCGCTCATGGTGGGAGGCCACAATGGCGGCCGGCCAAATGAGCAGGGAGAAAACATACAAATACAAACGAAAAGCAACACCCTGAAACATTAGAATATCAGCATCTTGATATATATGGTCCTGTGATACTTTGACGGAACTGTAGTTTGATTATTATATTTAGTTGCGCTAGATGCGGGGCATAATCAAACGCCCTTCAGCTTCAGCCACACATGAGCGCCGTCATATCTCCTCTGCATTGCGCAGCTCTCGCGGTGCATGCCGGGAAGAGTATGGCCGGTGGTGTCGTTTTAAAACGGTCGTGTCGCGCTTTGTTTCATCGCTTTACCCACGTTTTTACGCTCTCCGATTTGGTGGCGTGCGCTTACCAAGCGTATTGTGTGTCTGAGTCACTCGTGACGAGTGGTACAGTTACCGAAAGGACTCCTAAAGGCTCGCGCGCCGCTGAAAAGAAGCCGTGACGCCGGACGGGGAGCACGGACATGTTTGGCGTGCTGCGTGGCCGCTGCGACGAGACGCATTGCCGATGGCCAATGGTAAAGGTTCTTCGCTTACCTGAGAGTGGTGAGCATCGTTTGTGTTGTGACTGCTGTAATGAATGCCGAAGACAGCAATAAATGTGACCTAGGTAAGCAATGCTTCCTGTTCAACTATCTATTTGCTGGTGCGTGTCTGTCGTATATCTCACCGTCAATTCTTGCTCGTGCTCGCACTGTTCAGTTTTATTTAAGTGAACTACTTGCTTGCTTCATAAACACTGTTGTTTTAATATTTTTTATCACTATCAGTCACCGTGTTGGTTATTCTTAAATCTCAAGTTTATGTTGTGCTTTTGTGCGGACGCACAACATTGACCTCATGCACGGAACTGGTGTTTTGTGCCGATATTCAGTTTGTAATCACTTGATATTGCATTTTGACTGTTAAACTGTCACATTATTGCGGTGTTGTTTTTTGTACTTGTACTGGAGGGGAGTACGAACTGACTTGAGAATTCATTTTCGTTCAGTTTTGTAATCTTTACTTTTTATTCTTACCGACATTTCCTAGACAGAAGAGTATATTCACCTTAGGCGTGTTTAATTATTTGTTCTGTGGTAGTTTTTCATCTGTTTGTGGTTTATTTATGTCTCTTTCATTACATGTTAATAACTGTTGTTTGCAGGGCGACGCTAACACGTAACTATGAGATTGTAAGATTATTTTTCTGTCGTTGTAGGCTCCACTACACAGCAAGGAGATCTGAAAATTAGCAACTGACATACTAACAGCAAAGAGACATGATTGTGCTCGAAACAGGGATGAGATCGGCCTCCTCGTGGAAGTCTAAAACTTATATGTATTTGTATTTGAACATATTTTACACGAACCTTCAACATTTCTCCTTTTCTTTTTTTTTGCCCTATTCCTCGTGATGCTGTAGAAATTTGTGATGCCAGGCAGCGCTGTACTCAGAGGTTCTTTCATTACTGCTTCATGGCCGTGGAGAAGAAAACAGACCAAGGAAAAATGTAATTTTGCTTGTGAAGGGAGAACTTTGAGTTACCTTGTTTTGTATATGCAAATAAAGTAAACATGACATTTTCACTAAATGTTTTGTGTCAGCTTTCCTTCTCACAGCTGCTACTCACATCATTTTCAGAATGTGGGTGCTGCCGTGTCATACCGATATATTTTTTTTCGATACAAGAAATGTTGCATGCAGAAATGCGTATTCATTCTGAATTGTGCCGCCTTTTCAGATGTGCTTTCCACTTGTGCAAAACATAATTATTAGAAATCTCATTATCATGTGATGACGACATGATACTTTTTGCAAAAAACTTTTAACATGGTCCGCAGCAAAGAAAAATGTGGGGGACGAACCTTTATACAATGCATTCACCAGTATACAAAAGCAACATACTGTGTATTTCATAAATTATTTTGTGTCTTCCACATTTAATCCAAAATTACCAATTATGTGCCAGCTTATTTCAAAACGTACAACTGTCTTGATGCATTGTGCATTCTATACTAATTCCTGCAAGCTGCCTTGTGTAAATGACCTGCGCTGTAAAATAGCAAGGTGGCAAAGGCTTATACGTTGTTAACCAGTCGTTCCATGAATATTAAAAAAAAAGATAAATTGAGACGAAATGTTGATTTCTGCTGAACAAGTTTTATAATCGCAACAGAATTTCAATAATAATCATTAGTACAAATGGCGCCAATGTTTGACTGATTAGCATGTAAATAAACAATCGTGGTTAACGGCATAGCTGGTTGCTGGAAGCATTCTGCCACAGAATAGTCTCAAAAACACATACTGTGAACATGCCATAAAATGCATTGCTGTTCCAGTTGAGATATGTACAGAATTTTGCAGCAAACATGCCATAAAATGCATTGCTGTTCTAGTTCAGATATTTACAGAATTTTCCTGCAGGTTGTGCAGAAAGAATAACTGAAACAGCAACGCACTTCATTGCAGCTTCAATTTCTCGAAATTGGTGCCAGGCACAATTATGGCAAATTGGTACGCTTTCAGTACTAGCTGCCTTCAATATGCAATTACATGTCCCCAAAGAAATGAAAAAGCTAATTAGTAAAATTTTCTTCCCAAATGGTGAGTATCGCGCAAATGCTGTCTGTCGCCATTATGAAGTTTTCACTGCAATAAAATGTCATTTTGTCTTAAAACCTGAATATTTTTTGGTTTTAGACAATGAGTCATGTCTAAGAAATTAGGGCATAACCCCTGCGGCCATATTTAGGAACCTTTTTTTCTGTAATCTTTCGTATAGGCATCGAGTCTTGCACGTTTTCACCCGCACGTCCTTCTGCGCACGCAGATGAATTTTGTGCATTGCTCCTTCAGCCATCCATTGAACTTCACTGCAGGGCACTAGCGTAACTCACTGAGCAGCTACAGAAAAAGTGTATTTCGGGAGATCAGCCGAATTCCAACAACTTTTCGTTAGCTACGTCGAAAGGATACCTTTTTCCGATGACATAAGCTTTTACCGCGCTTAGTCGTAAATTGCCTGCTGAGTTATAGCAGTGATTTAACCTTGAGCAAAGGGCAAATATAACGCAGCAGAGAAGTTATGACTAAGTGCCTTAAATGCCTATATTTTCAGAAGAGTGCATCCTCCTGACATTGGTAACCGAAAGTTGTAGAAATTCGGCCGATCATTTGAAGGAGAATTTTTATGAAGTTCTGTTCAGTGAGTTACGCTAGTGCATTGCGTTGAAGTTTGGTGGTTGGCCGAAGAATCAATGTCCTAAATTCATGTACATGCGCAGAAGGACGCACGTGCGAAGCCTTGCAAGACTATGCCTATAGGAAAGGTTACATACAAAAAGGCTACGCGTACCTATACTAAAGGTTACTATATAGTAACTTTTAGTATAGGTACATGTAGCCTTTTATTTTATAGGTTACACGTTGGTGAGAGTGTACCCTTCAATAAAGGTTACTTAAATAAAGGTTACTATGTAACTTTTTTTTATAGGTGCACAAATTTGTGAGAATATATACCCCTTTAGTAAACGTTACCGTGCTAAGAGTGTAAGACAAACGTTTTTGAAGGGTTCAATCTTGTTCTCCACCTTGCCATCTGAAGTGACCTACGTTTTTATTGTACCAACTAACCACCAGCACAAAGTAGCAGGCAAAAGACATCTACCTTTGGCACCTTATGTATCTGGCTCTATAGCGGCCATATACAGTCGGGGAGACATCCAAGCACAAACTTCTTTTTACAACAAAAGTGTGGTTTGTCAGTGTCGCCTACGTCTTGTGTCTTGTTTCTTTGATTCTCAAAAGGATGTTTGCTGCCTTTGGGATAGCTATGACAAAGAGTATACAGCACGCTACTTCTTTCTAGCTGAAGTAGTGCGCGCGATAGCAGCTGGGATGCTTAATGCTGCTTCTACAACGCTTGGCAACCAATGCACGCCACACGAGCAGATATGCAGCGCAGAAAGGACGTCAACCAGCTTTGGTAATACGGCGCGTATGTGTCGTAAGCTTCAACGCATTATTCGTTTCGTCCTCGTCTCCGATATTTGCCTTGTTTGCTTCCCTTTCCTGGCGAATGTCGATCAATTATTCTGTCAGGTTTTGACAGGTAATAATTTCACGTATTCGCCCGATCTAGGTCATTAACCACAAACCAAGCTGTCCTCCCTCTCCCCCTCCCCCATTTCGAGCTTTACTCTCCTCACATCTGTCTAAGAGCTTCAGTCGGCGGCGAGCAGACAGGGCTACATTAAGGCTCGACTTTCAATGCAGAGAAAGCCCTTATTCCTCTAATAACAAACCACCCAACCGTCCTTTCGCTAATGGATTCCTCTTCCCTAAAATCTGCAGGAATGAGACGGGAACGTAATAGGTGGTCGGGTCGCGAACATTAATTCAGAAGCACAACCAGGTGCGGGAGGGGAAAACTTAATGAAAAGGCAATGCTCGTCTGGGAGAGGAGGGACATGTTGAGGCAATTAATGCTCGGACGGAGTTCGAGCGATGCATCGACCAGAAGAACACGGATCAATTCTTAGCTTGTTGCAGGTCGAAGATGGGAGAGGAAGAGAGAGGGAGAGCAAGCAGCTGTTAAGTGACCTCTTCCGATTTTATAATAAATGTTTTGCGACTCATTTTGCCGTCTGCATGCTCACACTTCGTTGCACGCGTCTGGTGACAGATGTAAGAACGTGGCGTCACCCAAGGGTGTCTGGCCAGACAGAAAGGGCGATGTAAAAGAGACTGCAGCTTCCCAGAAGATGTCAAATTTCTTTTTGTTTCTTCACGGTCCATATCCTCTTCATTGAGGAGGCTTTTGCTCGTCGTCAGTAATTGTAGTTGTCATTGAATATGTGTGGTTCATCAATGAACTTCTTTCAGAAAGACAATTATTTATAAAATAGCACTCATCCAGCGTCCTGGTAACGGGGAGGAGGGGAACACTAACCAACAAAATTCTGAAAAACTATGGTGGCCGCTTCTGGTGCAGCACGTCAAGAACGTGCTGGGCCAAGAGGCATGTGAAACCTGAGGGAGCAGTGCAGTAATGATAACAGAAATATTTAGTAGTCTTCGTGAGACCGCAGTTCAAAAATAAGTGGCGAAATGTAGTACACAATGCCGTGTGATGACTCAAAATGTAAATGTGCGCGCGTGCGTGCAAATACATGTATATCCGCATGGTTATTAAGGAGGGTACCTTAGTAGTCGTAATCAGCATGTCACCCCAAAATGCGACGCAAAGCACATATGTTGCTACGAAAGAACATAGTTGGTCCTAAAGCACCAAATTGTCTCCTAAAATGAATGGAATCATTGCAACACAAGATCAATGTAAAGAGTACAGACTAAAACTGCCCAATGTAAGAGGAGATGGAACGCAGGAAAAGCATTAAATTAAATTCTGAGGTTATACCGGCCGCAACCACGATCTGATTATGAGGCACGCCGTAGTGTGAGACTCCGTAATTATTTATGATCACCTGAAATTCTTCAACGTGCACATAAATATAAGCTACGTTCTTGCATTTCGCCTCCATCGAAATGTGGCCTCCGCAACCAGGCTTGAACCCGCGACCTCGAGCTCTTCAGCGCACGATCGACCGTAGCAACTAAGCTCCCGCGATGGATGGGCAGAAAAGCTTAAAAAGTCTTCTTGAAACGTAGACGAAAAAAAGAAAAGAAAAAAAAAAACGAGAAAAAAAAAACGGAGTGCGGAGCTTTCCCTTTGAAATGAACTGAAGGGATGGCAATGAATGGTGATGGCCATATGATTTTGTAGGGGCCCTTCGAGCTCCTGCAAGGAAAGTGCTTCGTTTATTGTTGTATTTTTTGGACCATGCACCAAGGATATATCGCCACCACGGCCAAGAAGGAGACGTAATGAGTGAAATGCTTATAGAAATAGCTCAACAGCTTCTAGAAGCAACCGCCAAAGTTTTTCTGCGCAAGCACCCAGAAGCTTGACACAGCGAACGTATCCTGTGGGAGAAACGACGCTGCTTGACAGCGTGACGGCGCCTCTTTGAGGGTTTCACTCAGACACGCGCCAGTTCAAGCTAAGAACGCAAAGGAAGAAACGTAAGAGGAGTCGCAGATACAGAAAGTTGACGTCACGGCTCACTCTTCCACGGGAGAGCGCGCTCACGATGGGCGCCCACCTCTACAACCTCCACCCTTTCCCGCACCTTTTAGAAATGATTTACAACATAGAGTTACACCTCGATATAACGAACTTCTATATAAAGAAATTCTCAATATAACAAATTATTTCCCTTTTTATAACCTCTTGTCCTTAGAACGCCATGTATTTATAAGTTCAATATAAAGAAGCGTGTTTATACGCAATTTCAATTTAACGAAATTTTCGTGCCGCCGAAAAGGAATCCCGAGACAATAGAGAGTTTTCATTTCAGGTACGCAGAATCTTCGCGCACGCAAACTTGAGACTTGTGCATGTGCTACGCTCCGCATGCGCGGGACGCTTATAGTTTCGCGTACGCAACCTTCTGTAGGTGGAAGCCTCGCAAACGTATAGGTCGTCGCTTCCGCATGTTTGCTGGCGCCATCTGCCTGCAGACATGCACGTTACTCCAGCCAAGTTCGTTAGACCCGAGCCGGAATCGGAGCCAACGCGTGGTTCTCGCACCTCCCGAACTGCGCGTTCGTGCTAGCTTGCACTGCGTTATCTGCCTGGTAGTTCGCAGAGCCCGCCACGTAAGTACTTAGGGCGCGCAACGAAAGGGCCCAGATTTCACGTGCGTACGTGGACGCGACGGGGCTGCCTACGTTCGGCGCATGCGCATTTCGATCCCGCAAGATCTTCACGTACGTAGCGCTTCTACGTACGTGAAAATAAAACTGTCCGATAAATGGCAACTTCCGCGGACGCAGATGGTCACATGATTGAATTACAAGCAGATGCTTGCGAACGCACCTCTCAAATCACGCAGCGCACGACAAGAGCAACCGCCGAAGCGGAGCAGCGTGATGTTCCGTATAAAGTTGAAAGAGTGATGAGGAGAAGGAAATGACGCTTGAGTCTGCAAAAGCTGAAGTGCGAGAAGATCCTATAGCGCCCCGCAGACTGTGTGCTTTGAAAACGTGCGAGGGTGAGACAAGAAAGATGGTTGCTACACAAGCGCCGCCTTCCCGCGCGAGCAAACGTAAAGATGGGGAGGGGAGCGAGCTAGTAGTAACGCGATCAAGCACACGCGAGGGGGCGGGGAGTGGGATTAAGTCAACACCTCCTAGACAGCTTTCTTCCTAGACAGCTTTGAAAAGCTGTCTAGGAAGTGTTGGGTAATTTTGCGCGTGTCTCGATTTCTGGCGCGCGTCTCGGCCGTGGCTGCGCACGGTTGTAAGCGCGGCTGAGCGTATACGCAGCCGCGCTCCTTGCTTTAGAGGTAATCTGCCGCGAATGCAAAGAGTGGGCGTGCCGTGAAAGCGTGGCATCGTGTAAGCTTTCATCCCGCGCGTTTAATATTGGGGGTTGAGTAATCTCGAGTTTCGGAGACCCGTTGAAGTGAGAGGCAGACGAAGCATTCACCAGTTAAAGTGAGGCGCAGGTGAAGCAATGGCTCACCGCTGCCGGTGCTTTTCATTATAGCGTCATCCCACTGCGGGCGACGCTATCAGAAGGGGGCAGAGCGGACGCGAAGGCATGGTTGGCTTCGCTTAATTCGTACCGCCGATATGAAGATATCGTCGACGTGGCATGAAACCATATCATTCGTCGCCACTCCCAAATTCAACAAAATGTTTGCTCATTCAAATTTGCTTGCTTTGATTGACTGGTAATTCAGCAAACATTGCGGCCCCTTTTCATGCAAGAAAAAAGTAATTGGCGACTGTACTTATGGGTATAAAGGTCCAATTTCAATATAGCGAAATTTCGATATAACGAAGCAAATTGACAATTTTATCGACTTCGTTATATCGAGGTTTAACTGTATATCAGATTTTTCACGTAACTTCAACCAAACATTAAAGATAGAGTGACGCCTTAGAAGAATGAGGCCAACGGCATACTGTTTGCAGTCCTGAGTAACTCAGACAACTTCTTTAAGTACGATTCGTTAGCTAAGTAGATGCGTTAAATTATGCAAAATTTAAACAATGTAATTATCACACCCATGACACAGTATGTGTGTGATATAACCATGTCGGGGTGTACGACCGCCATCGTGGTCTCACAAAATTTGCAGTAACCGCAATGAAAGAAAAAGAAAAAAAAACAATCCTCTGGCACCTGCGATCCCTCGCATGCCAAATGCTAACACGTGTCCTCCTCTTTCTTCCATTCCAGGCGCTGCTACTTTCCATCTTATATTTCTCATGCCCCTCTTCTGTGGGTGCGACTGAATGTACGCGCGTTTGTGTTGATGTGCGCGTAACATTTTTTTTTGCTCCACCACCTTTGCCAAGAAAATGTATAAATTATACTCTGTGTGCTTGCAATCGCACTTTTGATGAAGGCCGGACTCCAGCCGAAACGTCGTAACTAAATGTTGCGCAGCTCTTGGGTGCCTGTTCCTGTGGCGAGCATCGGCGTTGTCCTTCGTAACCAAGCGAACAGACCCAGCGAAGGATGAAAGCGAACGCGGAATGCAGCGAGATATGAAAGACGGCGATAGCGAAGAGAGCGCGATGAGAAATGAAGAGGAGGATGTTGCCGCGGAACCATGAGGCGAAACGCGGAGGAGGCGAAATCATGAGAAGAAAAGCGTAGTGCCCCACAAGACGGGCTTTGCGGTGATGGTGGCTACGAGATGGTGCCAGAGTAGCGCGCGTCGTCTGTATGGAACCAAAGCGCTGCATGAGTGGTCGTCTGTCTGCGGCGGCTGCTGTGAATCGCACCCACGCGTCACCCACGCTCTGCCACTCGCGATCTCTCGATTGCCGATGCAGCCAGGCCACACTTCGCTCTGTTGGCAACATGCCGCAGAAGACAGATTGTCCGCGCCAGCCAGTATGGCGCGAAATCCAAACACGTATACAGCTGCGCTCAAATTTCGCATCAGGGATTATCGTAATCATCGGTGAATGTTTTCAATCATTATATTATATATTCAAAAAAGGAAGAGACGTACTTTGTGAAGTGCTTTACTGGTGTCTCCGCCGAGGGACCGGCCTTCTTCGGGTTCGGGGTTCATTTCACTCCGACTAAGGACGAAACAGCCCTTTCGTTTCAAATCCTATACATATAATAACACTTCGCAATCAAAATACGGCTTCGTACAATAACTATATTTCAACTTTGCCTCTCAAATGAAACAAATTGCGTTCAAATCGGTGCACCAGTTGTTTCATTCCTCATCACAGCTGCGTGAGGAAATAACATCGCTCACCATTTTTTTCGCCAGTATTCCTCTGCGCGAAATGTTACGCACAAAATTCAATTTTCCTGCAGTCACTATGCAAGCTTCCTTACTGTTGAGCATCGTTTGCCGTGAAAGAGCTGCTATTGCAACAAAGCGGAGCATCAAACACAAACATTTCAGAGGGAAAGAGCCACTCCAATGCAAATTTTACCGCTATAATTGTTCTTCCAAGTATTCTGTACCTCTCATCTCCGCAGTTTATTGTTTGCAATTGCAATTTCCCAACGCTTTTGCCTTTTTTCCCCAAAGCCTTTTCTTATTGCCACCCACGTTTGTTTGTTGTTGTTTTTCCCCTTATTGAAGAATTTCATAATGCGAAGGCTTTTTTGCCACGTGCGGGTGCTGGCTACTGGCAAAACAACTTGGGTCACTGAGTATGTGCATCTAGGCTTGTGGCACTAGGTATGTGAACATTCCGGGCCAATCACCCAGAATCGGTATGTTCCATAGCGTTGGCAAACAGCAAACAGAACAAGAGGCAAGAAGTGCGAAGGTTGACAACAGAAGCAGCTGAGTGTGGAGAAAGAAGTGAACAAAACGGGACCAGTCGGTGCATAGAGCGTGGCAGACAAGTGAAAAATAAATGAAGTGAAGGCATTTGAGTAACCATCACAACAAAAAAACAATCTTCGCTTTTAACCGATTTGTTTGTTTTGTTCGCTTGTTTTAAAGCGTGTTTTTAGTTTTGTATATAACTATTTCACTCTCTTTCTCTATCTTATTTTCATTGGTATGTCTCCTACTTCGTGCGCCTCCAACAAGGGCCTTTTTCTAGTAAGTAAGTACGTTAAATATTAATTATAAATAAATGAATGTATTCATTAAGGTTATATATAGGCAATGGAGGCGATTCACAGGAGACTTATTACGTTCTGTATTTTGCTTTTGGGAAGTCAGAAGTAAGCACCGATTGCATAATACCAATAAAGTAGGATGAAATAAAGATGCTCTCAGAACCTTCCAGAAACAAGCGAGATGAGGAGGTCTTTTAAAATAGTAGCAGACACGTGTGACGCACCAAACTTCGCAAGGACGGTGTGCGGGGATCTGTCGGAAAGAAAACTAAATGCCAATAACCGACACGCCTCAGAGCCTTGCCACACTAAGTATTCGTACGATGGGGAGAAAAAAAACAACAAAAAAACAAAAAAGAGCTATAGGGAAAAGTGTCATGAAAGTATCCTGGCGAAAAAAGACGCAAAAAATGTAAAGTGACAAATGCGCCTTGCGTAAGAGGATCAAAAAGCACTTCCAGATCATGCTGCCAATAGATTCACGCTTTCTCTCATTTCTGGTTCTCGTAGCAGTTTGCGCAAGACAAAGGTAACGCAACGCTGGTTGCGCATTCATGGCGTGGTCGAGCTGTTGTGGCGACAATTCGAGTGCGCAACACTTGGCACGGAGCGGTCGGAGGCATCAGCGCGTTTACGACCCGTGGCAGCGTCACCTCGACTTCGAGGATGTCAGCGAGGAATCCTTCTTTTATCTTCGGCGCTACCATTAGATTGCGGGGCTTCTGTGATCGACCGATTAAAGAGGGCTGATCTGTTTCACGCTGCCGGTGTTCGTCTCTTGCGCCTATATAGAGAAACGAAAGTGGACCATCTCCATGGGTTCTTGTGTCTGCAATCCATGGTGGGCAAAAAAAAAGAAATATCCTTGACAAAAAAAAAAAAAAAAAAACAGCGAAGGTAGGGCGCGTTTCTGTCGCCATGGCACAACTGACGCCGAGAAATCCAATAATTTGTTCATTTCAGTTGCTCGCGAAAGAAAAATTCACAGTTTTGCCCAAGGTGTCATGTAATGACAACGCAGTGGCATTTTTTATGTAGCAGCACACCCAGACTAAATGCGTTGTTCGTTCATACACGGCAAGTTTGAGAGCGCTGCAATCACTTCGCGCAAGCGGGTGTGTCGCGTGCTTTGTGCTTTTTGTTTTCTTTTTTTTTTTCGCGAGCTTTCTTTATAACGCAGGAAAATGATTTCATAACAAATAGAACTTAGAAGCTGCTGAATAAGATGTTTCTAAGAACGTTCTACACCTTTCTCACCCGACATTGTGCCTACTTGTGAAGTTGGTTAATTAAACAGATCATTATGCAATTTGGCAGAAAAAAACTGTGACTTGCTCTATACAAGAACCAACAACATGCTTCTAGTCGCGTCTTTCAAGAGTGCTTCGGTATAATTTTGAAACCTTGGTTCCAAGTAGCTGGGCCACCCTGTATATTTAACTTGTTGCGACAAAAGCTCATTACAATGACTACAGACAAATTTTAGTGAATCATGAGTCTATACCAGTAGCAAATTAAGAAAATAAAACAAAATGACGAGACAACGTTGAGGTCGGAAATGGTGCTTCCGGAGGTTAGTCTTGCCTAAAGCAATTAAAGAGCCAAGACTTCATTTTACATGCCCTATTCAATCTCGAGCTACTGCATCTCCAGCTACCAACGCTATACTTTCATGAATTTTCGTGATCTTAAATTCTTATTGCCGATAATTTCAGAGCACCTGCGAAATGCGAATAATGTTGGTATTAATTGTCCTACCTAGCCTTAGAGCACTGCACGGGCCGATTTTTGCGGCCCGGGCCCGGCCCGGGCCCGTTTTTACATTGGGCGGCCCGCCCGAGCCCGATCAAAACTTTTATGGCGAGACCCGGGCCCGGCCCGGGCCCGGAAATAATCTACGTTACCCGACCGGCCCGGCCCGCCACCCCTTTACCTTAAGCCCGAGCCCGGCCCGTGCCCGACTCGAAACTGGCCCGAACCCGGCTGCATGTGTAAATACTAAATAAATAAAGCAGCCTCGTGTTCATACTGCATACCTATTTTGTAGCGCGAAATGTGTGCGTCGATGATAAAGCACTAAATACAATAAAAAACAAACATGTACTTAGTGAATTGGGCGCATGATTTTGATGTCGAAAGCGATAAATCAGACCGATAAAGACAGCAGCGTAGCAATGACGTTGGAGAGCATGCAGTGGATTAATTTCTTGCAAACTTCTCGGAAACTTTTGCAGCACTTACAACGCCGCGTCGTTGGCCTTGACCTTGTATCAGCGAAAAGCGGCCCATCTGTAATGGACAGTGTGTATGGTCGTAACGACGACATTTGGTCTTGACGACACTCATAAATCTGGAAAACTTAGAGCGAAATGCGACTTCAGGACCATTTTGGACTGCTTCGACATTAAGCTTTATTGATCTTTAAAAACAGAAACGGCCTTCGCAATGAGCACACTTTATGGTTAGAGCGAACAAGTCAAGGCTACAAGCGACTGGCGATAAAATGGTTTCCAAGCAATTGACATCTAGGAAATAGGATGGTCATAAACCGCCATACCCATACTTGTGCACTTCCGCGGCATCAGAAGGGTCCTTCGTGCCAGTGTTCAAAATACCGATGAACGAAAACGCTATTGCACGGAAGACGCAATAAAAGAAAGAATGTCACCTTGAGCAGCGATATGAGTAGTAATCAGCATCAGGCTCAAAAAATAAGCACATTGGTAGTGGAGTATTTCTGGAGGAAATAACGATAGATTATGTCTCATTCAGAGTAGACTAGTCTATTTCTATCTCGACTAGACTAGTCTAGTCTATCAGATACCAACATTGGAGTGCAAATTGATGAATTGATGCAGTTTTTCGTCGGTGGCTACAATCATTGTCATTCACAGCAAGAAGACGAGCCATTGTTTTGGCGTATGTATGAACGTCATCGCGTAACTCGCCGAACTAATGTTTGGTCATTGCGCATTTACTGCAAAAATTTCGTGCGTTGATTTACTTTATTCGCACAATTCATAGGACACAATACAAATATCCGTTTTTTTCAACGATTTTATTCATTACTAATTTTATACATTTGATTCACATTCATTATGCGTGCGTTCCCATAAAAAAGGGTTTCTGAACACTGGTGCGCTACCAATGGCTGGAAAGTAAATTACCTATAAAAGATATTCTTTTGTGCAAGTCCCAAAGGATCCTGGGCATTTATAACGCTGTAAAGAGAGAGAGAAATAGAAAAGAGGAAAGGCAGGGAGGTTAACCAGGCGCACGTCCGGTTTGCTACCCTACACTGGGGGAAAATGGTATAAGGCTGAAAAGAGAGAGAAAGGAAATAGAGAGAGCCCAGTTTCTCGCACATTTGAAACTTCGCACGAAGTCTACAGACGGTCGCCAAGATCTGTCGATTTGAGGTAGTGCAATAAGGCTTTCATGGCTTTCTGTGCCATCGACGCATACGGCCATGGTCCAGGGATCTTCCTGTCCGAAAATGGTATAGAGTGCGCTGTAAAGAAACATCGGCAGCAGCCGCGAACGAACACTCCGTGCTGCCTCTGGCTTCAACGCGTCTCCGAAACTAGGCGTGCGAGAACACAGCGCTGTAAAGAAATGCCCATGGGCAGCAATAGCTGCAAGGCACATCACAGCTGAAGAAAAAAAGTCACAGTTTCTCCCAAAAGATGAAGCATTTAACACCTTCACAACAGCACGAAGTAAGGGTGGCAGTTTTCTGGGCCATATAAGTTGCACTGCACATTCGCTTACTAAGTGAATTATCAAGCAGGGTGTAACGCCCGCACAGGCAAAGATAAATACATTTCGCTAAATGACCGCGAACGATCATAACACTGGCATAATAAACATCGGCAGCAGCCGCGAATGAACACTTCGTGCTGCCTCTGGCTTCAAAGCGTCTCCGAAACTTGAGATTACGCTACCTACAACACTAGGCGTGCGAGAACAAAACGCGCATGAAGCACACAGCCATCTCGGCTCGCTTAATGTTTGCAACCGCCGCAGATTACCACCAAGATACTGTGCGCGGGGCCGCGCACAGTATGAGCGAGCTGGTAGACGGCACGCATCAAGCCACCATCCTTCTCGGCTCGCGCTCTCAAGCTTTCCCTCGCACCTACAGCCTACGGTGCGATTGGCACGATAGGATCTTATAGCACTTGGACTTTGTACGGAACCTCGTGGCGACGCCGGCACCGATGGCGGAAATATGCCTTGAGTGTCCATATAGTTGCTATCTCAATAAAAGAACACTGGCGTTCTGGACAAGCTGTGCGTCTACGAAAAGGAGTAGCAAAATAGCTTTCATGAAATAAGATTGAAAAGAGTATGGCTGCGGAAACAAGCGTCAGTTTCTCTAGTTACTGTGTCGTGTGTATTAAGAACACGAGCTCAGGAATTCATATGTAGGACATGATGCACAATGAAAATACGAAACAAATCGAGGTTTTTAATTACACATGTTCTAAGCATAAGATATAGGCGCTTTGTTTTCATACATATAGTTCAATACCTGAAACAACTCAACTCGCCACTTGCGGCGGTGACTTAGTGTTGCCTCCAACTGCGCTGGTGACTCCGGGTATCTGTGACGTGGGAGCAATCAACGTCAAAGGGTACTCATGTCGTGCCAACTTGATGACACTTGCCAGTCCACGTTTCAAAAGACACGCTCATAACATCCGCTCGTTCATTCGGAGCAGCGGCGTGGATTCACAGCGGTACTTTCTGCTCGATTTCGGTCCGGTGTTGTACTCTCCCTGGTGCCGGTGTACACTCTCTTTCTCTTCTCTTAGATTTTATCCTCGCCTATTTCCTCCTACCACAGTGCTGGGTAGCAAATCGTGTATTGCCATCTCACCAGGAAAAAAGTCTTATTTTCAGGAAAATTTGTCAAAGAAGCCAGAAGGGCGACGGGACAAAGTGCTAACAGCCATTTCTGGTTTTATTGCTCGCGCAGCAATATATAGTCAGAGGCGAACGGGAGAAATATGGAGGGAAAAAGATAATTTCGCAACCAGGTTGCTCGCACAACTACTAAAATGGCATCCGGCGAGGCTAGCGTGACACTTGCTTCACATTGACCAGTAATCAACATCATTATCTAATATTGCATTGGATGTGCAGCTAACACACAGAATCCCCGTCAGTCGAATGAGGAAATGATCACAAGCTTCCCTAGCCCTCGCTACTGTACAAAGAATATATAGATGACAGCAGGGGAAGTCGCACGTACTAAAAATATGCTGACCCCACGCACTGTGGGCATCAATGTAAGCAAAGCTTTCTGTGGTCTTTGTTTTGATTGACGATAATTAGCGGTGATGCTGACGCCGACTGTGTAATTTATTCCCCGTTTAGTCCAGTGTGAGAGCGGTGAGTTGATGTTAAACGTTACCGTGCGTGCACCACTGCTGTTTGTCTGCGTTGTACGCAGAACACACAGGGAGACGTAATTGCTGAAGGCGTTGTTGTGCGCCATTGTTCATAATCTCTGAGAGGATTGAGCATTATGATTGTCTCACATGGCACGTTGCATCGTGGCAGGAGTGTTAAACTTTAATTGAATTATGGGGCTGTACGTGCCAAAACCAGGATGGTAATTATGAGGCACGCATAGTGGCTGACTCCGGAATAATTTTGACGCCCCGGTGTTCTTTAACGTGCACCTAAATCTAAGTGAAATAGCGTTTTTGTATTTCGCTCCCGTCGAAATGCAGCTGCAATGGTCGGGATTGAACCCGCGACCTCGAGCAATGCCGTAGCCGTCAAGCTACCGCAGTGGGCACACAAATGTTGATTTGACGTGAGACCGCTTCCGTAGTGTCGCCTGGACC
The DNA here is from genome assembly GCF_013339745.2 of Dermacentor silvarum. Lineage (NCBI taxonomy): Eukaryota > Metazoa > Arthropoda > Arachnida > Ixodida > Ixodidae > Dermacentor > Dermacentor silvarum. Next base: position 205,145,792 of record NC_051155.1, read on the forward strand.
CTGCAGTGTTTTAATGTGGCTTTGCGACAGCACACCCTGCGTCAGTTGTCCACTTGACAAATTTACATTGTTTTTAATTTAATTATGTGGTTTTACGCGCCAAAACCACGATCTGATTATGAGGCATGTCGTACTAGGGGACTCCGGAATAATTTGGACCACCTGAAGTTCTTTAGCGTGCACCTAAATCTAAGTACACGGGTGTTTTCGCATTTCGCCCCCATCAAAATGTGGCCGCCGTGCCGGGATTTGATCCCGCGACCTCGTGCTCAGCTGCCCAACACCACAGCAACCATAGCCACTAGGCAACCATGGCGCGTAACACGGTGTTTATTTTTCAGAAGTAGCAGAAACGTACCGTACCGTAACTTAAGTTACGGATGCCCGCAACCACTGTTTCCTTGCCTTCTTATGTCATCTTTTCCCTCTCCCGCCCTCTCACCCTGTATGGGAACTGCGAGAGTGGCAAGGCTGTTTATATACACTGGTTTTGTGATTACGTCGGTTCAAACCATTCTCTATCTCCACTCCCCCCTCCTCTCTACCCTTCTATTTACGTCTCCTCTGGAATTGTACATTAGTCGAAAGGTAATCGCTGCAGTTTCTGCAATGTTTTTGAAGGAGGTCATGGAAAATTACAGCTGTCAAGAGGCTAATGTGGTGACAACTTCACCACATTAGCCTCCGACATTTTTCCGACTTTTTTCTACAACTTCACCCGACTTCGCCTCCGCTCCGCATGCGGCTGCCGGAAAGCCCCTGGCTTTAGGCTGCCGAGGAGTCGAGCACCATCTGGATGGTATTTTTGCAAGGAAAAAACCGCGGCGCGCCACTGTATGAGTGGTAGGAATGCTGGAAAAGGGGGCTTGAGTTTGAGTTTCCGCGTAACAGTGACAGTGACAAGAACTTTTTTTGGTCCTGAGAAACTGGCCAGGGGGAGCCGAAGGCTCCCGTAACAATATTATGTTTTCTCGTATATTCAAATTACAATCTGACGCTATCATGCCTGTAGGTTGTGGTTAAGTCGTATTTTACGATTTTTCTGACGTATTTTACTTTGAGAAATCCAATTAGTTCACTAACACCGCTGCGCCATGCGGAGGGTCCGCGTGGTCGGGGTGTTTCGGGATAAATTTTTTTTTTTTTTTTTTTTGTAGCGAGAGCTACATTGGCCGTATTCTCGCCGTTTCAGTGTGGCCAGTAGCCGCACCGCGAGCTGAGCCGTTGCCTAGCAACCGCCACAGCTGGCGGCGCCACTCGCCGCGCCATCTGGCATGACGTCAGAGGAGGAGCCGGTGAAACCGTGAGCTGATCCGTTGCCTAGCAAGCGCCGGCGTTGCATCGGTGTTGCCAGCGTTGCATCGCGGGAGCCGGTGTTGCATCATATGTATAGAAGAGGCACATGCAGGTGGGATCCGTCGGCAGATATGGAAAGTGAGTCGGAGAGACTGAAAGAAGCCAGGCACCGTCGTCGCAACGAATCCAAGAGGAGGCAACGAGCCGAGGAGACGGAGGAAGAACGAGCCGCACGCCTCGAGAAGGGTTGCAAGTACGAAGCGGCCACGCGAGTGCATTCAGATGAGGATGGTTCGTCGTCTAGTTCGGCATCTCGTGCCAGGGCCGTGGATCAACGACGGAATGAAACCAGGAGGAGGCAACGAGCTGCGGGGACAGAAGAAGAACGTGCTCGGCGTATCGAACAGAGACGGCAGAGTGATGTACCTCTGAGAGAGCCGCGCCTACCCGCCGATACAACGCAGTTGGGGACGTGAAGGCTCGCCGTGGGACGGACCATGTGATTCGGCTGGCTCAAAGTTCAAGTGCGACGCGTATGTTCCAAACCGACTTTACAGACAATCCGTTTGAATTTGCGTGTGACGTTTGCGAAAGACTTTGGGATATGAGAGATTTGAGTCCGGTGAGTAGCACAATGAGTGAAACACTTGGTTTAGCCGTACCTGAGTGGGACGAGGAAGGAGAACCCGTGGCGAGTGTTTGTGCTACGTGTAGGAACTTTATACAGAATCAGAAGATCCCACTTTACAGCGCGAGTAACGGGTATCATTACCTCTCACTACGCACACCCAGGCATAACTGAGTTAAGCCACAGCCAATTCTTTTTCCGCCACGGATGCCGGGGCGCTTACGCCGACACTGACGCCGGATTTTATGGGACACGGGGCCCTTAACGCTGTCGCGTTAAAAGGGGGGCACAGAGCACGACTGGGACTACTGAACGTGTGATTCACCAGAAACACAAATGCCCTTATTTTCTAGATGCGAAGCACCTTATGCGCCTGGGCTGTCGGCGTCTCCTGTAGTAATCGTCGTCGTCGTAGTCGTCGCCGTAGTCGTAGTCACGGTAAGCAATCGGCTCGTGCTTGCGCTGGGCACGCGCTCGGCACGCGCTCGTGCCACTGCTCCCGCGTTCGTCGTCGTCGTCGTCTTCCACGGCTGGCTGCGTTGAAGCAAGCGGTTCGTGCTCGCGCTCGGCGCGCGCTTGTGCCACTGCTCCCACGTTCGTCGTCGCCTTCCGAAGCTGGCTGCGTTGCCGCTCATCATTCCAGCGTAGAATTTCACTTCTCTTCTGTCGTCGTAATGGGAAAGCAGCGTTTACGGGGTTGTGAGCCATTACTTAAAGCAGTATGAGCCCATTAGCGGTGCATCACTGCGTGCTTCGCACGTTCCCAGGTTTCAGGTTAGTGAAGCTGCATATCGCTCAATGGGTCATTTGACACTTACGCATAATTGTGCGGGGTGCATTTTTTTTTTCATTGCGTCACACAATGACCGCTGCCGAAGAATAGTTCCTCGATATACAGGGACATGGATGCCACCCGCTAAAGCTTGTTTGCCAAACAATATCTTTGCCAGATCATTTATCTCGTGCGTTAATTTCTATGCAACTTTGGCCACGATAACAGAGTGATCAACACACGAGGATGCTAACAGAAGGAAAAGTTGTGCAAAAGACACTTATAGGGATGGATTGGTGCATTTGTATCTGACGTGCGGTAGGCACTTGAAGAGCGCAGGAGACCCAGATCGCATGGTGGTACAAACACCGCCGCCTACTGTTCGGCACAACAGGCTAACAATCCGCTAACAACGAGGTCGCCTGACTCACAATCGCTTTGAGTGGATTGGAAGCACATACATTTACGAGCGTGCTAGCATTAAGTCGAGAGACAGAAGAAATAACGAGAGCCGCAAAGCGCGACATGCCTTTAACGAAGGCAATGCCCGGTCACTGCACCAGTCTCGATCCGCCGGAGGCATAAGGATCTGACGTAATGAGGGTTAACGTATATGCTGTTCACATCACTCGGAATGTGGATTTCTGGGCCATTGCTTTGTAGAAAGAAGCCTTGTTCATGCACTAGTCCTAGCTGGCCTTTGTGTCGATGATGTGTAGCTCTTTCCATATTTCCAATTACTTTGGGAAAGTTTCTATCTTCTTTTTTGCTTTGTCTTCATACCAAGAAACTGTGTGTAAATTGTGTGAACGTAGCTTATCTGTCATAACTGAAAAGGCTGAAGCTCGTGCGCACATAGCGAAGCCTCGGCCTCGTGTGACGCACTTTACTTTTGTTAGCAGAACTTGTCTGCAGCTTACGCATCAGGGCGACTTGTTACCGTTAACTGTGCTGAATCTTTCGTAACGTGTAGCTGAAATGAAGGGTGACGTTATTTGGCTCGCATTTCTCTTTTATTCTTGGCACTCGGCTGTGCTCCGTAATTTTGTTTGATGAAAATGTCGACACATGCAGTCGTCAAGGAATGAAACACGGTAAATTGGACGTGCAGCCTTTGGTGGATCTTAAGGTGCATATTAGTTTGCACGCGGACGTTTTACGAACGCCTCATTAAGGGCGAAAAGTGCGTGTGTATATGTGGTGGCTCTTGCATGCCTGCTTTTAGCGGCACCTTGATATGTAGCACTGCCCGGAGGTCAAGTGCTGGCATTATCACTATTCAAATTCCCCGACGACCGTACAGATCCGTCTGTTTTACGGGGAATAAGTATGGGTATTCAAGCACTCACAATAGGTTCAGTTTAAAACGGATCTTTGTACTACGATATTTGATTATTGCATATCTGCATTGTCGTCGAATTAGTCACCATTTCCCCATAGAGTATAAGAAATTTTTAAGTTATATAGTACTGAGTCATCATCGTATTCTCCCTCGACAAAGTGTTGGCGCTCAGTGTGTGAAGGACAAATATAATTTTGTCCCTGAGTTTAGCGAGACACTCTTTCTTTATAAGCACTCTTTACGCTATGGAAGCAAATCTGTGCGGTATAGCAGTATGAAGCACTTGCTCAACCTTCAAGGCTTTTGTCTTGCAGTTCATTTTTATAGTAGTCTGGAGCATAATGCTGCCTAATCGACTCTGAGTTTACACCCGAGAACATTCGTTTAAGTAATGGCAGGCTCGTGTCTTGCATAACGTTTTAAAAGTTGGGACCTGCTTGTTGCAGTTCGAGATAACAATGACTGAGCTCAATTTACCGTGCCACTTGATTCGGCGCACCGTTAAAGCACTGCAGGACGAACAAGGCCGGCGCGCGTGACAAAGAAAGAAGTGGCTCCTTATTTATTTATTTTTCATTCTAAAACAGAAGCCAATGGATGGTTTCTCTAGTTTCATCGCGCTGAGTTGTAGATCACAGCAGTTGCATCATCATCATCATCAGCAGCAGCAGCAGCTTACGCTTTAGAAATCGAACTCGAAGCTTGGCGGATAAAAATATATGTAACGAACAGCATTAACCGCGCGGAAAGCGTCCTCTCGCTAGACTTCGGGCAAATCTCTTTCGACCGTGTCTCGGCGACGTATAGGCGGTAGAACCATTAGATGGGTGCATCGCACCGGAGGGCGTCTGTGGTGTGCGCAAATAGTTTTCAGCACATCGCCAAGGTGGAACAATGGCGTGTTGGTATAACATATCTCTAGAGGTTCGATTGCGCAACATTTTAGACGAGAGACACAGATGAGGAACACGTGTACGAGCGCTATGTCGTGTGTGTTCCTCATCTGTGTCTCTCGTCTAAAATGTTTCGCAGAGGGTCCCGCTGCAGTCGTATGACTTTGGGACCCTCGCCTGTATACAAACTAACAACCAACTATGCATCCCGAATGAATAATAAACTGAAACTGAATAATAAACTCAAACTGAAATCCAACCTCTTGAGACAGCACTTCGCAATGGCACTGTGAGAATCACGTAGATGGAGTGATGGATTTGCTGATGATAGCGCCTGATAGATCTCCTCATCAAATTTGTTTCATCTAACTGTAAAATTTCACTAGCGGACCATTATTATTTTGACCCAAACAACTTTTAAAAGTTACTTAATGTTGTCAACAATGTAGAGCTATAGGCCTCAGGTACAACGCCGGTGATTCCTCACAATTTGTCTCTCATTGGTAGACACACGTCTGCAATGCACTAAAATCGCTAAACATAGTGGATAACTTGAAGCACGTATCCTCACGACAGAGCCACCGCAACCACACCGTAAACGACGAAACGTTTCTGGCCGCCAAGCCTAACGCAGAAGCATTAAAATGGGTTATTCCGTGGCGAGGGGTCCTTTTTGTTCTACGCCTCGGCGTACTAGATTGCTCTGCGTTAATTTATTTGGCCAATGCTCATCGTGGACAAAACGAAATCACCGCTTTTCCCTCTCACCACATCCACGCTGTGCAGTGAAATTAAGTTAAAGCTCACATCATCGAACCAAAAATGAACGTGCTCGCAGAGCCTCTCTGAAGCGTACTTAACATCATGCAGTCACTTCGTCGGCTAGAATACACAGCGTTCTTGGGTGACAGTTGATTACGCGAAATTGTGTAGATTATTTCGAAGTAAAGCTATACTTTCGATCACAAGTAGCAACACATACAAAGGAGGCGATGTTTTGCAGTTCTGCCGTTGTCAGAAAGGGAGAACCAGGGATTTGTATAAAAGAGATGAAAGGCAGGGAGGCTACACCAGGTGACAGATTTCGATTTGCTACGCTGCACTGGCGTCGGAAAAATGGGTCTTGAAAAGAGGCTAGAAAGAGAGATACGCACATCAAATAAAAAAAAAAAAACACCTCAGGAAGGGTGTTCCTAAAATAAGCGTTCAAGCAGGCCTGCGGATCGCAAAAAGCGAAGTAATTAATGTTTGCACGCAGCCCTCCGACTTGCTGATAAATCCAGCCGATGTTGTACAAATATTTCTTCCGACAGTGGCTGGTAGTCCAACTGGTAGAGCACGACGTAGAGTGATCGTCTCTGCACACTATTCCGCAGATTCTGCCTTTAATTAAGCCTTTGGTTCCCATCAAGACTTACCCGAAGAGACGCAATTTTCTAATTAAAAATTTAAGGCTATGTTTGAACCTTATAAGAGAACTCACAATAAATCAATGAATCAATTAAATCTTTATTTCCAACGCCAGTTGGGGGTCCCTCAGGCGAAAAGCGGTAACAAACCGCTAGAAGGTGTCCTAAGGCCCATGTACATGGCAATGGTATTGAGTTCAATTTTTAAAATATAACAGATTTATAATAGAAGAATCATTATACATAATAATACGAAAAACAAACAAGAAAGAAGTAGTTTAACTATAACAAATGCAATAAATAATAGGAATACGAAAGGAGTACTACAAATACCACAAGTGCAATCAATGCATACCTGCCTTCTAGAATGTTAAGTAGTCTAGTCAAAACGTGCAAAGCAACACGTGTACACATGCCGCATTAGTAGTAGTAGATAAACTTTAATTCAAAGATAGTTTTGTCTTGCCTCAATGGGGCATCGCTAATGGCCGGGGCCCCTAGTCCAGGGCTCCGCTGGCTCTTGCCATCTTCTCTGCTCTCTGGATCAGCTTGAGCTGGTCGTCGAGGGCCGAGCTGGACAGCAGTGCCTCCCATTGCTCCCTCGTGGTGTTCGTGTCATGGTGTTCTATGTTGTGTAGCGTGCACTCCCACGTAGTGTGGTATAGGGTTGGTGTAGCCCCACACCACGGGCATTCGTCCCTGTAGGCTGTGGGGTGCAGGCGATGTAATATGTGTAGGTTCGTGTAAGTGCCTGTCTGGAGCCTACGCCAGGCAGCGGCATCCTCCGTCTTTAGTATTCGATGGGGTGGGGGATATCGCAAGTGACTCCCTCTGTGGTAGTTCAGGATTGCTGAATACTCGGGGTCAACTGGGTCAGGGTCATCTGCAGTCGGCGTGGTGAGTGCTCGGTTATGTGCAAATTCTCGAGCTGCTCTGTCGGCATACAGGTTACCCGTGATGGCAGCGTGACCCGGTATCCAAATGATGGTTATGATGGTGCAAATAACAATGAACTCAATGCTAAAGTTAATAAACAGTCTAGTCATGATAGCACATATTATAAAATGATTAAGCAAGAGTTAGAGAAAATTCACGAATGTCTTTTTTTTTGTAGAACGTATAGCAAAGACGACGTCTCTCTGTTCATGTTTATTAAGCAAAGCTGGCGCTGTACCTCTCACTGACTGCAGAAAATCAGCCGTGCGTCAACAAGGAACAAACCACCTGTCGGCGCTGTGGGTAGGTGAGTCACTGTGTTGCATAATCCTGTTAAATAAACATTTAATAAACGCCCGAAATTGTTCATTTGCACAGAAGTAACTATACATTAAACGAAAATCGAACGTATATTTCATAAAAGTTACTTTATAACCAGAGAACAATGTATCCGTACTACTGTGGCGCGGGACGTTCGCAATGTACCGAAGAGCTCTCTTATGCAATATAATAATTGTATTTACATTACGTGCAGTTGTGGTGCCTCAGACTAATAGGCTAAAATTCATATGGGTAGAAAACAGCGCATGGTAAATCGGGAGCTTAGCATGTTCTGATAGCTCAGCTGCAGATTTACTGGTGTGCTATCACATAGTTGATAGCACAGTTGCGACGCAATACAGAAACAGCGTGTTGCATGATAACAGAAAACTATGCGGGAAGAAGGACGACGTCACAACTCCGAATCTAGCGGTCTGCTTTCAAATGTTCAGCGGGCTGCTTGAAAAACACTATAGAGCAATGTGCTTCCCTTTCGTTAACCGAGTATGTGCTGTTGCCAAATTAAAGTTTGCACAGGTTTGAAATGAGTTTACTTCTCGTGAACATTACCACGGTATGTGAAGATAGATAACAGCGGCAACCGGCTCACCTGCGGCGTTCACAGTCTACGCTTATCTCATTTGCTCTAGACACCGCGTAGCGAGCCACGTTTAAGCACACAAAATATGTTTGATTTCATTACAACAAAAACGACGAAATCTACCGTCTGAAAACAACTTTGGAGAAATGAGAGGTGCCGTAGTGAGAGGTTCTGAATCAGTTTGGAGCAGCACGGTGATTTTTTAACGTGCACCTAAATCCAACTAGACGAACGTTTTCTTTTCTTTTTTTTTTTTTGGGGGGGGGGGGGGGGGGGGATTTCCAACCATTGAAACTCGGCCGCCCCGGCGGGGGATCGCACTCGCATCCACATGCTAAGCGGCAGAACGTCATAGGAACTGAACTCCCATGTCAGGTGATCTTCTTCAAGAGCATCAAAGAAAGATTTACTCAGCTAAACTTCATACTATGCAATTTAGATCACTCTATGTACTTACCGTCATGCTGTAATAGATTATGGGGTTTTACATGTCAAAACCACGATCTGATTAGGAGGCACGCCGTAGTGGGTGACTCCGGAAAATTTTGACCACCTGGGGTTCTTTAACGTGCACCTAAATCTGCGAACTCAGGTGTTTTCGCATTTCGCCCTCATTGAAATGCGGCCCATGCTCTATTAGGCCTACATAGCTTCTACTACGCCGTATAGATTTAGAATGACACATGGGTCTAACTAGACAAAGAGTGGAGACAGACGGAGAGAAGACGGCGCATTATCCTTGCTATACATTTTCGCAACATTTTTTGAGAGGTTAAAGAGAATGTTCGAGACGCCAGTAACTCCACAAAAACAGGTAGATGAATGTTTGACGTATACCGACAAGTAAAAGCCAAGGCACTAGAAAAAACAGTTATTGTTTAACGAAGGACTAGCCGCAGCGAGATCATGAGCCAAACAAGCAAGTGGATATTCCACCTCGTGCAATATCCTATGAACGTTCTTTATACATACGTCACCAGCCTACTGGCATGACACAGCCAAGAGCAGCGACACCTCGTTCTTGTGGTCTGGTGGCTGTTCATCACGTTGCTCTCCTGTACGTGAACATAGTGCAGGTATACGCTATAGCAGAATCCAGCAATTACTGTTGGAAGGTAGACGTATATCGAATTGTTTAAAATGCAACCAGTTCAACGTCTTTTTTTAAAGCCCATTGTCTTGAACACATAACTTTTTCTGTCAGTCTAGTATTTCTGTTTTCTCTTGTTGTTGTTGTGGTTGTCGTTGTTGTTGAAGAGCTTTTTCTTCCATATCACCACTCGACGGACTCCCACTTGCAGTACGGCCCCCAGAGTCCAGCTAGGCCATTGTTGCTGCGCTCGATATAAAAGACAATAAATTGAGACTGCGACCACCAGCAAGCGCTTAATCAAGCCAAGGAATGTGTCCAATTTCGCTGGTATTCCAACTTTAGACAGCTCTCTTATTTCGCCCACACACTCAAAGCTACCCCGGCCCACCGAAAACACGCTCATAGCCCCTGTATCCTCGGTGCATGGTGGGGCCGTCGACATTGAGCAGCAGCAAACTTCGAGGTTTTAAACGCATTGCAGAGCAACCAATACTCTAGGCTGGATACGATGTGGCTTTGGGAAGTGAGCTTTGCCGTGCCTGTTTTGTCTTTAAAGACAAGCTGAATTGTAGTTAGGTTAGACTGCCCATGTGAATAAAAAAAAAGTTTACAGTGCACATCACATCTCTTCTTTATGTTTGTCAAGCATTCTGTCTTTAAATACCATGATGCGTTTAGTTCTGTATCGAGACGTTGTAAAGGCCAGAATGTCACTGGAAGGCTTACAGTGGGTGCATGTAAAATACGAAGCCGGGCACGTGGAATGCTAAATGTTCCTGTGCCTCCTTTTTGCATTCTTATGGATGATTAAACAGCCCGTATTCGGATTTTCAATTTCAGAAGCCGCCACTGCGAGGGAGCATGGCTTTGAAAGCCTGCCTATATTCTAACATTGCTTATAGCAATCATCTGCGTATACGCAACGCGAACGGGAGGCTGAATGCCTAAGAGATTTGACGCAGTCTGAAAAGAAAGGTCGTGATGAATGCATGCTCAATACCAAAAAAATGTGTGGTTCTTTCTTTATTTCTTTTGCTTGGTATTAATAAGGAGAGCGAGGAGCTTCATAAGAAGTGATAAATAGAAAAAAATAAAGCCCATGCAAGCCATGGCTCTTACTGCTGAAACCGACAAAGACGCTTTAGTCTTATAGGAATCTTCCAGCACATACCGCCAGAAAACCAGCTTACCAGATGGTTGGCATTTCTTTTGAGTCAAATGCAAAATCATCTTTTTAAATAAAGATAACGCAAAAGCGTTCATAACTCAACGCTTGGGATGGTAATAGATGAAAAAGGATAGTGCCGAGCATAAGCGGATAACGGGTGCTCGATGTACACACGATAAAAGAAAGCCAGGGAAGACTAGATCAATGAGCAAGGAAATTACGACCGATAGTGTGCAGCAGGAAGAAGCACCTCCCCAAATTTATAGAAACCACAACACGAGTTCCAAAGGGAGTTATTTCTTCGTGAACACTAGGCCCGTCAGTGCTTGATATACGCATTTGCCCGGATGTTCTCTCTTGGCCATGCCTTCGGGGTGAATTCAAGTTGCTGCATCTGCCAAAAAAAGGGCGCCACGTCCGCGTGCGCTAAGTCGCCCTAGAGGAAAGCGCACCAGTGAAACATTGTCTGCCCCTTCCACAAGTTAATTTTTCTCCAGACGCAAGATTATGGCAGAAGGAGGAGGAGGGAGAAGAGAAAGGAAAGCTGCAGAGGTCAAACACACACGCTTCCGGTTTGCTACCCTACGCAGGGGGAAGGGAGTTAACGGATGAAAATAAAGAAAGGAGGGGGAGACAGACCCTATAATTGTGAAGGAGAGGTGCTGCGCATCACAGCAAGAATCAATCAGTTACTGAGGCGAGTCGATTTCTGAAACTGTGGAAAGGCCCTCGTTGCTTTGTGTGGGCAGCAACATACGGAGTGATCAGGTTGACAGCTTTTTTTAAAGACGATAGTCTTTCTTGGGGAACTTAAACGCTGAAATTTTGGTCTGTCTGTCTGTCTGTCTGTTTGTCTGTCTGTCACCCGATTCAGCCACCCGGCCAAAGTTGGACCACTTGCTTACCGCCCACACTACTTAAACTGGTACGGCTGTTCATACTTGTGAACGTTATCGATCACAAAGTAAATATTACGCATATCTGAGGCGCAACATCACTAGGTAAGTATTAGGAGGTGTGTTCCTTTAATAGAAAATACATAGATACGTAACTCTAAAGACCCTAGTTTCTTAAGCTGCGCTGAAAATGCCATGCTATGCGCGCCGACGAACGACGTTCCCCGACTGCGCGCCGACGAGCGCCCTCTGCCATGGAGGAAGGAAACCCTCTGCACAAGCTCATGTTTCCCGATGTATTGCCAGATGGCGTTCATGTCTCACGCAGCGCCTCCTCAATTTTATCAATGCCAGCCAGATGCGGCCGATTCAACATAAAGGAAGCGCTGTTTGAGGCAGGGCAAACCATAAATGGCCGCTTGATGAAATAATGCGGTAAAATGAAATCTGTTCAAACAAACCTTCATGCCAGGACGGAAATGGTACGAGAACAGCATCACGGGTGGCCGCGGATCAGACCAGCACTCATGTAGTACGGCCGGCAGAAGACTATCGTCTTTCGACGACATTTGCAGCGAAGCACGCAGATACGCGGCAAATTTTGACTGATCTTCTCAACTTTTTTTTTTAGGCGCTGAGACGTACGGGAAGACCACCTCTACAGTAAGGCTATGTAACCAAAGGGACACTAAGTGAGATGATAATTATTGGTGTTAGCTGTACAATTAACGCAAATTGAATAATTAATTTTTGACTGGCTGCAGTGAGCAGTCACGTTTGTATTGAAAAGTTAGAGGCAGTCGTGTGTCTACAGAGTTCTACTTGGCAGAATTCTCCTAGCATATCCGTGCTTTGAGATATCGAACCACGAAGTTTAATTGCCGTTCGCATGATTACGCATGCAAGACAGTGACGACTGGCGCTCGCTCTTCTTCCGAGCGAACGACACGCGTCCGTCCCGTAGCGACTCCAAAGGACAACTGCTGATAACAGTGCCAGCGCGATGTCTTCGTCACCGCCGAGAATCGATGCACTTTTGAAAGAGGCATCGGCGGTGGCAGCATGTTCGATTTGTGACGATACCACAAATGCGCAACGTTGCTCAAGTAGAAAATTACGTTGTTGAGCTTTTACGTAACGTCCCAGTGGTTGTGCGCGCTGACTGTTTTGTACAGGGCGAACCAGTCGTCGACGTCGTGATCACCGGCACCCGCGAAAATCTCAGGATCCCGCTGACGCTGCACGCCAGGACAGATGACAGGTGCTCCTGTGGCTGCAGCTTGTTGGGCTGGATCGTCAGACATGGTTCAGAGCTTGTACTGATGCCGACCACAACAAAGAAAAAAATAAAAGAAAAAAATCGGGGTAGCTTGCACTAGTGGCGCAAGGCTAAAGTCAGAGCGGAGCTGATCGGTTCCTAGCTGGTCCTGGCTATACGAAGTGATGCTAAGTTATACGAAGTAATGTCAAGTGATGCTAAGTTATACGTAGTGTATAAGCATTTCCTCGTGGTTCATGGTATCGGGGAACGCCTCGCGAAGCACTTGCAGTCCGAGCACACGTAGGGGAAGGGGGGTCAAAGCTATGCACAGTGTACGGGCGGCGCGCAGCAGATGACATGCCGGGATGACGTCACGGCGCATGCGCAGTAGCACGCAGCAGGTGGGAGCTCAGCCGAGCCGTCAAAATGCTCGGTTCTTGAGCTTTATCTACGTAGTCGTTGAAGTAGTATGGCTACTCGTTTAATATTTTGTGCAGTTCTGCGCTAATGGCATCTTTTGCCTATGTCTATGTTTTGCTCTTTTGTATTGGTTTCTTGTTGAAGAGAGCAATGTTTACGCGGTGCTTGCGAAAACTTGCGAAGCAGTTTGTATTTTTTCACAGTAGTAGTAATGCACAAGCGTAAATATAGGTAAAAAACACCAGTGAACGATCTGAAGCGCAAACAAACCATATGCTTATCCCTAACTGGGCAATTGGCCATGTTTTATTACGTAGTTGACATATTAGCCACGTGAATTACCATCTTTGCCAGGAACTTCTCACCCTATCAAGTGTTCGCAGTAGGTGTGTACTTTCTGCAAACATTTACAGTATCCGCTTCTCAGATGGCTGCAGGTGGGTGAGAAGTTCCTGGCAAAGATGGTAATTCACGTGGCTAATATGTCAACTGCGTAATAAAACATGGCCAATTGCCCAGTTAGGGATAAGCATATGGTTTGTTTGCGCTTCAGATCGTTCACTGGCGATTTTTACCTATATTTACGCTTGTGCATTACTACTACTGTGAAAAAATACAAACTGCTTCGCAAGTTTTCGCAAGCACCGCGTAAACATTGCTTTCTTCAACAAGAAACCAACACAAAACAGCAAAACATAGACATAGGCAAAAGATGCCATTAGCGCAGAACTGCACAAAATATTAAACGAGTAGCCATACTACTTCAACGACTGCGCAGATAAAGCTCAAGAACCGAGCATTTTGACTGGATGAGAAATATTGCCAAGTATATGCAGAGCCCCAGGGGAATGGTATTTTACTATATGGCCTGGTGGTATTGAAGAAGCAGTGAATGATCAGGGCATGCTTTTCGATGCCATGTCCCCTATTTAGCTCCGGGGACCTTAACTAAAGGGTACTGATAGGATGCCTACATGCAACGCCGTTGCTTTCATGTAGGCTCCCTAGGTACTGATTCGCCATCAAAGTATAAGGTGATATAGTATACCAGGGGCCTACCGGTCTTCTGACCTAACGTGGCACCATGCCCTTAATCCACGTGTCTCAGTTACGCAGACGAGCGGGAGTGGGTTTCTCTCGTATTGACAGACGCCGGATTAATTAAAGAGGACTATTTCTAGTACATGTAAGCAGTAACCACTCAATCATCGGCATCAGGAGGTCGCTTACGACAATACACAAACCAAGACGGAGACAATGAAATCTCCTGCAATAAAAGTGTTCTTTTATTTTATGCTATCATCAAGTTTGGACATTACCGCACTGCCAACAGTGCTACGTACGTGTACTGTGCTGCACTCAAGCTCGCAGCAACCAGCTCTTGCTTAAAGACAAACAGATGCTTTAGTCAGCAAGAGAAATCATTCGCGCCCCGATGTTTCTGGTCAGCGGGGTAGAACGAAAACGATCCCACCTTTCTTACCATGGCATGCAACATGCGTACAGGCCAGCCGGCGGTCGGATCAGACAGACGGGCCCCATTGGGAAATGCTATACGTCATCTTATCCGAAGAAGGCCATAAGGTGAACGCACATGCTCCTACAAGTAGATTCCTGGAACCACATAGGCTCTTCAGCTGCTTGCTTGACTCTCCTCGGTACTGTAACTCTATTGTAGCTGCAAGAAGAGCAAGTGCGGGAGAGCTACACGTGCATGGCTGTCCTTCGCAATGTGGCGGATTTCCTGCAGGCCACGCTAGCAGCTACAAGGGCACGTTTGTGAAAACCGGAGGCGTCCCTCTTTGTGTTGTTGTACGGCTGCGCGATAGTCCCTTGTTTGTCCAACTTGTAATTAGGCAATGTAGGGAATGAACAGTTTTCTTTAAATTATTTTTGCGCAGATAGCGTAATTCTTTTTTGTCTGCAGGGTATCCGCTAAGTGAACATTACTTTATTCAAACTATTATTTGCTAATACCTTACTGCGATTTGCCATGGATGTAATATTCGCCTCTTCAAGCAACCGAACTGACCTGACCGAATTACGCATACTACAAAGGAGATATGTTATAAGACCCAAAGTATATCATTATTCGTCATGGCTGCTTAGTAGTGGCTATGGTGTTGGGCTGCTAAGCACGAGGTCGCGGGATCAAATGCCGACCCCGGCGGCCGCGTGTCGATACGGCCGAACTGCAACAACACCCTTGTAATTGGATTTAGTTTGTGGAGTCTCACACGTGCTCTTGGGCCAAAGAAATGACACCACAGTAGTACATACAATCAAAAGAGCATTTATTGCAACTTTCATACACTAATACCTGCTAGCCAAATTACGACGCCGATGGGCGCGCGACAAATCGAAGAGGTCCGACTCACCGCGACCGGATAGCGGGCGAATATGTTCGCCCCATGCTGGTTACCAAAGCCTAGTCGTTCGCATGTACGGTCACGCCAACGGTGGCTGGTTCGAAGGATCCGTGTTCGTTCATTCCGGTGTCGTGCCCCTAAGCGTTCTCGGGTCGGCGCACGCGGGGAGAGCGCGCGCTGCTGAAGAGGAACAGCCTTCTCCCTTTTGCGCCCGCGTAACCCCCCTGTTAGGTGCCGTTAGCCGCGCAACACTCGCGCCATCTCTCGCAATTGGCCGCAACCACACCGACCGCCGCCAGCGTAAAGACACGCGGTGAAGCCGGATGGCAGAAGACGGGAGTCATGCGGGGAAAACAACATCATGGGGCGCGTGAGAGTATACTGAATCCCCACAAGGTACACGTTCAAGAACCCCAGGTGGTCCAAAATAATCCCGAGTCCCCCACTATGCGGCGTGCCTCGTAATCAGATGGTGGTTTTGGTACGTAAAGCCCAGTAGCCTAAAACAAAAGAGTATATCACTGAAATGAGTCTTGTCAATAAATACATGAAACGTATTAATATTAAGAGAATTATTGCATTTTCAGTAACACCATCAATCGCAAAATAAGTAAAGATTAAGTGGAGCAAAAATATCTTTAAAGAAAACACCAAAAAAAAGAAAGAGCTGACGTGCGTTTTGTTTCCAGTTTTTTTTTTTTTTTTTTTTTTTGCTATGCGCTGCGATGTCTGCAGTTTGCTCAATATTTGTTTTGTATTTTATGATTTGCCGTTAATATTGTATAACATACCAAGTTTCCTTCCGGAACTGTTCCTCCTTATATTATGTTACTTACTCCCCTTTACAATGCGTCCGCGAATGAGAGTATGTAAAATAAATATATAACTAACTAACTAACTAACTAACTAAATAAATAAATAAATAAAAAAGCGAGTTCCACAGCTTTCAACCAGCTAACCTGACAGACTGTTGCCCATAGTTCCTACGACTTATAGGCAATAACACGTTATACTGTAAATCAAATCTTGTAAGTCCTTGGTCGAATATTTATTTATTTATTTATTTCACATACTTTCAAGGCCCGAAGGCGTTACAGAAAGGAGTGGAGTCAAAAAACAAATAATGCAGTAAAAATAGAAACAAAAAATATTAACAAATGGCATTCTGAACAGCGGTCTTGAAGTTGGTAGAGTCGGTGATGAGTGCGACTGATGCGGAAAGGCGATTCCAGTCCACGCTTGTCCTAGGGATGAATGAGTCACTGTACCGGTTTGTGCGGCACAAAGGCACCCCGACTTTGAGGCTGTGGTCAGTGCGGGACGAAATATAAGACGGAGGGGCAAGAAGGGTTTCTTTTAAAAGGGGGTTCAAATGAAAAACTTTGTGAAAAAGGGAGAGACGGGAACATTTGCGGCGTGACGAAAGATCAGGTGAATAGGTGATCCAAACCAATAATAAACAATATAATTGGATCAGACGCTATGCACTAAACTGTAGTGGAAAGATAATATGTAATGACATCGCTTATGGGCAATATATCAAGTTGTTGAAAAATTAAACACATGTGTGCATAATAACCAGAAAGTGTAAGTGCACAAATTGCCTCATTTTGTATGTGCTGTGGAGGTTCTTCTTTTCTTCTTCTTCTTTCTGGGGTTTTACGTGCCAAAACCAGTTGTGATTATGAGGCACGCCGTAGTGGAGGGCTCCGGATTAATTTTGACCACCTGGGGTTCTTTAACGTGCACTACAACGCAAGCACACGGGCGTTTTTGCATTTCGCCTCCATCGAAATGCGGCCGCCGTGGCCGGGATGTGCTGTAGAGGTCATAATTTAAAAGAATAATTATCCCATATCTGCTTTCAAGTGCATCGCAATAGCATCTTGACTGCAAAATAGTTTGGTGTAATGCAGACTGCGTGCGCACAGCGTTCTTACCATGACAAACAGTCTTGCGCATGTGTTATTCTCTTTGAACACCATTTTTTACTTGGCCGGCACCACTTTTCTTCCCTTTCAATGAGCTTGATCACACTTGCGTTAAACATCCAACATCGGTCGCATATGGCGCATAATTCATACGCGGTGATTCAGAACTTCGACTATGGTGCAACATCGCTGCTCGCGCATTCAGGGAAATAAAAGTGCCGGTTATCGCTCGTGGACCAGTCCTAAGTGAAAATAAAGGTATTTCGATTGAAATTGGGTAACTGCACGATATTGTTTTTGTTCCCTGGTATAAGCGTGGTGATTCTTGCATGGGAATGATATGGTGCTGCAAAGGGGCTGTGAAACGTATATAATACGAGTACCATTTTTAAAAGAGATGAGTTCGCAATGCTATACATTGGGCCAGCAGTTTCAGCTTAAGCTTCGGGTTATGGTTGATATTGCTGCTGCTCTTTTCATCTCTAGTCACTCACTTATCATTGGCCCTTCAGTATACGCAAAATATTGCGCAGGCAAACAGAGAGTGAAAATAATAAACGAAAGGAAAGGAGGTTAACCAGGACCCGGTTGCTTATTCGGCACTGAAGCGTTCATGTGTATGGAGTAGCCGACGTAACGTAAGTATTGTGCCGCACACGAACACTCCATCCGAATGCCTTCAGGAATCAGGAGAATATTATTATCAGAATAAATGTAGCTCTCCTTTGCCTACGCAGAATATGACTGAATGAAATTTATTAATGCCATGACATGTAGGCGTTATCGTTCCAATTTGTCAGTTACTATACGCTTATAACAAGTCTTTAAATCTATTTCCTTCGGTTGTAAGGCACCATGATCAGTACCCACCGCTCACCAAGCACACAACTTTTTCTTTGCGCGCCGAGATCTTCGGCGTGTTCTTTCAATTTCCTGGCTCTGGTTACCTCAGCAAGTCTCTTTACTCGCTTTTGAGCGTCCAAGAATTTCTAGCGATAGCATTATCAGTTACTGGCAAGTGAGTCAATGAATGAATGAATGAATGAGACTGAAATAAACAGAACTTACAAAAAAATAACTAAAGAAAAAGAAAAGCAAACAAAGGCAACAACAGAAGCTTGTCACTGTACATAGACACATGTTAAATACTTTGAGCACACGTTGGTACTAATAAAGAAGCACTTCGTGGGGATAAAGCTTTTTTTTTTTCAGGCCCTGTTAGAAGGCCCTGAAATCCTTTGAAGCCTCTAAGTATTATCAGAAAAGGCAATAGGTGGTTATCCCGAGCGTTCAGTTTGTGACGTAGCTGCCGTCTCTGCAAGTTCAGCTTCTGCCCTAATGTAAGTTTCTTTAAATGTAAACGGCTTTATTCTACTAGTGCTGACCAACCTTTTTTTTCTTGAGCGTGCAAAGAGTGACGCTATGAACAGATTTGTGCAGACACGTCATTTTTCTGCATGTAGTGGTACATCCGTAACGATGTGCTCATTGATCTCGATCTCTCCATAACCAAATATCTCCGTCCGCGACAAAAATGAATGTGATGCCAAAGAAAATCAATGGCTCACATTTGTAGCATCGCCTTTTCTTTTCGCATATGAATGAATAGAGAACCAGCAAAAGATCAGGGGCCATATTCACAAAGCTTTTTTTTTTTCGTAAGTGCTTATGGCACTGGCCGGCCGCCTTAGATAATAATATTGCCTTGCATCCGAATTGGCTGAAGTTATTTCTTACGAACAAGCGTAAGACGTTTTTATGAATTCGGGCCCACGGGCCGGATTTACAAAAACGTTCTTACGTTCTTTGTTCGTAAGAACGTTTTCTTATTGGTTCGTGGCATTCGATAATCATATGTTTGCAGTCCTCATTTGGACTGTTCTTGGTCTTAAGAACTCTACCAGCGTAACAACCTTTTTGAATGCACCGGTCACCAGTATTGCGGCGTTTCTGCATGCTTCTTGAGAAATTCGAGACGACATCGAATATCGCTTGCTCAGTTGGCGCTCGGCAATCATGTCCGAAGAGGAAGCGGAAGCACAAAGCTATACCATGAGCTACGACTTATGCCACATGGTAGCAAGAAAGTTGTATTTGGGGAATGTTGCCTCAGAAATATTTATCGGGGAAAACAAGCGGCGGCGTCAGCTCGGGCTCATTAGCATTGTACGCCAAAAAGAAAAAAACTAATGATCAGAAGAGAAGACAAGAGATCGTACGAGAAGATGGGCATTTTTTCCGTGTCCGCCGAGGTCTCTAGATTGTCGACATGTCTGCACATCGCAAAAGACGAGGATATAAGAAAGAACACACCCGCGCCTGTGTTGTGTTCTTCCTTCTGTCCTCGTCTTTAGCGCTGTGCAGACATGTCGATATTGAATCAATAACTCGCCCAAGCTTCCACTTTCTCCAAAATGGTGGCACTTCAGTGGCAAAAACCTGTTTCTCTCCGGTTCTTGCTTCCGTTTCTTTTTTGAACCACGGTAATACTGGCACTGACACGGCGTCCATCGAGAAAGAATGTCACTATCTCGCATTTGCGATAGTTGCTCGTAGATATAAGGGCGCTGTTTATTAATCTGCAGAACCGTGAACCCCTGCCGCTGATTAAGTCTCCTAAAAAATAAAAAAATAAAAGAAAAACATCGATATCGTGGCTGAAGCACCCTCACTTTTTCTACCCTGCCTATGCTTCGCCGCATGAACTTCGCCGTTGCATCTCTTCGGTCTCAGGCATAGGCATTTCCTTCCAAGTCACCATATAAGAGAGATATATACAAACCATGCTCGAGTCCAGGGTAAAGGGAAGATTAATGGGGCTCAAGTATCGCTCAGAATCGCCCCCAATAGGCTGCTTTACCACCTTCAAGCATGTTTGTTTCCAATATACAGCTAACCGCCATTCATATTTTTTTTTCTTTTTACCGCGCGGCAGTACTACTTTCTTTCCACGAATCTTTGTTGTTTATTTTGTAATCTCGCTATTTTTCATACAGCATATTACGATTAAATGAATGTGCGCTGTCCTTTTTCGTGAAGAAGCTGCATACGAGCGTAATGGGCCTGTAGAACATATTTTCTATAAGCAACTCATCGTAGTGGCTGATCTGTCCGTATCCAGGCACCTCTAAGCACATTATATATTGTGACCTTTGTCCTTGGACAGAGCCACAGCAGATGGCGAGTATCCGCTACAGATGCAAGGAAAGATCACTTCGAGCACTTCACATGGCATTGAGGTGCTGGGCCCCAGCCCCAGGTTGTGGAAGGGGTAAGGGCAGTACCAGCCAGAAGTCTCCTAAAAAAATACTTCTTTCACCCAATTTAGATTACGAGGAAGATAGCAGGCACACGGGAGGGAGGTTGTAGCTCTTTATTGGTCCTAAAAATGGATAAAACCAGTACCTGTGTAGCTCATCCGTGACGCCTGCGGCAAGAAGTTTTTTTTTTTTGTTAGATTGACAACAGTAAGAGAATTTACCGCACACGTGTGTGTCAAGTTCATGTAGCAGAGGGTGAAAGTAAAATTTATTTTCAAGAGCAGCGATGTTAACGCAAATTATATATAGTTGCTTTTTATTTGAGAAAAGATCCAAACTGTTTTGGAGATGTTAGCGCGGTTACTTCTGGCAAGCTTTTCAGCGTGGTTGTTATGTATGTTTAGTACCTTGTACTTCCTCAGTTCCCGTGAGATAACCTTGATCAAAATTTTGGTTCAATCTGTCCTGTGCCTTCTAAGGACTCAAACATACTGTCAGTCGCAGTGGCGGTGATGAACACAGCAGCAAAAACTGTGAATCTCGAAACTAATTCTTTAGTGGGCGAACCTGTGCCGAGAAAAGCAGGCTACGCTCAAATCCGAATGATGGCGGCGAGCACAGTCGGCGATAGTAGAACATATGATCTGCGGGTCAAGCACGTACGCTTTTATTCATGACTCGGCGAACATTCCAGAGTAATCGCCGGTGCCCACCTGCCTTCCAGAAAGTACTACACAGTTCGTGTCCCGCATACATTCTGATTACACAAGGTTCGGTGATGATGTACGCTGCAGATATATAGAATGAATGATAATATTCGAGTAAGTTCCAAACCATGCAGCCGAGTCTTGCGGTGAGCGATAACTTCAACTTAGCGGGTGAAATACAGTCCTGAGAAAAAGGATAAATAAGTGCACATGTCAATACGAATTGAATGTAATTGAAAGGAAAAAAAAACTTGCGACAAATACTAATTCAGAGACACTTATAAGAATACGTCTGACAATTAATAAGTCTGAGAATACCAAATCAGAGTCTGAGACTAATACTAAGAGAGAGAGAGAAAGTAGGAGGATCAAATGTGGCCTCTATATGTTGTCTTCGATCTGCGTGCTCTGCGTTAGCTGGAAAAATCCACACTTCCCTCGAGCTCATATTTACTTTATTATGGTTTGCGCGTGACCGTTCTGCTGGAACCAGTAAGAGAGAAGGACAATAAGAGGCACAAGGAAGAGTTGTAACCAGATTAACTGTGTGGTTGGCTACTCTGCACTGTTGGATGGGGGTGAGAGCAAACAAGATGAGGAGAAATGATGAGAAGGTAAAAATACGATCTGTCAGCACAACAACAATAAGGGCAAGTGACAATGACTATGGCTTTTTTTTTATTCCGTCCAAAGGCGTTAAAAGACAGACTATCATTGCTTTTAGAATAACGCGAGCGAATTTCGTCTGTAAGCAGGGCCCAAGCATTCTGTTTTCATAAAAGGATGGTTGTCAAGCTTGGCCGGCATCGTGATGAGCACTTTCCATTGTGCATTGAGGGGATGATAATCACACAGAAAGTGCGCAATCGTCTCTTTGCGCCCACAAACTTCACATTCTGGACTTCTGGTCATTCCGACGAGGAAGGAGTAGGCATTAGTGAATGATACTCAAAGCCATAGACGAGGAATGAGAGTTACCTCATGATGCCGTAAGCCCTGCGGAAAGCAGAGCTTTAAATGGGAATCGAACATGGAACTTGGTTGGGTTGTAAGGCTCTGGGATGTAAAGTCTGCCGAATTTCGGTGGGCCTACGTAAGCTCACATGCAAATGCGTGGAACTTTCCTGCTGCATGAGCTCTTGTTGACATCGGGACATCAACGCAATCAACACAGTCATGGGCAGATCGAGCGGCCATTCCCGTCTACCCTGTCGAGGTATCATTAACTGCTGGCAAAGCCTGTATTAAAATTAAGACGTTTTTCGCAGCGAGACTTGTGTAGTGTCTCGGAAATATACAATTTTTCTCAAGCGTTTTAAAGTACTGCTTGTTATGGCCGCCTGTTGCATCGGCGCAGAGGGCGCACCTAGCATATTGAAGGAAGCTGCAGCACAAACATTGGAATATTTCTTCCTGCAGTGATCGGTAATATTACTAGTATTCTCGAGTGCATAGAACGGAGAGTGCTTCCCTTCTGAGCCCTTCGCAAGTGACAAACGAAGGTGTTTGTCGCTTGCATCATTTGCTTACTCCAGTGAGTCGTCTTGGGATGTATTTTGCCGTGGGCGACCATATTTTCCCAGAGGAATGAGCAACCTATCTCCGATGTCGTGTCAATGCCGTTTATTTGAGCACTTTGACTAGCAGCTCAAAGAAAGTAATCGTGTTTATTATGGTGCAGTAGAAACGGCGAAACAATGTAGAGTAAGAACAGGATCGGACAGGACAGGACTTCACCTTGTTTTGTATCATATTACACCGTAATAAGTATAAGTTAATGGACCCATTAGCAATTGTTGAAAGGAGCCATGTTTTACTCTAACTATGCAAATAGAACATAAATCGAAAGAACAGCAAAAATGCTCCAATTTATTCTCTCCGTTTCGGCGATTCAGAGAAAATTTCTGCGACGTGCATTCCATGAAACGCAGGCGAACGATTAGTGCCGCATTGTGCCATGTGCGTGTCGGTGGAGGCGGAAGTGGCTAAATCTAAGAGAACTAAATAGCGGTGAATAGGATGCTAAAGATGGGGACAGGACTAGTGAACACAGGCTAGAGGGAAAATGTTCCGCATACACTGGCCATACAAGACTCGCTGTGCTCGTTGTTGTATAGACAGCAGTCTCTCTATGGAGTGAGACCAGGGCCGCTATTTTGTAGCGTTGCGTTCTGCTTTATTCTATACTAGTCTTATCATCCACCGCTCACGGCTGGCTGATCCCGTTGATAACGTGAGAGAACCGTCGCTCTGACCACTGAATAAGCGCGAGAAGAATGAAATGGCATTAGCATCGGAAAGTCATCGACACAAAATCCCGGCCCAGGGAATACCCGCACTGTGCCTCTGTGCTCATTCTTGATCGAAAACATATACCTACGAGCGTTGCCGCTGCTGTAGTCGGCTTAGGAAGCGCAAATACGGCGACGTAGTCAGAGGATATACTTCAATCTAAGTGAATGCTATTACTTCTGCTTACAGTTCTTGACAACTGCGCAGTCCATTAGGCAGCGGGTGGTAAGCATTACTCTGAATCGACTCCAAAAGTGCAACTTCCACTGAACGGTGACCTCTGTGACGGAGTCTGTACATGAAGATTAACGTGAAGCGGATAAAACAGGAAAGTGTTCGACATCGCATTTCCTGCGTCAATGTGTGACGTGTAATTTTATGTATAATATGCGTTTCCCTCCTAATGACACATAAGTGTTGACGGCCTCAGTGCTTAGTGCTCATCAAAGACTGGAAGTGGCCATCGAGCAAGCAGTGACAGGCGCTATACGGGAGTGCTTCCGTTACATAAAGCAATAAAGCAACAGTAGTTACACACAAGTCCGTGCGATACCGCAGCTGTACGATTATGTACTTCCCATCGTAATGTTGCTGACGCTTGTATTTTCCAGCTTATTTTCGAGCAAGATCTTCTTGACCTATGTAATCTGGAGCTTAACAAAAGTGGACCAGAGACATTTGGAGGCTATGCGCTCGTCGGTGAGCCGTTTTAGCGTCAGTCGAGACGAGAGAGCTTTAGAACAAGGTCGAATACGCTCCGTGGTACTGAGCAACTTTGTAGCCTGCAAGCCCACTATTGCGCAAAAGTAAAACCTTGGGCCAAAAAAATTCCTTTTTTTTCCTTCTTAGTTTTGCTCGTAACAATTTCAGGATAAGAATATAAAAGCAGGCGTAACTATCGGCGTACTGCTGTTTTCATTCCAGTTTGTCGCTAATAAAAAAAGAAAATGCTCAGCCAACGTAATTATTCTTGGGCATTTTTAAATGCTAAACTGCATAAACAGAAGCTTAACACATAATTCGAAAATAGCACATTAGACTATATAGCAATAAAATGGAGTAGCAGGAAGAAAGCCCTTCTAAACACTACTCCAGATCCCTTGGCTAAAATGTACATAAGATTGTTTTTAAATTCTTATTTCAGCAAATTGCTGCATGTTATATACAAGTGCATTACGTGTGTGATTCGTGTTATGTACTTTCCATCAATGTTATCAAAAGGGAAAAAAAACGTGGGCAGGTTGCACTAGTGGTGCCAGGCTTGAGTAAACAGCGGAGCTGGTGATCAACCTAGCTTTTCTTCCAGGTTTTACTAGGCTTGGCTAAGTTTTGCTAGGAAATGGCAAGTGCTTTTAGGCACGGTATTCTGAATCGGCTCGCCGCCGACACGCACATTCTCGCTTGGCCGCGCGAGGCGCTTCAAGATGAGCGGCTTCTTCTTCGGGTGTCCGGATCTTCTTTGGTCGTCCCATGTCAAGGGTACATGTACTCGCCACAGAGTCAACGAAAGTTCTGCCGTCATCGCGGCGGCTCCGAGCTTTATCTCCCCGGTGAAGTCACGGCCACGCTGCGCCGCTACACTTGCCGGGGCGTGGCTGGTCGAAACCTGCCGAGCCGACGCCACAGGCGCCTGCTACAGTCACGGACACCGCGCGCGTTCGGCGCGAACGCGGGGACACGGGGAAACGCGGGCGGCGTCGGCAGCAGCTGTGCGCGTGGCCTCGTTGGTGCTGCTACAATTTCTCTCTGTCTCGCTCTCTTTTTCTTTTTCCCTCTCCCGAGCATTGCGCGCGCCGCGCGCATGCTCTCCTTCCCTCTCCTTAACGTCCCTCGTCAAGGCAACATGTACACGGCACGGAGAGGAGGCGAAGCACGCACCGCTCCACGAGGTGGTTGCTAGGCGACCCAGGTTAATCATCGATCAGCGATGTTTTGCGAGTCGCGGTACAACTTACAGCCGGCTTAAACAGCCTCCGCTGTTAAAACAGTTGTCGAAAAAGTTTTTTATTTCTGCCTAAATTTCTAAGACAGCCATATAGACAGCTAAATATATAACGGTATGCTTGAGGCGTTCAAGAAGTCCCAAGCGTCGAAGCTAATTGCCATAGTCTCAAATACATTTATGTCCTATATTTTTGTCCTGGCTTGAAGGCAGACTAGCTGCAGTAGGAATATTGGTAGGGAATTATAAAGGAGCACAACACGTGCTTAGGAGGAAAATCATTAACTTTGGTGCTGGCGGTCTACTAAATGCTTAGGAAAAGCTCATAAAAGCCCCATAATTAGTTCCATGGCTGGAATCGTGTTTCTGTGACCTCTCTCTTTGTCTTCACTTTCTTCTTATGTTTGTATTTCCCGGATTTTCCATTCTGGTTAACCACCGACCGTTTTAACATAGTGACTATAGTGTCGCAATGCAGAAAGCGAGTTCGCAGGTTAAAATTCGGCCAAAACGGCTGCTTTTAAATGGAAACGAACTGCAAAAACGCTCATGTACCTAGATTTACCTACACGTTAAAGAGTATTTCCTACACTAACGTAGAAGATACTTTGCCAGGTAGCTGCGGCTCAAATGAAGTGTATTTGTATGTGTGAGGTGGGAAAACGTGATGTCGTCCAAATTATTAAGGATGCTCCCACTACGCCGTTTCTCATAAGGAGCCGTATTCACCAAATGCTCTCATGGTAGAATTTGCTAGCGAAAATAAAAAATAGCAAGAGATGCTTCAAGGCTCAAACGTACTGGCAGAGTGGAAATGAGACACAGCGAATCTTTTTCATCAATCCTTTCTTGACTGCACGATCCACGGTCTTGGGGTGATATGGCGACTCCGTGTTCAGACAACCATGTATTCGTTTGTCCTCCCTGGTGTTCTGGTGGGGTGTATACGACCCCAGCTTGTGCATATCTCTTCCAGAACCTGGGGTCCGGGTTGAAAACGGCGAAAAAATCTGAATACGATGTTTTAGTACAAGGATCTACGCTTGGAAACGGTCGATAGAGCTGACGTATAATGCGCAGGTGAAGTGATTGCTGAGAGGCTTTTCGTACTCCCGTCGACCGGCGAAAGCATCGTGAGCGGTGTCGAAAACTGACCTCTTCTCATGGGATAATAAAGCACTTTGCAGACTCAATTAATTGTCATGAACGCAATGGTGCACGCGTTCCGCCACGGATTCGACGGAGCGCTGGCCGCGATCGCAGCTGGGCAAGTGCGTTAGCGAAAGGGATGGCGGTAGAGAGAAAACGCCGGCTACGCAATTCGCGGGGTTGGGTCGAAACACCACTGCAACTTGTGGAGGGTCTGCTAGGCGACGATAATCGTAGCTGCGTGCTCTGTTTGCGTATTTGTAGACCGCTTGCTTTGTTTGACTCATTAGAATGTTCGAGTTTGAACTAAGCGCACTTCGGATATTTCTGCAACGTGACAGTATACGCTGGCCTTTGCACACCTACCTCGTCTCCCACTCATTTAGTAGTCACTTCCAGATATAGCGCGAAAGGGACGACGACACACGCTGGACTAGCAACTGAATGTTTACTCTTGGTTTCTCACACCTTTTATAGAACAAATCAGCCAATGCTTCCTCCTTTTGTCACGCCGGTTATCCGTCTCTTTGCGCAAGTAGCTTTTTTCTTTTTCTATTAGTAGTATCATTTTTAGCCTTTTTTCTTTTTCTCTTAGCAGTATTTTTTTTAGCTTTATTTCTTTTTCTGTTGGTAGTTATGCTGGAAGTACGTAGACCCGCTCTTGCAGCGGGTTCCTGACATATTATTCCGACCATTCCAAGAATGTAAAACGAGCCATCGTGGCCGCGGTGCTACAAGCCGCTTTAAATAAGCCGTGTCATCACCTCATGGAAGAAAGCTTCATGAACCAGGTAACTAGGCTCAACAACGCTGGCTATCCGAAAGGCCTGCTCACAGCAGTCACCGAACGGTTGCTAAAGAAGATGAAACTCCTGAACAGCAAGCCTCAAGAAGAAGAAAAGAGTCAACAGAAAAGGGAAAAGGTCGCTGGTGTGCCTTATGTACACGGCCTAACCCATAAGCTAAAGAAGATAGCCTAAAAGGAAGGCGTCACGGTTGTATGTTCAGCACCAAACAAGGCGTATTCAATGTGTGCGCGAGTCAACAACGGCCAGAAAAATAAGCAGTGCACAATCAACCAACAGAAGAAGTACACTACCCGCAAGACAGGGGTGATATATGATATACCTTTATAATGTGGCCGAAGGTATATAGGATGAACAGGCAGGTGTGTCAATGACAGCACAAGAAAGCATGCAGCATATTTAGAAGGAATATCCGCTGTGCATCTCGCTTTTCATCATCGCCAGCACCATTGCACCGTACAATTTTATATCAAGGTTTTAGAAAAAAAAGTAAAGATAAGCTGACGCGCGAAATTTTAGTAGTCATGGCCATTGACAGAGGCGGGCAATCATGCATCAGTACACCATCGATACTACTAACAGAAAAAGAAAAAAAAAGCTACTTGCGCAAGGACGATATTTCGCTCTAAGAGACGGATAACCGGCATGACAAAAGGAAGACATTGGCTGTCTTGTGCTATAAAAGTTGTGTAAATCCAAGAAGAAACCTTCAGTTGCAAGTCCAGCGTGTGTCGCCGTCCTTTTCTGTCCGTGTCCGTACGTTCTGGTGGAACCCATTTGTGCTAAATTAACAAGCATGGTGTCACGCGCGCACAAGCAAACATGAACGCATCTCACTCGATGAGCGCGGAAACTCGCTGTCAAAACGCTGTAGTGAGTAAGTGCGGCAGCAGCAGCGAGCGAATTGACCCGCCGCTCGCATCAACGTGCCGCGAAAATCCAGCGCAGAGAGGAAGGACTCTGCCCCCGCGCAGATGGCTTTCAAGATACAGCCGCCCGGGCGGAAGCACGCAGCGTAGTATGCAGCCTCCCCCTCCCTACCCTCCTCCTGAAGCCTTGCGGCCGGGCGGGCGCGCGCGGTCGCTCGGGCAGCGCGCGGTCGCTTGTGGCTCCTGTGCCTAACACAACTGAACCCATATTCTTACAGAAGTTCTTACACTAAACTGGTTTTGAAGACAGACGCTAACCAATCGCGTTAACTATGGCCGCATTATTAGCTAAGGTGGCTGGTGATTCGCGAACAGCATTAAGAAACGAGAAAAGTTGTGAATTCGGCACCTGATGACTACCATCTACTCAGTTGAAATCTAATTTTTTCCAAAATAAACGCGATAATAAACCTCCATTGATTAGCAAATTATGCGAAATGGAAGAACGTTGTAGTGATGCTTTTATGTGTTGAGGATGTGACCACTAGTTTTGACTACTGCCATGTGTAATACAAGGGGTAGTGGAAATAGGAGTCAAATGAAAGGCGCGCCTTCAGAAATACGCGATGAAGCCTGCCTTCTTTAAAAAAATAAAAAAAACGTCGGAGTTTCACTCGAAAGGCGAAGCATCGATTAAGAGAGCAAATACGAAATAAGGATAGTAGTTTTATCGGCCGTGTAATGTTGTAAACATTCGCTTACCTACTAAATAAACAAGCACGGTCTCTCGCGCGCGCCGGTAAACATGAACACATCTGGCTCAATGACCGCGGAACCACGTCAAAACGCTGGAGTGAGAAAGCGCGCCAGCGAGAGCGAACAAATTGACCTTCGCGCCGGCTCTCGCTTCAACGCGAACGAAACGTCGAAAGCACAGCGCATACAAAGCTAGCGGCCCTCGATGCATGCACTTTGCACCCATCGCAGATCGCTTTGAAGATGAGGCTCCCGCGAGCGCACACTTTGGCCACATCGCAGATCGCTTTCAAGATAGGCGCCCGCGCGGCAGCTCCGTGGCCAGCAAAAGCAGAACGCCCCCCCCCCCCCCCCCCCCCACCGTTTCCGCTGTCTCCTCCCTGAACCTCCCGCTCGAACGCAGACCGCGCGCGCTTCCGGCCGTCTTCCTCTCTGGCGTGTGCGAGATTAAGCTGCGGTTGCCGGCTCACCCTCGCACGTTGTCATTCGCACACACAGTATACGGCGCGCTGCGAACGTTCTATCGCCGTTTGACGGAACCTTACGGCGACGGCAAAAATGCGCTTGGAGTGTCCATATACAATAAAGATCAAGCAAGAAAATAATACCGTTCTACTTCATGCCGTATCTCCACCCAGGGATGTTTATTCTTTGGATATGTTGAGTAGCATCCTTTGTGAAAGTCTGAGTGTGCACTTCGTGCAAAGCTCAGCTGTCTAGGTGTATTTAGACATGACATCGAGGTAATTAACATCATACTGGTTTTTATTGGGATAGCAATTATATGGACACTTCAACCGGATTTCTGCCGTCGTCGTCGCCGTCACCGTGAGGTTCCGTATAAAGTCCTAGAGCGATAAAATTGTCGCCGCGCGCCGAATGCGCGAGCGAAAGCGCTCGGGCGACGCGCGCTATCACGGAGAGCGAACGCACGGCGGAAAGCAAACGCGACCATCGCGCGAAAGGCCGTGGGGGTATGGAAGGGAGGGAAGCGGGGCGACGCTGTGCTCCGGCAACAAAGGCGTATCTTTCAACCGGGCGTAAGGGGAACTTGCCACTCAATCTCCCATGCGAAAGCAAGAAAGCGGGAAGGCAGTGCGGGAGTGAGGGGGGGGGGGCGCAGCTTCTACTCTGCCAACAACTGCTCTCGTACTTCGCCCGCAGCTATGGCGGTCGCCCGCACCGTTTGTAATCTCCACACGGCTCTGACCTTTGTATGCGCTGTGCATTCGCCGCTCAGTTTCCGTTGAAGCGATAGACTGCACGAACCTTCGCCCGCTGCGGTGGCTGCGCTTGCTGCTAGCGTTTTGACAATCGTTGTCTGCGGCCATTCAGTGTGATATATTCATGTTTGCTTGTGCGCGCTGACACCATGCTTGTTAATTCAGTTAGTAAGCAAATGTGTCCAAGTTTATGCAGCCCATAAAACTACTATCCCTACTCCGAATAGCTCTCTACTAATTTGCTATCACAATTGATGCTTCGCCTTTCGGGCGAAACTGGGACATCTTTTTTGGCAGCAACAAGCGATGCAGCTTCGTGGTGATCCCTCTTTGAAAACATTTTTACAGTCATGTAAAAGGCCGCTAATATATTGCCTTGGGATAATTATTTGAGAAGAGCTATCAGAGATACAAAAAAATATTGATGCTTAAAGAAGGTGTTGACAATACATCTAATTATATTTTGCATGCCATGGCCCAATATTACTATTTTTGTACTACAACCGTGAGCGCACCATTGGTAACGTTGTTGGCATTATTTATTTGTTTTGTTATGTTTATTCGGTAACAACATCAAATCATAAGCCATGCATTTTGCGGTGACTATGGTATAGAGAATAGAAAAAAAAAAGAAAATAACTAGCCAGACAGAAGATTGTGTTATGCTTTTCGAACCTCCTGTACCAAAACCGCCGATGCAGTTTGTTACATCGCGGGAGCATTAAAGCGATATGGATGTGCTCGTAGTGACAGAAGCCTTTGTTATTTCCTTTTGCGTGCAATAAAATGTGGTGCTCCATAATTCGGCAAATAGTTGGAGCTATATTTCTGGCTCAGTGCTCTAAGACGGTTTCTGCAGTGGAGCGGGTCGCACCCACTCTACTTGTATGGCAACGCTTAAAGATAACAAAACTTCAGCAAAAAAAAGAAGAAAATAACAACCTAACCCCAGCAGATCGAATGCACGGGCCGTAGAGCGCTTTCGAAATCGATCGCCGTCACTTTCCTAAAAGGAGCGCTGCGTAGTGTGCGAGCTGAGAAGGAGAAGCAATTTGAATTGCAGTCGGGTCACAATTAGATTTTGGACTGTTTGGGAGCGTAGTGATGGGGCTTTGCAGTGAAAAGAGTATGGAAGCGAAGGCGAGTCAAAGCGTGGCCTCGATGGCTAGCAATGGGTAACAGCGTTGAATGAAAGGGAGAGTACGGCACGACGATTCCGCTCTTCGCCGGAGAGCACACAGAGCTTCTTTTGTGTTCACAGAAGAGCCGTCCGCAGGCATGACGTCACTGGACCGAGAGAGGCGAAGGCAACGGCGATGTCGGGCCACTGGTTTCGAAACCATGCCTTTCAAGCAGCGTCGTGACATAAGCCTTCCTAACACCCCCACAGACCGAATGCTAACGCGTTTCTGTCACTTGTTTCCAGGTCATAATTCCCCTTTCCTATCTACGATTTGACTGCACAATTTTTGCAGCAAGTATCTGTCTGCTGCCGTACTCCGCGCCAACTGTGTCCTCTTTCTTTCCACATCTGAAAACCCTTCGAGACTTGCGCGATGCCCTGCCCTTCTTTACTGAAGCCTTTCTTGGCACCATGCCACGGTGGACAGCGCCACATTTTTGAAAGTGACGCATTCTTTGTCTTTACCTCGTATTTTATGGATGCTGGCTGCTGCTCTCTTACCAATAACACAAACTTGATACCTACAGCACATGACAACGCTACCCGGCCACCCACTACCACAATACCAAACAATCCACCAGGCCAGTAGTCACTACTCGTGTCAAGTGCAACCCGGGACAACGGCCGGCAAATTCGTCAAAAGTGAAGTCAAGAAACGGTTGACAACAGAAACCTACCTGTGCCCAAATGTGGAGATGATGACAAGATCGATCACTTATTTCTTATTCCGTTGGCGTTTTTCATCCTAAAATAAAGCATATTAGAAGGATGGTTTAGGCCTTATTGGTAAAATTTTTCAACATTTCGAACATTTTTTTTTCTCTGGAAATCCCCCTCACTTTGACACTCATATAGGGATGCTTGCTCAGCCGGGGAAGAACATTTAGTTGTTTAAGAACAATTTACTTGATAAGTTCATCGTGCGTCATTTTTCATTCATTTCATCCAGAAGCTTTCTGTCGGTGTTAGTAACACCTTCTTTCATAATACCATCAAAATCTTTCCTAGTTCTCTGCAATGGGACGCAGTGAATGAAAACAGAACGAAACGAAGCAGCAGAGTGCCTGATGTAACCATGTGATTCATGACCAATCCTCACTGTGGGTATTTGCCACGACTACTCCGGTCAACAACAACAAAGAGAGCAAACCGGAACATGTCCATCCTCTCCTTTCTTCCCCAGAGCATTCACGCTCACTATTCCGGCACCTAAGCTCATCAAGTGAAGCGCAAAACTGACATTTCCACATTGTCAGAGACGTGACCATGACAAGACGTCACCTATGGGCTTCACCAGAGCCTTAAACGTCAACCTATGAACATCGAAGAACGGATGGTTACTGGCTTACATGGAAGACGTTTCGGTGTGCGTCTTGTCGGCTGTCACCCTGACCAGTCATCAGTCATCACCACCCACGACGACAATTGGAGGTTCGATGTATACGACGCACTCGCCATAGTGATCGACGCTTTCAAGGCTTACTTCTAATGTCCCCATTTCGCGACGCGATGCAGAAGACCAACAGACAAGTTGGTTTTATGTAATACATTCAATGTACATTTGTGTCGCCTTGAAACGGACACCGCACCGAACCTACATTTGCATTACCATTGCACTGAGTTTGCGTCATTAGTGTTACATTTGTGTTAACTTTGCACTGCTCTTTGCCTTTTTTTTCTAACAAAATAAAAGAAACAGAAATTTGTATCATTAGCGCTACGTTTTGAAAAGTTTTGTCCTTAACATTTGCGCGGAAATCAAAGATGGAGGCCGCAAAATTGTCTGGCTGAACTACGTACACTAGCTTCACAGCAAAAAACTGTAGACCTGCACGCTTTGAAGGTTGAGAGATGCCGGAGGGCCACTTTAGGGAACTACAGTCACGTTAAACAACCTGAAGAGAAATAGAAAAGGCTGTCTAGATGACGGGAGATGGAAAATGACAGATGAGGGTTAGTCATTCTATGTGGAAGAAGATGAGACAGAGGGAAGGGAGGCGGGTAGGGGAGCAGCGTTACCGTGAAAATGACGGGGAGCAGGCGCCATTCGACTACGCGCTCTAAGACACGAAACGGCGGCTATTTCGTCCGCAGCGCAGACTAAAATATGTCTCCGGTCGGCGCCTCCGCCCAGCCGAGGACATAACATGTGAGTGGCATGTCATAAAACTGGTCGTTGCGAAGCGCATTCTCGGGGCCATTACCGGCTTCTATATGCCAGGACGCGGTTGTTTCTTTTACTGGACACAAAACGCGCTCTCGGTGAGGGAATGCTCCTTGGTGGAATTACATTGCTCCTTCAGAGCTAAAAGCAAGCATAGATTGCGACAGAAGGCAAGTTAGTGTATTAAGTAAACCAAAGGAGCGCAAACAAACACAGACCCCCACTACAAGCACGCCATGAATTCACACACATTTATTTTGTCTCTGAGCACAAATAAAAGTACCGTCGGCACAGCTCTGGAGAGGTGCGTTTTACAGCCATATAAATGTTCAATTGTTCGCAACATTTACGACCAATTCATCGAACGCCAAAGCGCGTCACCTTCACCTATAGACACGCACCTGCGTCTCTCCACGGCACATAATCTGTGCTTTGAATTGAAGCTTGAAGTTTATTGCTGCGTGCTGAGGAGCCCAATCTTTGAGATGAGACGACAGATAACAAAATGCGAATAACACACGAAGCTGTCATTGTGTCCTGAACTCTGACTTCGAAACAAGAGACAGGAAATCTGGGACAGGGCAGAGTCAGCCGACAGCCGGAGATTTTCTGTGATGCTGGGCCTTAGACCATTATGCTGACATGCAACGAAATGACATAAATGTGTCAGGTTGACAGTGACGGTGACTTGGGTCGTAGCAGCGTCGCAGAAGAGCGGGGGCTACTGGGCGGTAGTGTACGTCATTAAGCTCGTCGAGGCAGTTTACAAGTTTCTAGAAAATGAAGTACTCCCAATGGTGTACATTTTTCTTCACTGCTGGCTAGGTTAGTAGAAACCTAATCGTTACGCAGGGCGAAATTCAACGGCGTAAGAAACTGAGTGAAGAAAATATCCGGAAGTGAAAGAATGTAGTAAGAGAACGAGAGCCGCATTACTTTTTAAGGTTTAGTGGTTGGCTCCTGCAATGGGAGACGGATACACTAAACTCATTACGCTTCAGGAGCATCTGCAGCCATCGACAAAATAATTCTCAGCACGGAAGTCGTGACAGAGTAGAATATCACGATTTCCCCACTAAGCCAGAAATATTGGTTAGAAAAGGGGTAGTCATATGGATAAATTCCCCTCTGGACTTTTTATTCGGGAATGCGTTCTCCGTGGATGAGAATGTATTTCTTCCTTTGAACTAGATGATCTCAAAATGTTTGCATTTTGGGGGAACTTGGAGCGAAAAAATATAGCACATAAACGAAAGACAATACCATTATCACGGCAATTTTCTGTGCGTCATAGTCAGATGGAAGCAATATGAAACCTAGGTTTGTTTTAAATGCGAAGCATTTCTTGGCGAACATTTGCTACTTTGACAGTATCTATCTAGCCGCCTACGTCTTTCTGCTCTCAAGGTCGTTTCGTTAACTGGGTATGTAGGAAAATTGCAATACTATGACAAGAGTATATGGCGAACATAAATGATATGTCATGACATGCGTGTCATGTAGGTCATGACAATGACCCAGCGAAAAAGGTGAGCACTCAAAAATCGTTGAAAGGATTCGGTCGTGGATACTAAGTGAAGGAAACACTAGATCCTGGTAGAAGTCATAGTGGTGAGCATGACTCAGCATAAATGACAATGACTCAGCAACAAAGGATTAACGCTCAAAAACCACTGGAATGGGTTCGGACGAGGGCACATAGAAATCATAGTCATGACCATGACTGAGCAAAAATGACAATGACTCAGTGAAAAAAGATTAATACTTTTGACCAATGAAATGGTTTCGAGTGTGGGCACTAAGTGAAGGAAACGCTAAAGGACGATGGTAGAAGTCATAGACATGACTATGACTGAGCAAAAATGAGAATGACTCAGCGAAAAAAAGGTTAACACTCAAAAATCAATGTAATGGGTTCGTATGTGGTACAAATTGAAGAAAACGGCTAAAGGTTGATGGTCGAAGTCATCATCATGAGCATGACTAAGGCTTTTGCCTTAAGATCTCTTAGGTGTAGCTAAAGGGACTCCTGAAGACTCATGACATGAATGTCATGACATGCGTGTCATGTAGGTCATGGAAGAGCCACCTACGTCTTGGTGCTCTCATGGTCGAGCCGTTAACTTGGTAGGCTCCCCGCACACTGCTTCGCATAACATCGATTCCCACAGGGCGTGGGATCTGCCGGATGTTTTTTTCTTTTTGTCACTGTTTTGACTGACACTTCAGGGGCGGGTCAGTAATGATCACTACAAATCAAGTCGTCAAACCTTACGTTTAACAGCAGATTGCAAAAAAGAAATGCTAATTAAGCCAAAGCGCGAGCCTTCAGGCATCGTAATTTCTTCCTTGGAGTCGGAGGGCAAACGCCATGCAGTCTGCAGTTCGTGGGCTCGCGCTTCTGTGATGCTAGTCTGCATCACAAAACTTGTATTCACGGAGCGCGGCCAGCATAGAAAAGTCAGAGCTTTCGAATGCAGCCCCCCTTGAATGCAATTACCTCCAAGGAAACTCCCGAATAAAATGTATCTTGCTATAACATTGCAAACAGGTCAACTAACTCCGTAATGAAACGTTAAGAACACGAAGCGTGGGAGACAAAGGTACAAACAAACATACAAGATGAATGATGGAAAATTGAGACGCGTCTCTGTCCTAATAGAATTCTTCGAGAGCATTTAGAAAGTGACCATCAAAGCAGGAGTGAGGTTTTTCGTTCTGCTAAGTCAAAGATAGTAAACACAGCAGGAATGTGAGGGTACGACGACAAAATGTCCCATCCGGCATTTTAATGCAAGTGAAGAACGCATTTCCATACAAATAATGACTCCCCTTTCCTTGTCATTTGTTTCCTGCAACGCGGTTACGCTACGCTCTTCCAGGCCCCCATGCGTGCGCCTTGGGCTCAAGCTCGAATCTGTTTCTGTTCACGGAACACTAAGCAACCACGCCTGCAGTGAACGGCCACCGGAAAATAAGGACGGCTCATGGTACATGCTTCGGAACTGACACTGACGCTGATCCAAACTCTTTTCAGGCGAATGTGCCTGAAAAGAGTTTCAGGTGAATTTTTTCAGGTGAATTAAAAAGAAAAACGCGGGTCAAACAACAAATGTTCGTCCGTTCGTGGTTCACAATACTCAAAGCACAAAAATGCGCAAGATAAAATATTAAACCACAACAACAGGACCACCCCTGTAAAAAGACTATCGAAGCAGAATAAGTGTAAAGAGTGCGAGACAAACATGGAGCGAACGAGAGCTCCGTGTCTGGCATTCATTGTGACATAGTTCACGAGGCTCGAACAAACTCAGCTCAGTTCTGTTTCCTTACCTTGTTTTCTTTTCTGTTCTTTCTTTCTTTTTTTTGTCTGTTTCATGTTGCCCTCGACGGCCGAACCAGACAGCCAGCTAATAAGAAACTCCAGTGTGCCAGCTGAAGTGGCTTCATTGCTGGGTTGGTTCCAAATCGAACGTCACGGGAAAACAAGAGAAAGTCTTGCCATGCCGCAGCTCTCTGAAACAGCGGTGGTTCGGGCGTGCCTTCTAGTCTTGTTATTCCTGTGGGATGGTGAGTGCGAACAGGAGTTGACCGACGCTAACGGTTTTTGAAAGGGTGTACTGCTGCCGCTTCTGTGTTAGCTGACTCGTAGCGAAATGCCGAGACAAAGATTGCAACAAACCTCCTTCATTTTCTATGAGCCCTGCGGAAAAGGGACCCTGAAAATACGTTCCGGAGATAGCGCGAACATGGGTCTTGAACACACACACACACACAAAAACGCACATACGCACACACGCACGCACGCATGCAGGCACGCACACACACACACGGAGACACGCACGCACGCACGCATGCACACACACACACACACACACACACACGTACACACACACGCACACACGCACGCACACACACACACACACACACACACACACACACACACACACACACACACACACACACACACAAGCACACATGCACGCACGCACGCTCACACACACACACGCACACATACACATGGGCGTGCGCAAGCATGGTCCCAGTTTAAGGCTTTAATCTAAAGTGAACAGCTTAGGGCCTAACTGAAAATGCGCTGTGCAGGCTACCACGGCGAATCGGTGGTTCTACGAAGGTTCATTGCGAGTATGGTGACTTAACTGAGGTCTTCGAAATTTTTCACACACACTTTACAATTGTTTTCAGGAATATAAAATTGCTTTGGGCTTTTAAAAACTTTCATCTCGCCACGTTTTCTTCTCAGAGTGTACGAAACGTTATTAAATCGCCAGCAGGACCCCTGCTCCAAAATCGTACATGAGCTCTTAACAGCTGACATTTCCACATGTCCATGGTACGTGCACATGAATTTACCGAACCTGACCAGGAGATGAATTGATGGGTCAGAGGAGCTTTTCGCGCGAAGTATTACTCGGAGCTCAACCTGTTAACTATGACGTTACACAAATATTTTGCCAACTCGCTCTCACAACAGGCGTAATTACTCGCACATGCCTCAAGCCTACTTGAAAACCGTCGTAAAGACATTCACATCGAAATTACGCATAGCTGTAAGCAAACCTTAATTTCCTTGTTTGTGCCCTTTCGCTACGATGGAACAGGGGTAAATTTAAAGTCCCATGAGAATTACTGACCCGCAACACCCCATATATATGTTTGCTTTTAGCTGCTGCATAACGATGAAGTTAAGAATCACTTTCCCTGTGCATGTTTCAGCCTATTACAACATCATGAAGCAAAGGGGTACAACCACAAACACTTGTCTCGTGCGGATTCTAGCGCGTGGTAAGTTGGGGACACTGCTGCCCGAAAAATCGCCCATCTGGGATTTTGAGCAGTAGGAAATGCCTTCCAGCACCCACTCCTCCTCCATCACTGAGCTCCTTGTGTTTCAGGTGGTGGCACTCGTCGAAAAAAAAAAAAAGAAGAAGGAGACGTTGAGTACAAAATTTAAAAGAAAGAAGGAATGCCCTAATCTCAAATGCTAAGTGAAAATTGCAGGTGACAACGCAACACAAAGAAAGCGTTCTGAAGGCGATTCCAGCTGAATATGTGATGCAACTGGCTCGTGAGGAACTAAGGTGCCTAGCGTAAAGTGCTGCATACGCGGGGCTTACAGAACAGAAGAGCAAATATGAAAGAAATGGGCCTCCGGGGTGACATCACACTTCTCACTTTTGCAACTCCTTCAGTTCCACCGCCACACCTTTTGTTTTACTATATCATACTGAATGGGCCTCTGCTCTTGAGTTGTTCGTGACGCCCGGGCAACAGCCGGTTAACTCGTTGAGTCCTGCTTCGCCAAGCTCGCTTGTGTCTGCTCGGAAACACGCGCACGCACCCCCCTGTTGCAGAAACTGTAGTATGCACACAAAAATAAATTTCGCGAAAGAAGGAGAAAGAAAATCCGCGCCTCCATCTGGAACAGAAAACACTGCGCTGCTCATCCCTTTTCCCGTGGAGTGAATTAAATCCGCCTTTGAAGGAATATGTTCGCTTCGTCCCCGTGTTTCTTTTTTTTTTTTTCTTGACGGTGAAGGCAAAAGCCGGTTACAGCGCAGTCGGCAAGTAAAGCTGGAAACGGACTCGGTGCCCCGGCAGCTATAAGGTGTTTCTCGCACGAGCATGAAACAAAATAACGAGCGAAAAAGGAAGAACGAAAGTGAGAAAAAGAAAGTCCTAAATAGGAGACATAGCGCATCTTAAACGGAAGCCATAGTATGTGAAACGGAGAGCTTTTGGTAGCGCTTGCAGACTGTTTCTTGCGGGGTGGACAACTCAGTCACACCTCGCACGACCAAGCTATGCAAGGCACTAGGCAGTAAAAGATAAAGGCCCGGGTTGTCTAAGCACCAGCTCACTCCCCCTGCTTTTTACTACTGCTATCCGCTTTGTCATTTCCACAGCCGCGCGCATCGGAATGCATCGTGGCAGCTTCGTACTAGCATAAACGACTAGAAAACAAGAAGGTTTGTGCGAGTTCTGTTTTATTTAATTATTTATTTTTCCCTTCCAGCACTTATTCACTCGCCCGTGTGTCGCCTTCATCTTAAGTAACAATGTGAAAAGAGGCACGCACATGAAACAAAGAACCTACGGGACTGGCGCTGATAGGTTGTCGCCTGTCGGCATGGTCGGTTCTCTTTTCTTGATATCGCGCCACGCGGGATTATAATTTCACTTTTTATATTATATTGATATGTCAAGCGCAAAAACAGACACGGAAGACACAAGAAGCGGCAAAGACAAGCGCTGACTTCCGACTGGTGTTTATTACAAAAGAACCATAAATATATAATCTCGCACACGATATCAAGACCACATATATACATGTGTAAGTTCTCAAGACTACTGCAAATCTTCAAGAAAAAAAAAACAGACAAGGTTGCGATCACGTGCGCGAGATCAGAGTAATGTCATACGAGTAAACATTGCGTTTCACATATTCTTGCTGTACTAAAACAACAAATGCTTCTTGCTTCTTTGTAATAAATGCCAGTTGGAAGTCAGCGCTAGTGTTTGTCGCTTCTTGAGTGTTCCGTGTCTGTTTTTGCGCTGGTCATATCAATAGAGAGTTATAGCAAGGTATATGAAAACTGGTAGCGTAGCTTCCATAAAAGCGCACATGTCAAGAAAATGGCGGCTCGTTTCAACCGTTGCCATCTACGTATTGGGGGGACAACTAACAGCAAGCAAAAAATTTAAAAAAGTGACGTCACAACCGTAAATGGCCGTCACGTCAAGATCGTATACCGCGTGGCACGAATGTTTGAATTTCATCAGCGTCCGGCATTTCGACCACTACGCCAGCAGCTATTTTTCTTTTGAGGCTGAGGCGAGCTTGCGACTCGTCTCAGCTCGACGCGCCAGCGTGTCATTAAACTATAGGAGTGGCGTGTGTTATAATGTGATCATAATTAGGCTGTTATTGACAGCAATTGTTCCAGTAGGTTCTTTAGGAAGGTGAGCGAGTAGGATGCAAATAAATCACAGTGCCACAGAGGTTTCAAGAGCAACTTCACGTTTATTCGTCTAGAATAATGCCACCAATATAATTGAATAAACAACACTTGTTTCAATGTGTTAAAAGTACTATGGCCAGCACACAGTCGTAATGTATAGCAACATATGCGGAACATTTTCACAGAATCATTTGCGATTCCGGGCAACACCATGTATTGATATTCAACAGTTATCAGACAAGGCAACATTGCCCCATATTATCATTTGGAAAACATTTGTCTTACTAATTTTTCTTCCCGTGGGACACTCAAAGCCTGTGTTACGGACAGTGAGCGAACACAGTGCGACGTTTCTTCGCGGAGCCTTCCGCATTTATCGTCACGACGAGACAGCGCGTCGGATGCCGCAGCCCGTGTACATGCACGATAACAAAAAACCTGCCCTGACACCTTTCACCAATGAAAGCGTTGCGCTAGGTCAGGCAAGATTTGAAGTGAAGCGCACGCCACATTTTGAACAAACACGCAAGGAAATAATTCAAAAAAGAACTCGGATGAAGCCGCCGCGTTCATGTGAGCAACGCCATTCCGCACGACATAATCATAGAATAAAGCTGGTTTGCACAGTCTTGCCAAGTCTGGCGCTAGAATCACTGGTTGGTAGAGGTCACTAAGAACGAGCTAATAAATTGCGTAATAGAAACAATATCAACATTTGTTGTTTTAGTACAGCAAGAATATGTGAAACGGAATGTTTACTCGTATACATGACAGTGCTCTGATTAAAAACTTTCCAACATTTCTTTTTCACATATGTTTCCTAGTTTCAGTGTTTATCCCTCGCTTACCTAGTGGCGCTTCAATCGCGCACCACTAACTGATATCTCTGGCAATAAGCTTTGGCACGCTTTTCGTTCCAAGCTTCGCGACTTAGATGGACCTTGGTTGTGCGGTATGCTGGGGCGGCCAGCGTGTTTACGGAGCGGGCCCTTCGCTCCGCTGGTTTCCTCTCCCCACCGAAGCGCGCGCAGTGTGCCAGCGTTTTTGCTAAACAAACGCGGCGACCACCCGCGCGAACAGCCGCATGTCGTCGGCGTCGTATTCAAACGCGGCGCTGGCTCGCCTTCAGGCGAAAAAGCCTCGGATGTGTTTCACCACTGAAGAAGACCTCTGTATACTGCGAGAGGTTTCAGCAACGAGTCCGTTTGGCGACGACTTGAAGTGGATGACCGCGATCGAGAACCCGAAGCGAGCGCTTGGCCGCAAGCTGACGTGAACTCCAACCTTGTTCGACAGGTGGCGCAGCAAAGCGCTCAGTTCTAGGGTGCCTCGATGCGCAGCGCCGCCGTCCAGGGTGGAGACAACCCCGCTGGCGCCGCCATATTGAGTCACACGAGCTGAGACTCAGCTACGCTTGCGTTCATAAATAGTGTTACTCGCGGCGCACTTCCAAGTGCTTTGCCTTGATGAGGATTTTTTTATCGGTATCGCATCTGCACACCTTTATAATCAATAGCCGTTAACTCGTCGAAGGTCCAAGACGTAAATGTATGGCGCCGGGAACATGCCCCAAGTTGCCTAATTCAATTTACATTTAATATGCCGTGTGTATGTTTGAAATACGCACTATTTTTTTTTGCGCTTCGATACTTGGTATATAATTTTTGCGACCCCCTGTGTGTGGAAGTTTTTCTTTTTCGCTGTTGTATTTTGGTTTACACGTAACGCCTCCTTTACCGTAGCCAGCCACTCGGCCACGGGGGTTAGATTCCCTTGCGTTGCGCGTGCTCTTCGCGTTCGTTGCAATTATTTGACGATATCTACGCGCAATTTTGCTTTTTTTTTGCCCACAAAACTGTGCGCTGACAGGATTAAGCTGGTGTAAAAATAACTGCGATGTGAAAATAAGGTTTAGTTAGTGTTGTAGAGAAACATGTAACTTGTCTGTGTCAATCTTGCGTAGTACACACAAGAAACCAAACGATGCACAAAATACATTTACTTATAATGTCTAGTACAATCAATCATGAAAGAGATACGTACAAGAAAAATATATGTACTGTGTGGCGCCTGAAGGTTATGTTATATGGTTATAAGGTTATGTTATATATCCAGCCAGAATACATCAGCTACCATCGAATACGTCGCATCAGCCAAACACATCGATGGCGAGTACAGAACATTTTATAAATAGCCATTAGAACACTGATAACTACATTGAAAAAATAACCAACACTGCATACATATCGCGTACAAAAACCGTGAATGAAACTAAGACAGTCAAATACAGATTAGCAATATTTTTCACTTCGAAAATATAGTCCATGATGATGTAGGGCTGTTGACTTTAACAGACGGCGCCCATCCTGTCGATTTCCCTCGTACTGGTCCTCTTCAAAGCGTTTCTAAGCACAAGTAAAACAACAAAAGTGATTATTGATATGAAAAGTTGCCTTGTAAATACAGAGAACCCATTATAGTGCTTAAAAATAAATTTTCGCAGAAGTAATGCTGTATTA
This sequence comes from Dermacentor silvarum, assembly GCF_013339745.2. Lineage (NCBI taxonomy): Eukaryota > Metazoa > Arthropoda > Arachnida > Ixodida > Ixodidae > Dermacentor > Dermacentor silvarum. The sequence continues at coordinate 205,188,981 of NC_051155.1, forward strand.
CCTCGCTTCACACGTTTCGAAGAAATGCACAGGCTACAACAGACACTATGCCAGAAAGCGCCGAAGCATTTTGGTCCCATGATGCCCCTTAACTCTACTACACCTGGGCATACCGTGCACAGGCATTTAAAGACCGTCACAGTACCCACTACGATCGGGAATGAGCACGAATGACCATCGGCTTACGAGCACCACGCTACAAATATATTCCTCTAAAAAATACATTGGTTTAACGTAACATAACGTATATATAACGTAACAACCTGAGATCCGCAAGATATCGCTGAGAATAGAGAAAATCACAATGCTTCGCTTGCCACGTACACAACAGCCGCTCTCCCCAGAAGAAGCACTGCGTTTTTTAGTCCCAAATAACGAGTAGCGAAAAAAGAAACTGAGGGGAAAAAAAAGAAACAAGAGACACACGATGTGTGCTTCCAGTGAAAAAGTAAAGTAGGTGGTTTACATGACGATTTGTAGCTAATGTAAGGCTATTTCACGGCGAAGCATTTTCGTCAGTTCTCAAAATAAGGGTACTACTCGCATAGACTGCGCCGATCAAAACGGCAAAAGCCTATGCGACGCGCGCTCGCAAACCATAGGCTACTCAGCATCGGTGCAGTGCTTAGTTCGTGAGCGAACGTAGGTACGTGAGCGAGGATCAGAGAATAGTTTCTTATTTAAATGAAAAACACGGTGCGATAGTCTAAACTTTCTTGACACTTACCTCGCAAATGTAGGAGCTATCCGTTGCCTTCCAGTGATACCGCTTTACTTGGGCTTCCCATCTCTTCCTTCGCTCTGGGTCCCGGGGGAAGCGTAAACAACGAAGCCCTTTACGCGTCGATCCGGTGCACTTGGGAACACAACAGCCCGTCATGTGGACTCGATGCACTTGACAATCTTGTCATTCATGCGGCTGAACACTGTCCAGCAAGTAGAAGCGTCAGCGAAGCATCCGCGTGCATTGTGTCTCGAACTAAGCACCCGCACCAAGCACTCGCAACCACTCGCTGTGACTCAAGATGGCGTCGCAGCGAGAAAGCGGCAGCGCGAGTGCGGTCAAAGGATGGCACCACCCTGAACGGCGGCGCTGGCATCGAGGCACCCTACTCAGTTCTAAAGTCCCTATATAAAAAAAGTACCGCCATCTACTCTTTCCTCCGCCGTCTCCTCTCCTAAAACGCTTGGTTTTTTTTCTTTACTTTTTGCTTGCGAAAGGAAGTCGACGGTGGCGCCCCTAGAAAGTCCACGTTGAAGCTTTCAGGCCAGGCGTGCGCCGCCGCCGCCGCCGCCGGCGACTGCGGCTGCGCAGAGGACTTTTAGCATGTCTCTGAGGCCGAAAAAAAATATAAAGCAGTGAAAGCGGGCGCTATCATCGTCCAATCGGAGATACAGGAGAGAGAGAAGCGGCGTTGATCAAAGGATGGCGGTACTTTTCTTATATAGGGACTTTACTCAGTTCAACCGAGCGAGGGGTCGCTGAGCTGAAACTCTTTTCGTGAGGCGCTTCGCTGCCGTCTCCGCTCGCCCGCTCGTTCCGATGGCCCGCAAACCCGCAGAGTTATAACTCTAATGTCACGTGGTCGTGACGTGGAAGCACGCAGAATCCAAATTGTTAAAGATCAAAATGTTTATTGGGGGATCCTGTGCCTATCAAAGAAAATTACTCACTTTACAACAAGATCGGCGAGCAGAATCGTCGGTGATCGACAAAAACTGATCAGCGGCGTAACGCGTCGGCTTGTATAAATGAGTCATCGAAGGTTCCAGAGCACGGTGTTCCAGAGTAATCCCTGGTGCCCCCGTGTCTTCCAGAAAGTACTTCACAATTCGCGTCGCTCATACAATCAGATTACATAAGCGTCAGCGACAACAGACAACGAATAGAAGCATCGATAACGTTCGAGAAACTTGCGATACATGCAGGCACGTCCTGCGCCGAGTGATAACGTTTAAAATTTGTTAGCTGGTTGAAAGTGGTCACCGGTGAAAGAAAAGCAAGTACACGTGTCAATATGGGACACCAACTAGCCCGGTCTCACACTATACTTTATATCGTATGCCTGGGTTTCGTTTTCTGCGCTGATGACGCTTTATGTAGAAAAAGATATGGAAGAATGTGTGAAGTGGTGTAATATTAGTAAAATGATGAAATCGAAGCATTTTTAGGGAAATATGTGTCCTCCTCAGGCTTGAAGAAGGTCCGAAGTATTTGAAAGCTTTTCAGCGTCTTCCCCACTTGTCAAATTTAGAAATGTATCTTCTATTTTATCTACGTAACAACGAAAGTAAGCACTCACGAAGCAGCCACAAGCTAAATGCATTTCATTTTTACCAACAACACTAACGGGATCAACAAAGGATTTCCTGAATATATTGGAAAGTGGTACCAAATTGATTATTACTTTGTGTGCGTAAAAATTTGTCAAAACCATTCCAATGTTAAGGCTTTTTTGTTTATATAAATTGTTGATATTTTAATTGGTCGACTTTCTTGGCAATTTGGTGGGACGTTTTATTCTGCACGAGGTATGTTAATTGGTTTCAACTTTGACTTTTTGTCAAATCAAACATGTTTATTTTGCAGCAACAATACAAGATTTTTCTGCCGGAGGCAAAGACTCAAGGCGAAAAAGCCTGACGAGGTCTTGGCCCCGATTCCTGATTAGGCGCTACGGAGCTTAGTATGTAAAAAAGAAGAGCAACTAAAACACCGTCCGCTTTTGCAAGCGAAAAAAAGTAATAGCAACACGCGGATGCATTGAACGTTTTCTATAATAAACCTGTTAACATATGCAGTCCGCAATGCACTTAGGTAATTTAGAATATCTTCACTCAATATATTCAGAGACCGGCGTAGTCACTGGCATTTCTTCTATTAAGGTTGTCAGGCTTATTAACCATCACATGAGGCATATAGCTGCTCAGAGAATAAAATATTACTTTGTATTTGCCGTGAACAGCGTTCAGTGCTTTCAACGCCACGTTCTTGATCTGCCATGTGAAGCTTTAATTCTGTCACAGATTGTAAGAAATTACCGTCTCATTAAATACAGGCATCTGGCGGTGACAATAGAATAAACACCGCCCAAACACTCCGTACAGATGGTTAACTAGCGAAGCTGAAACGTGCGGCCCCGGTGTTAAGCAGTGGGTTAATCCCGACGCCGTATTGAAGCGTTTCTCAAATACTCGTTACATGTTTGTGTTTCTAGTGGAACGCAAGCGTCAATGGCGGGCGGATGCTGATAACCACGACGCCGAGCTAATTCGAGATATCGAATGCATGCGACAACGGCGAGCCAAGGAGCCGGTGTTGCGGGCAGAGCAGGTACGACGCATAGAACGACGTCACCAACGGCGCTGCCAATGGTGCGCGTGCTTGGGTGCGATGGAGAGAATGACGTAACTGACGGCGCAGCCAATGGAGACGTTTAGAGAAACATGGGACGAACGGTTTTTCGTTTCGCCTAGCCTTATACAGCTTTCGCTGTAAAACTCTCCATGAAACGGTTTACCGATGGCTCACGAATAGCCGACACTGAAGATTGCAGATTGAACGCTCGTATAAGAATTACCAACTGCATAAAGACGATGAGTCTCTTTCCTTTCCTTACACTATTCGACTGTATCAGCACCATTTCGTGGTCTGCCGCATGATAATCACCTCCTATTGAGTCACGTCTCTGTCTTTGCTGTGAGAAATTGAGCTACTATCCTCTGAAAACTATTTTTAAAATTAAGTTCAGCCTACAGTCACCTGAGGAATTGATAAAAAATTATACCTCCCTTCCACTCCGTTAAGATGGCCGAGCAGCGAAGCTGTGTTATTTGTACCGAGTGTTTCATGTGCATGTGCGTGATGCAATAGCGTAAAAACAAGTAAACACAGACTTACAGCACGAACTTATATTGAAACGTTGCGAGGCAAGAAGAGGCAGCGACTTCCGGCGCTACTCGACGAGTGTCCAGTTCTCAGGGCGAAGCCTGCCGCCAGAGGCATCAGCTGCAGCTCTGCGCGGTGCGCGTTAACCGAAATGCGGCGCCGCACAGAAACACCTTCTAATGTTTTTTTTAAATGCTAAGCATTTCTTGCCGGCGGCTCTGTCCGTCCCTCCCGCGTCCCACACCCCCACAGCACATGCGCGTCCCCCTCTCTCTACTCTCCTACACTCCCCCCTTTCTCTCCTCTAGGAATCCTCTACGGAGCGGCGCCCGCGTGCCACACCCCCACAGCGCATCCACCTCCCCCTCTTTCTTCTCTCCTATGCTCCCACGTTTCTCTCCTCTAGGAATCCGGAGCGGCGCGCACGACAGGTGGTGCGACAGCTGCATACTCCGCTGAGGGCGCCACGGTAGTTCCGCGGTATGAATTGACGGAGCGCGCGAGCCTCATTCCCTCTCCTGTGCAGCGCCGCGATGAGCGCTCGGGCCGCTGCCGCGAAACCATCGCCGCTCAAGCTAACCATCTCCCCGCTGCTTCGCATCCACACATGGTTCCCTTTAGCGGGAGATGGAGTAAATTTTTATTTCCAGAGGCTTTAGCACCTTTTCTTATACCATCGCTTCTCCTTCTGGCTCCCAGCGCGGCCTCTCATTGGTCGCCTCCTCCCCCCAGCGCGCCCTATTATTGGTCGCCTCCTCCCCCAGCGTGCCTCTCCGCCTCTGCTGGTCACATGACCAGCCCTACCCCGCAGTGGCTCTCATTATCTTCCAGTCACGTGACCTGTGTGACACCGGCGGATCGACGGACGGCGCGGCCTCAACCTACAACAGCTCCGCTGTTAAATATAGGAGCGAACGAATGCTGTTTGTTTGCATGCGAAGTATACAGAAACCAGCAAGTTTGTGTTCTTACTTCTTTAAGTTAGTGCGAGCCTCTGGTATGTGTTCTACATTCATTGCGCGGAGAAGTGCTCCCCGCGAAGGCTCCTTGTAAGCTTGGAATGTCCGAATTAAACCTGCGCTAATTTGTTTCTAAAGCACGAAAGCCGTGGTATTGAAAAGAGAATCACTTATAAATAAAAAAGAGTAGACTATTTTACCAAAGTTCAAGTTTACTGAAATGTGTGTCGTAACGTGTTACTGCAACAAGGAAACTATTTGTACATTGCACATACCTTCACGTTGGAAGCTATAGAACAAGTGCTTACTGAGCACGATAACTACTGCGCCTGCAGTATTTTTTTCTTATTTTGTAGTCGCACATAGTGAAACGTTATTCACGCTCATATATATTTTGACGTTGACTGTGCGAAAAAACCAGGCGTTTTTCAGGTTCTATTAAATAGTTTCAGCTTTTATTACTAGTTGTAGCATTTCTAGTATTGGTCCTTCTACTTGTTAGGTTGTAGCATAATAGGAAATTATAACTGAGATTGCGTGTGGAAGAAAGCTGGCTAATCCTTTTATAGGTCAAAAACAAAATTATTCAGTTCATAGTCGTCTCTAAAATAGTAACTAGAGTGGCGGAAATGAGGTGCTATTAATTCTGCATACAGTTAGATCTAAGCAAGAGAAAGACGACTATAACTGGTCGTATGGACTGATAGACTAATAAAATCCCTATTATGCATGGCTACAACTAAAACCTATTTTTGGGATTCCAAGCCATCTTGAAAATGCCTGAAAAATGCGAAACTTCGAAACCAGCAACTAACTGGCGCTTTCTTTCTTCATCATAGCAACAACGTATTTGAGAGTGTTGATTTTTGTAAGTACGGATTTAAGACATTACTCTTGGCAAGAAAGGTACCTCCTGAAGGTTGCGCAGTTTTCTTAGTTTCTTACTGCTAATTAAAGCAACCAAATCAATTCAGGGCGTCACACAGATAAACTTCTTTCGCGTATTAAGAAGGGTGCGGATAAAACGCAGCTCCACAGGCGTCTTCGCTATAAAAATACAAAGACAACGTTATCCTGGCATTTCCTGCCCATACGAGTCAACGACATGCTTTGAATACGCTACAGTAGAGAGCTGAGTCACGTTGGCAGAACTTATCTCGAAAAGATTAACGACAAGCAGAAGGCGAAATGCGACGTGACAGTCCTAGACTGACACTTTTCTGTACTCGCTGCTCGTCGAAACTCTGCTGCTCGGTGGACCCTTTGAGGCGCCGTTCTGTGCATACCACAGGGTAGAAAATAAGAAATAGCTCTTACGCAACAGAGGCACTTCTAGCCATCCTTAGAGAGACTGATCTCAACGAGATGCTTTAGGTTGTTGAGTTTAATGGTGGTTTGTAGTGGTGCATATAATTTAATTTTTAAATCTGGGTTGGCATGCTAGGCATGCCAACGGGCAAATCTTTCGAGGAATAATTAAAGAACACAATCTCGCCCCCGTATCTCACTTTCTCTGAAGGAATAACTTGGCCGTTTTGCTTTCTTGTAAACCACTTAATAATAAACATGTAGAAATGTACGATGTCATGGTAAATTATTTTCAAAGAGTGTTTCTTTTTATGCGTACAGCGATTTTTACATTTGTTGCAAACCTATATAGCGGTTCGAAAAGTATTGAAAGAGTCTCGAGAAGTAATGGCCTGAGGGTTCTGAAATAACACCACACAAACTTCAAAAAAGTGCGTTACGATGCTCATATTTTTCATGTTATGTAAACAACCGCAAAAAGATGAACTTTCGCACTGAATTGAATGTTAGTGGCCCTTTTATGCAGATAAGAACATATGCAGCAGTAACCGCTTGAAATTTATGGGCAAATTTGTGTTTCACTTGCTTTGATTGTTTTGCTCAAAACTTGGTATAACGGCTTTTTTAAGGCTGAGCTCTTCTTGATAAGATATGAAATGGGCCCTAATCCTGAACCACCTGGTAACTCCGCTTTTACGTACCTAAGATAGTTCGTACTGTACCTTCATTCTGAAGCTATATTTGTCCTTCTTGTGGCTTCGTATATAGTCTGCATATATTGTACTATATTTCCATGCGGCTGATGTGAATAAATAAGATGTGTGGCACTCACACACAAGGTTTATGGTCCTATTCGGGCGTTCTAAGTTCACGGTAAATTTCGGAAGCAGAAAAACGGCTTCACAAACAGTCTGAAGAGGAGATATAAAGGTTGCTGACACGCTTAGGATGGTTAGAAAACGAGAAAAAAAAAGGAATTAACGTTGAGTACCCTTGCAGTAAGACATTGGTGAACGATAGTGAAGTACTTAAAGGAAGTTACAGGACGTATACTGTGCAATAAACAAAGAGAAAAACGGAGACAGCAAAAAAAAAAAAATCGAGACGAGGAAAGGAATTAAGTTCAACAGAGTCATCAAAATGTAAGCGTTAAGTGCGATCCAAAATGTTGACATTTGGCGTGACCACAACAATAGGGATACATCAAGAATTATGATCACATTCTTGGTGGGTGTGTGTGTGTGAAAACATTTATTTACAGAAGTCCTGAGGCTCGTCTCTTTCAAACCGAGGCGGGCCGCACCCACAATGGCATCGTTAGGCCCAGCCCCTCAGTGACATCGTGGGCCCTCTGGACAGCCGGTAGCTGATCTTGAAACGATGAACTCTGTAGCATCTTCTTCCAATGGAGCCATTCTTCTTCAGGGTTGGTGAGAGTCGCAGGGAATCCCGCGAGCATGTGTCTGATCCCAATGATGCCATTGCACGCATGACAATCTTTCTTGATCTACCTTTCTCGGATAAATTTTATCAAGGTGGTACGGCGTGGGATAAGTTCCTGTTTGTAATAGTCGCAGTGAAACGGCCAGAGTCCTGTTCAGCTTTGAACGTGGCAATAGAAATTGTCTGCGTCCTAGATAGTAGTGTTTAGTAATCTCGTTATAGGTTAATAAATGATCTCTAAGTTCCCCGGCCTGGTGGTTGACAGCTCGGTTGTGACTGCCAATGCTAGCAAGTCCTCGTGCCAAGTCATGAGTAACCTCGTTGAGGTTAACCCAGGTCTCGTCCACTTCTCCCATATGCGCAGGAAACCATTGGATTTCAGTTGTCACGGCTTTTTTAAGGCGAGCTCTTCTTGATAAGATATGAAATGGGCCCTAAACCTGAACCGTTTTCAATAAGTTCAGCGTGTTTTCAATAAGTTTATTTTCAACCCCGGCCATGTAGCCTTTATTGATACCCTTTATAGCAGCTTTGGAATCGCTGTAAACGAAAGTACATTTATTGTTCCTGATGTCTAAAGCAATTGCCACTTGCTCTGCCACCATGGAATACTTGGTAAAGAGAGTGATGTCATCTTGCACCTTGCCTTGAACCTTAGCTACTATGGCAGTATATGCTTCTTTCCTTAACACCTACGCAGCATCTACGAAAGCCGCCTGTGATTCTGCTGTTCTATCTCCCGCAAGAGTGCTTTAGCTCTTGCCTTTCTCCTTTTGATGCTGATGAAGGTTTTTTTACTTGCGGATATATACTGCCATCATCACGCTTGATGACAAACATGTGGGTTTATTATTATGTTTCATGCATTGGCGGAGCCCATGCTCCTTACTTTCAGGAAGTTACCAAGGAAGTAGACTTTCTTTCAGCCTCTGATAAAGCAGACCTGCACAGCAAACTGAGGCCTGTACTGAAACAGCGCCTACTTTGCTCTAAACTTGGTATAACGGCTTATCACACACTTTCCTACGCCATGCCCTGCAATGCCGTAAGTCCCACAGAATAGTGTGCACAGTAGGGTTCCTTCCTAAGGTGCATGTCATTGAGTTGAGTATGTCAAAGCAACCTCAATTCTCCACATTTTGCACATGAGGCGGATAGCTTGCAGCCTAGCTGGTAGGCGTTTCCTATTCGTGCATCTTGGTGCTTACGTGTTTCGTGGTACTCTATAGCGGCATACTTCAGTGCATTCTATTGCGTCGCGTTTCAATTACGTCTTAGTTTACGCATTTGCTTACGTGGGTAATTGTGAATAACCTTTGAATAAAGGTGGCAAAGACGTACCCTAAACTACGCAGCACGTTCCGTAACAGCGGTGGCCACTCGAATGGCAATGCGTCTCCCTTCCAAAGTAGCCGTTTATAGCTTGTTGTGGAAGCGTTGAGGATGCTCGTCGACAAACACTGAGAAATCGGAGTTAATGTCGGGAAGCAGCTTGCGCTGCTTCATTGGACCACGCTGACTAACCAATAGGCAACTCAATTTAGGAGAGGGAGAAAATGTTGCGCACGTTGATTGATTGAGTTATTGACTGATTCACCGACCAATCAAGTAATCGATCAAGTTTACTTTCACAAAGCAACATCTCTGGACTCCGAAATTTTTTGGTAGCTGGGTGTTTAGCATTCCGCCCTGTAATAAAACCAACAGCAGTGTCCTGAAATCATATCTTCCCCGTAGTGCATCGCAGACGCAATAACATTAAGAGGAGAAAAATGCTCCACGAACAAAAATTAAACGCACGGAGAAAGCCGCGAGTACATACTTTTGGTTATCTCAGTACCTTAACGTGTTCCTCCAAATAGGAACGGAAGTGACGTGTGGGAGGAACACAAGGGGTCCGTTAAGTACGAAGCAGAAGTTCGCATAGCTTTCTCGCCAGGGAAAGTAAGGAAGGTGCGGACGTGTAGTGAATCGACCGGGTTTCAAATCTCACTGGCGCTGTTTGTGAAGCTCCGACAGCTATCTAAACCAGAGATGTCTTGTGCAGTCCTAAACCGGCAACTTTTTTACTGCCGCAACGCCGTGAGCCCCGAAACCGATCGATCCCGCTCCTCGTCTTTGTTTTGACGAACGATCGAAGAGATCGACAACGCTGCTCTGTCGTCGACGTGAGATGGCACCCGCAAGTACTTGGGGAACAGTTCCCGTCTTTGCGCAATGTTGATGCCACCCTTTCCCACGCCCCTGCGATGCACGTAAACTTTTCATCCTGTTTCTGTGCTTCCTTGTAATTTTCCCCGTATTTATTTGCTTTCGCTCATGCACGTCCACATCATCTTGTGAAAATTCTTCTTTATATTTTGGCAGCTTTGCTTTTGCAACGCTTCCGAGCACACTTTCCCTGCCACTCGCATATTGGCATGATCGTTGCTTTGCACGGACGGCTACTTTTCATTCTTTTATTGGGCTCTTTTTTTTATTGCGATAGCAATTATATGGACACTCAAAAGCAGATTTCTGCCGTCGGCGTCGCCGTCGCCGTCGCCGTCGCCGTGAGGTTCCGTATGACGTCAATGGAGATGAAATCGTGGCCGCGTGCCGCCGAACGCTGTATGTGCGAGTGAAAGGGCGCGAGGGACGCGCTCTTTCACGGGGAGTGAACGCACGGCGGAGAACAAACGCGCGTTCTGCGCCGTGCTTCCTTAAGGGCTGCAGAAGTAGGCGTCTCTTTCCTCCTTTACAATCACCATATATGTAGAGCAAACGCGCCTTCTTCAGACGCGCGAGAGGCCGTGGGGGAGGGGGAAGGAAGGGACGCGACGTTTAGCTGCGGCACCAAGTGCCTATTTATATGAGAGGCTCCAGCAACAGTCACCAACGCCGCACGCATTTTGAGCTAACGCGGGCAAAACGCCGATGGCGTCGACAACAGTTCTGCGTGTTGTTGCTACCAAAGCCGCTCACCTTACTTCGTATGACATTGCTGTGTTGCTATCGCATTCATTGCTTCGCCCTTAGGGCGAAACTGTGACATTTTTTTTATCACCCTGACCACATAATTCGCCTCGCTTGGATCGGGCTCGCGAGGTTCACTTTCCAAATTAGCACCAGTAATCTCTCAGCCCTGCCACGCATATCACAAGAATGGAATTGCCTTCCAGAATATATCGTAGGAATTTATTATGAGAGACTTTTGAGGCGTGACGGCATAAGCAGGCATAAGCCGTTACAGATGCGGTCCCGTCACCGGGAGGTATGGTTAGAAGCTCGATGTATCGACCACTTCGGAGTTCCATGTGAGGACGGGGATCGCAATCCTCCACCAGAATGTTACGTCTGGAAAGACACACACGAACGAGGCTATTTACACTATATTTACACTGTGGGATGAATGAAAGAAAAGTACGGCGACGACGACGAGGTGTGCACGCGTTCTTTCGTGAGTGGACCACGCATGTGAGTGATCTCGCCAAATCAGCGATGGCCCAGTGGTATTGCGAAGATGCGTCGTGCCACGATTGGGCCACGTATGGGAGCACATGGTGAAATGCTTCGAGGCGAGAGACGCGCCTAGTCAGGGGGAGACGGAAGACAGCCGGCCGACGTGTCGGATGCCGACAATCAAGGCTCCAAAGAACGCGGCTGTCCCTGGAGCTGCCGCCCGACCGTTGCCCTTAGCCAAGGCGTTCACCAGCACGAGTACTGCAGCTCGGAGCGTGGCTTGGCCTGCTGTGCTACAACTTGCCGCGAGCATTGCGGATCGCGGGCAAGGCGTCTCCTTGGTCAGCTGTTCGGCGGAGCACCGTTCGTGGCCTGGCTAATGGCCGCATATGCGCCGAGCACTGGGGCTCGCGCGGAAGCTGTCCGCTGGGAAGGCTGACCATTCCTGCAACGTGCACTGCGGCTCGGATGCAGGATGACTACTGAGCGGTCGTCTCCAGTTCGTCAAGAGTCTTCTCCTCGCCGTCCAACATCGAGGCCTGTCCGACGTCGTCACGTCATCGCCCCTCACTCTGGCAACCTCTCGTCTCCTGTCCACGCGCTGTGAGCTGTTTCGAACTGTTGGTTTTATTGCGATAGCAATTATATGGACACTTCAACCGGATTTCTGCCGTCGCCGTGAGGTTCCCTATAGACAAAAGCTTCGCCGCGCGCCGTATGCCCGAGCGGAAGCGTGCGGGGACGCGCGCTATCACGGAGAGCGAACGGACTCAATAGCCCACGCGCAACCAAGGAAGTGGGAAGCCAGCGCCGGAGGGAGCGCGAGGGGGGGGGGGGGGGCGCACTTCTACTCTGCCAACAACCGCGCTCGTCTCTCGCCCGCACCGTCTCTTATCTCCACACGGCTCTGACCTTTATGCGCCGTGCATTCGCCGCTCAGTTTCCGTTGAAGCGATAGACCGCACGTACCTTCGCCCGCTGCTGCGTACGCGCTCGCTGCCAGCGTTTTGACAGTCGTTGTCTGCAGTAATTCAGTGTGATCTATTCATGTTTGTTTGTGCGCGCTCTCACCACGCTTGTTCATTCAGTTGGTAATAGTCAGGCCACATTTTCCAACGCACGCTAAACATGCAATGCTGCCCGGATCGGCAGTGCAGCACTACAGGTGTGTCCCTTCGCACGCGCTGCCCACGGGAAGCGCTTATCATCAACACCACCGTTTCACACGCGCCTTCTCATGGTCATCGAGTCTCTCTTCATCTCGGTCTACTTACGCCGCAGCACACCTGCTTACTTTTTCTTACTGCGCTAACAAATATTTTCACTTACGAATTGAGCTCCACACCACAAACTCGATTGTGTTGTTGCTGTTGGCGGCCGAGGCAATGCTGTTCACGTTTCAAGCTGTTTTCTTTTAAGGTTTGCACGTGACTCTGCCGGACTTCCATGCTTTTTTATAGCTGCTCAATCTGTGAAATGCTAAATTTCTCCTCCTAATGATAGCATGAGTGGTGTTTTAATATAACTGTAATGCCAAAGGACAGTTCTTAGAGTTGTTCATTTGCTGGTGAGAAATAATAGCCAAGCCGAATTTTCTGCCTTCAAAATGCAACTATCACACCCGATTCACGAGTAAAACAAATCTGCGGCAGGAAAGAGAGACACCAGGACTACTTTGGGTTTCCGAAACGTAAAGGTAAGGGTCCTCAAATGGTAGAAACAAAAATATTTATCTCCGCTGTTTTCTGTGATGTTGAGATTTGTGGACATGACACTGTGGGCGAGGAAAACTAGACACACGATGGTGCCTGACATTCACAAATTATATTTAAACAAGGCCCGCTCTATCAGGCGGGATCACGAAAAAAAATTTGCGGTCAACTAAAACGAAGCACTTTCAAATGTCCGTTACTGGTGTACGTAGCAAAATTATTTTGATGCATTTGTATTTATTTATTCACCTAACACATACATTACAGGCTCCACTTTCCACACACCAGCCTGGCTTTATCACTGTCACTCGCGTAAGAAATCAGTGCCACGTACCACATGGAACAGACTTAAACTTACTTACCGAATTACGGAAGTTGCATAGCCTGTGCCTCTGATTCTACCGAACGAAATACTTTTATTGCGATAGCAATTATATGGATACTCCAAGCCGATTTCTGCCATCGTCGCCGTAGCCGTGAGGTTCCGTATAAAATCCGAGGGCGATAAAATCGTTGCCGCGCACCGTATGTTGTATGCGGGAGTGAAATCACGCGAGGGACACCCGCTTTCACGAAGAGCAAACGCGCCGTCTTCCATCGTGCGAAAGGCCGTCGGGGGATGGGCCTTTCACACGACGGGCAGGGGAAGGGAGGAGAGCCGACGTTTAGCTGCCGCACCAAAAGCGTATCTTGCGACCGGGCGCAAGGGGAACTGGCGACTCAGTCTCCCACGCGAAAGGAGGAAAGCAGGAAGGCAGAGAGGGAGAGAGGGAGTGCGACTGCTACTCTGCCAGCAACTGCGTACTTGTACTTGGTGCGGCTGCAGGCTGTCGCGCGTACCGCATCTTGAAAGCGATCTCCAGACGGCTCTTACCATTGTATGCACCGTACTTTCGCCGCTCAGTTTCCATTGAAGCCATACATTGCGCGAACCTTGGCTCGCTTCTGCGCCGCGCTTGCTCACGCCAGCGTTTTGACAGTGGTTGTCTGCGGTCATCGAGTGTGATCTATTCATGTTTGCTTGTGCGCGCTGACACCATGCTTGTTAATACAGTTAGTAAGCGAATGTGTTCAAGTTTATGCAGCCGATAAAAGTACTATCATTAATCCGTATAGCTCTCTGCTAATAGGCGGGGCCTCCGGCCTCAGTTTAATTCTTTCTCCTCAGGACCTAAATAAAGTTCGTACTCACTCACTCTGCTAATTTGCTACCGCAATTGATGCTACGCCTTTCGGTCGATGCTGCGCCATTTTTATCTACTCTGATCAATGGGTAAATTGAATGCCACACATATCCATCGTCAGAAAGAGAGATCACATGTGGTGTACAATACACGCCTCAAACCTTTTCTCCTAGACGTAGTCAGATTTGGGCAGTCAGAGAGTGATAGTCTATGTATATATTCGAAGTTCCGCAAAATATATCACTATATAAAATATAATGGAAGTTGCGTAGATCACAAAAGAAGAACAAGACAGTAATAATTATCTAAGCGACATTTTTCTTTCTGTGGTATCACTGAGCTTAAAGTTATCACTTAAACGTTATTTCTAATATTCTGGATTATTGAGATTCCTACTTTATATGGTTAAATTTGGCATAATTATTCGACTCCCCACCCCCCCCTACAGACAACCCTATAACCGTTCGCTTCGATCTCGGTCATTTCCCCGTAGTGGATGAGTACAACTGAGCACGAGGTCGCGGGATCGAATCTCGGTCGCGGCGGCCGCATTTCAATGGAGGCGAAATGAGAAAACGCTCGTGTGCTTGCGTTGTAGTTCACGTTAAAGAACCCCAGGTGGTTAAAATTAATCCGGAGCCCTCCACTACAGCGTGCCTCATAATCAGAACTGGTTTTGGCACGTAAAATCCCATAAAGAAGAAGCAATTGTTTGAATAGCAACCGAACAAGCAAAAAAGAAAAAAAAAGGTGGCCCTATTTACTGTGGGAGATTGGTGCTGTCGTAATATAGCCTAAGAGTAGACCAGCATAGAGCCGAAGGCATCACTGAAGTCTGCTGTTGTTCTTTCTTTCCTATAATGGAGATCTTTAATAACTTCCTTTTAATGGCAAAGTTTTTGTAAACCTAATAATATAATTTGCACTAAGTTCAGTGGAGTTCGGAAATATTGTACATAATCTTGTTTATTTTATTTACAACATATCCTGCAGTGCCGTAGCGTTACAACAGGAGAGTGGGTACAGATAATAACAACAAACAAATCAACAAAACAGACAAACAGTTCAAGATATGATGATTATAAAACGAGGCATTCGTAATTTCAGAAACTGTTATACAAACCATAAAACAGCACAGTGCAAGAATAACTCTATTAATTACAAGTTATTGATCAGATGAGTGAAGTGGACACCGTCAGCTGTGGCCACCTCCTCTGGTAAAGTGTTCCATTCAGGTATTTTCTTTGCAAAGAAAGAGTGTTTCATGTAATTTGTACGACATTTAGTTTTATTTTACAGCTGTGATCACTCCTGCTTGAGATGTAGTGGGGAAGATTTATATATTTAAATTTGTCCATACGAGTTGAGTTATTATAAATTGCATGCATTAGTTTCAGCCGGTTTTCCTTCTGCCTTCTGTCAAGAGGTTTGATTCCAATGCTGGCTTTCATTTGTGTGACAGTAGCTCCCCGGGAGTGTTGTTTTAATATCAACTCACCACACGATTCTACATACCTTCAATTTTATCAACGACGCATTTTTGATGGGAGTCCCATAAGCTGGACGCTTATTATAAGGGCGCTATAACGTAAAATTATTCCAAACTGTTTTGATTCCAATTCTGCAATCAGCCCACCACGATTGGTCAAAACATTTTCGGGTCCCTCCCAACTTCGCCTGTCTGACACGCGACGTCACAAAAACCGCGATAGCTCCCCATCTGATATAATGTGTACACACTGATTATGCATGATTAAACCGCACAAATAAAAAATAATTGTTCCTGATTGGACGCCTTTTCACCATTAGCCCTAAGCAATTGGTCCAATGTTTTCGGGCAACACCCATTTCGCCTGTCTGTCACGCGACCTCACAAAACCGCGAAAACTGACCGCGTCAAAGTGACGTGTACGCGAAAAAATGCATCGAACAAAACTGAAAACTTTTCTGAATAGCCACAGACTGCCCCGTTCCGAAAGGAATAGAAGATGGCTGCCCGCCGATCGATCCGGCCCTCACTGCTCGCACCTGCCGGTGACCATGTATTTATTTGCGCATGATAAACCTTTTTGCGTGGCAGTAAAACGTTATCGAGCCCTTTCGGCATGCATACGACATCGCTCTGCCAACTCTTCCTAGCTGAGGATCCGTTTTAGCGGCATTCTTATTCTTCCGTTGCACGCCGCCGCGATTTTAGACCAGCCATCGCAAGCTAAGTAAGGCGAAGCGGACCAATCGGAGAAGCCGGCATCACCCTCTTCATGCGGTTATCTATTTTCACTGTGCTGGCTCGGCCCCATCGAAACCATCTCCTCTAGAACGTGCTCCTGGCCTCTTGTCAGCCAATTAGATAAGAAAGACCGCTGAGTGTGGACAATGTTATTGGTTTTGAAAGCTAAGGTGACCTCCTATAAACGAGGAGAGTGATTGGGTTGTTCAGACATCTGTGCGGGTCACCACCCGATGCCTGCGTCGGTGCTTACGTAAATTTCACGTCAGTAGTTTGTAATCAAAACACTTTGGAACCATTTTACGTTATAGCGCCCCTGCCTCCTACACCTCGCGAGGCAAAGGACACCTTTTGTGCTTGGACTGAAAACAAAGGCCGTGAACATTGGTAATCAAGTACACTGAGTATCATTACTTGGTTCCATTTATTGAACTTGAAATAACATCACACAACACGCGCAGTTCTTTTCCAGCCGTCGCGGAATTCGTGCGCATCAGCGCAGGCTCGCGAACAGGAGAGTCCTGCCATGCATTCCACTGAAATTAGGAGAATTCCACTTCTTATCCGAGACCTGCAAGATAGGAATCTTATTCCCTTTCTCTATAAGCATATGTTCTTTTTGACAAATTCAGTCGAGCAGTTCGCTAACCGCAGGCGTCTGGGCGATCTGTAGAGGGAGGCTTATAGAGCAAAGTATACATAAGGCTGAAATGCTCCTCAACAAAAGAGGAAGCTAGAATAAAGAGAGCAAGTATTAGGAGGCGAAGCTGAACGACGTGTTAAAGGCAGCATCTAATGCACGTCGCAAATGCCATGCCGCTTTTGGAATGCCAACGCCGTTGTAGAAGGCTATAATGTCTCGCATACTGAATATTTCGACCACTTTAAGAGAACGCGCTATAACGAATACCAAACATTATTCGCAATGTACCGTGCTCCAGTGTTGAGAAATGTCTAAGTTTTGCACCTTAGTTGCTTATGCAATAGAAACAGTTTTCTGTGAGGTCGGGGCACTGCTCATTTGAAGTGCTGGAGTAATTAGTAAATTATTAAGAATTACTACAAAATTTTCTGAACGTCCAAACTTTTAAAAGGCGCTAGCACGTAGACTTTGATGGTTTTTAGTGGCTGCTCCCGGTGTCATAACTATGTTTGATAACCCGGTATCATAACGGAGAAATTGGAAGCATTCTACAAGTTTTCAGAAAACTGCGTAGAAAAAACTCTTCGTAACCGGTGCCAATTGAAGATTTGCCAGAGCCCTAAAATATCATTCAGACGTTTTGCAATCTGCACTCCACTCATTTAATGCGTTAACCAGCTCCTTAATAATTGAAATGAAGCTTTCTTGGGCACAAACATGGCATAAAACGTCAACCTGAACACCAAAAGTGCAAATTTTGAAGCTGTCCTCGCCTAACTGAAGAAGTTAACTTGTAGCGTGCTGTAAATTACCGGAGATGCGAGGTTGTACTCACGTGGAGTCTATTCACATGCATGTTTGCTTAAATGTTGTTTGCCTTGCTGCCTTCTACTGCTACCGCTCCTACTGGGAAGGTACATGTGATGTGGTGTGAATTTATCCAGAAGAGTCTCACTCGAACACATGCTGTGATAGGAGTAGACTAATGTTTGAATTGCGTGGCCGAATCTACGTGACTGTTCTGGTGCGCGATGGACAAGGAAGAGGAAGAGCAAGCAAGCAAGCCGGTGCCTGGGCTGAAGGGGCAGCCATGTCACCAGCCATGTTTCGTTTCCCATCTTGAATTATTCACTTATTTTCCTTTAATTTGTATTACTCATTTATTTATAAACCAATTTATCTTAAATTTCGATCATAATACCACCCGGTTCGTGGCCTATCCCCCACAGTGGGTTGTGCCATTGATTGAGGCATCATCATCACCATTATCATCATCATCATGTCACCAGTCTGAGCTGCCGGGTCTGAGTTTTCGTCCCGAACGAGCCAAGCAGTGCATCTACCCAAGGCCGGTGTTCCTGGGTGAGCTCGGAGAGCGGACCGGGCTGTCGCTGTACCTGGGCTGAGCCTGTGCCCGGTCGGAGCCTGTGCTTGGTCTGAGTCTTCGTGCCTCATGAGCCGAGCTGTCCATCTACCCTAGGCCGGTGTTCCTGGGTGAGCTGGAAAAACAGGTGTGGCTGTTCCTGTGCCTGATCCGGCCTGCTCCACTGCTTTGTGGGCATATGACGCCGGCGTGTTCCGGTGCAGCCGTGGCGGGTTGACGTCCCAACCCAGCTGTCACGCGAGTGGTTCGTCGTGTGCCGGGCCTCCGCCCCGGCCTCCATCCCCTGTGCCACCCGCTGCTAGAGTCATCACTGCGACTCCTCGTGATGTGAATGTGTGATACCGACACGCGATTAGACTTCATCCGATAGTGACGCTGTATAAGCGACAGACAACTACAAGTGAATTGTGTGTGTTATCGTGTACGTCGTCCTAGTCCCGTCTCCGTTTCATTAAAGCCTCTCTGTGTTCGTTGTGCCATCTTGGTGTGTTTGAGGACTGGGCCCACAACATAATCATCACAATGCTATGCTAACAAATAGTTCAGCGTTATTAAAGTTATGAGGATTTCCCCGCGACAGTGTTCACGTGGATTCTCATCCTCATTCTCCGTTGAATGAAAAGAAAGCGTACAGGCCACAGCTACGGCCGTGGCATAGAACTTACCGAATTTTCTCCAACAGTTGCAACATTTTTCATTGCCGAGGATTACTCTGTATGAGTCCCACATCCGTAAAAGCACCAAGAATACACAGGTGGCACTTATCTCGCGTCCAACGCAATATAGTAATAAAACCATGCGCCGCATTTTTCCCTACTGTTCGCTGCTCACTTTGCCCCGCTTAGATCAGGTTTCACGCTGGTGACCCGGACATCGACTGAACTTTTTGATGCCTCGCACCTGCACATCTTGCTGTTCTGACAATCCGTCAGCCCCAAGACCATATAAAGCACGGCAAGTTCAGCGGCTTGCCTGTTATGTTACATTGGAACACTGGTATTAGGCGGAATTGGCCAACTCCTGTCCGCACTCCCTCGGTCCTTAGTTTCCCCGTCGACATTTGTGTGGTCTATCTTGTTACGAGGTAACTTTAGCGCTTGTGCTTGGGCGTCGCGTTTACAAGCGTTTAGTGTCTTTACGGCATGGCGGGTGGTATGGTATGGTATGAAGAAATTTATTGGGTCATGAAGATCAACCCTGGGTTGACGCGGGCCGTTTTCACGTTGGGACTGTCAGGCCAAACTCTTCAGCCACATCGCGGGCATTCTGGACAGCCCGTAATTGGTCGGAGAGTGAATTAATGTATTCGTCGGGGAAATTTTGCGGTTGTCAAGAGACTACCGAACGCACCTCCTGGCGCTGCACTTTATTGAAGTGCCAAAGGCATTCCATGCGTGTTGTCCCAAGCTAACTGAAATACAGGCGGCCTAAAGAAAGCGAAATATTGAGACCCTAGAACCAAGCGTAACTTGCACACAAAGTAACTATAGCCATGCTGTACCTCCTCAAGATGGCTTCACAGCGTGACAGAATTCGGGATGCACTCTGTCGCGTGCGCTTCCATGCGTCTTCACACTAGCTTTATTTCTTTCTTCTCCCAAAACGTATAGACAAACAAATGGGGTGTAACCTTATTTTCTTGCTTATACTTCACTCTCAATTCATATGTATAGATACATTTTGAATAATGATGCGAAATTCCGCTTCAGGTTACCTTACGTGCACTCAAAACTCAGCAGACGCGGCCATCTAAATGCGGCCGCCGCCGCGACACATGCACATTTTTAGCCCGATACAGGCCTGTCAGGTCAACTTTTACGAAAGTTTTGCATCAAAAATCTAATCTTCATGATGTCCCGTTCGAGGTACTCAGATACACACACACACACACAAAAGAAGAAACAATGCAGTAACTACTGAATGGCTGCAGAAGGTGATTTGTGTCAAACCGACTCTAGAATGGCGCAACTTGACACCACCACTTGCATATGGTTACTTTTCTTTCCGCGTTTCAGCTGCAGTTAATTTGTAATTCTGCCTGCAAACTAAAGCTTGGCTCGAAGTCGGTGATCGGGGAGAACTACAGTGTTGCGGTTACTCTGTGCCTTTCGATCAAGGCTGGAAGCGCATCGCTTTACTCGTCTTTCTTGTTCTTTCCTTCGCACTGCGCTTTTCACGGCCGCTTGGCTAAGTATAATGTAATCCTCCCACGGATCGTTAGGCGTCAGCGCGATCGCACCAGCGGATAGGGACAATCAATAGCGACCGCTCAGTTGGCTCGGACCACAGTGAGGGGTGTTACAAGAAGCGACTTCGCTCTCCCCCCGGCGCGTACCCAGGTTATCAAGCGGGATCGTAGTTTGTGAACTGAACCATCGAGACGACTCGTTTAAATGACCTTGCTTTTGAATAAGACATTGCTTTTGAATGAGAAGTTGCCCACCTTAAGATACACTAACATCAGATTCAGTGAGGTTCGATTTGAGTGCTTGATATGGCGCATCGTGGTTTATCGCGATGAAGTCGTAATATGTATAGGGAAATAAAAGCTCTAGATAGATCAAAGATGAATTATGTTTTTTTTATAGGTTTCATGCTCTGTAGTGCCGAAATTATGCCCTGTAGTGCTGGTATATTTACTGAGTGTAACAGAACACTGTAACGCACTTTAATACTCAATGTCTTGCGGGAGGGGGAGGGTTTGAAATGTATGAGTACTTTAGATGAGCGCATTCAAGGACATGTAACATTGGCAGGCAGGACAAGGCGTTGACGAAGAAACCCGAAAATCTGATTCAGACGCAAACTTAGAAATTTGGCTGTGGATTTTTCTACAACATTTGTAAAACATTTCTTGAAGTCTGACACACATTGTCTCGCGAATTCTCGCCCATAAGATAGAAATAACAGTGAAATGGACGCAGAAACATGCCTAATTCGGGCATTTCTAATCCGCTTCAGTTACCTCATGTTGTAAGACTAAGGAATTTTGGCTACTTTATTTCACGGTCCCGTTAATAAAGAGCCAGAGGGACATATAACGAAGCAAGACAGCGACTTAAATATTTCCTTGCGCAACTGACCGCTAAACACGACTGCAAGCTATCGAACCCGTGCCTCCAGTGACCGAGTTTTTCGCAGTGTTTAACGGTAATGGCTTTTATCGAAACAGGGGCCAAGGCAGATCATAACTGTTGAACCCGTACGGTCCCTTCATTTAAAAGAACCAACTAATGATGATGGGCGACAGTCCTGATCATGTGCGCCTCGTCCTCAGTGCAATTTTCACAGCATTTGATGGCGAAAGACGCACAGATCAACACACCGTAAGGCATAGATGTTCGTTTCCATCCGCTTCTGACGGAAATACAAAGTGTTCTGTGATCCGGAGTTCAGATATATTGACCCCTGAAGAAGCATGGCTGCATGTCGTTTTTCTTTTTTATTATCATTTATCTTCACGCGAACGCCGAAGGAAGAAACAGAAAGTAGACTCACGGTGATGCACATTCTGCACTCGTTTTCAGCAGGCAGTATGTATGTACTTCGTCGACGCAACATAGTCTCGTGAGATCTTGACGAGAGCCTAACAGATGGAACCAACAGGGCCGCTATCGTTGTCCCTTAGATTCGTTCGGTCGCTCGTCTTGGAACACCCTGGCGATGACGGCACGCACGTTTGCAGGGGATACAGAGGCAAAGGCGGTATCCTGTATTGCCACGGATGAAGAGTGCCCGCTCTTCGATCATGCAGGCCAGACGACGCGGATAGATGACGCCCACGGCGTCTGCTCTCCTCTTGATACCTACCAGCATTGCGTGGTTACAGCGCATTATCGCATAATCACGAGTAAGGGACGCAACCGTGTATGGGCTGCTCCCCTCAATTTGGCCGCCCGAAATTAGGAGAAAACAATATCCAAGCGAGAAACAAGCGCGTTCAGTGTGCTGATGCCACGCGCGCGCATGCGCGAATTTTCACGCGCACCGTTCTTTCGTGCGCCGCTACAACATGGCGAGAGCGGCGGTTTAACCTATGGCGTCCGGGGCGCGGTCACGACCGGCTTCTTCGTGTTCCTCCGTGGCAGTGCGCAAGTCTCCGGCGCTATCTTTTCTTTGAGAAGTTAGTTTTCGCATCCAGCATAGACAGCTCCTTCGGCTCATTTGGCAGCTGCCGGGAGTTCACAATGAAGAGGAAACGTTTGATGGCGTCCGATGCTGAATTTAATCTGAAGGTTGTCGCGTACGCCGAGGAGCATGGCAAGCAAGCAGCTGGCCACCACTCCGGCGTTGACGACAACTGCTCACCTCGGTGGATGAAGCAGAAAGAAAAGCCTGCCACAACGAACTTCTTCTTTCTGGGGTTTAACGTGCCAAAACCAGTTCTGATTATGAGGCACGCCGTAGTGGAGGGCTCCGGATTAATTTTGACCACCTGGGGTTCTTTAACGTGCACTACAACGCAAGCACACGGGCGTTTTTGCATTTTGCCTCCATCGAAATGCGGCCGCCGCGGCCGGGATTCGATCCCGCGCGATCTCGTGCTCAGCAGCGCAACGCCTTAGCTTACTGAGCCACCGCGGCGGGTAAAACGAGCAAATCGAAGAAGGTGTTCCTTAGGAAAGCGTGCAAGTTCGCGGAACTCGTAGTCAGAAAAATTAGACCAAATGGTCCTGTCCCCTGTAAGCGCCGCATCGCGTCAATAAATAAATAAATAAATAAATAAATAAATAAATAAATAAATAAATAAATAAATAAATAAATAAATAAATAAATAAATAAATAAATAAATAAATAAATAAATAAATAAACATGCGGACTTTACACAAGTGTATCTGTCATTTACTTTATCTTCATGTTTCTTTTTCGCTCAGAAGTCCGACTGTTCCATTCCGTAGCTCGTTTGCATAGCGGACTTAGCACTATTGAGCCCAGGCGTAGGAACTTAGAGCCAAATAAATTTTAATCTTACCGCGATGTGTTTGTCGCGATTACTGGTATTTTATCAAATCAATTCGCAGACGCGTTATCTTTTATTTCAGCCTAGCACTTATAATAGTTGGACTCATCAATATATGTATCCATCACCGAACATGCCGGCAATAATGACGAGTGGTACGGCAAGGACATCGAGGCTCTGGTTGTGGTAATCGACAGCTCTGGACTGTCTCGGACAGTCTAGTGACCGTCCTCCCAGCACTGTTTAGCATGACGTTTGATTTTCCAGTGCCGATGCTAGTCTAATATGCTGACGCAGCAACTGTATATTTTCAAGACAGGCAATCCAAGCTTCCGTAACTGGCAGTGCACGCTGGACTGGCAGACCATGCTTGCTTTAGTATAAATTTGTGCAAAATCTCTTCCGCGTACGGAAAGCGACGGAGGAGAGTTAGGAACTGAAATCCAGCCTTCCCACTTTAAATTAATTCAGTGCTGCGAAAAAGAAAACTTTGTCAGTACAACAATTGACGTAGATAGCCTTTCAGCGGGCACGGTTCCCTCTCTGAAGGAAGATTTTGTGTCTCTTTTTGCCTGACTACCGCATGCGCTGAAGCGTCGAGACTCTTTCAAGAAACAGCAGTGACTGCACAGAGCACCCTTGCCGGTGTTCAAGCAGCGTCACGAGTGACAACCTTGAGCGCAATCGGGCGAGCTCGGGAATAAAATGCTCCTATACAGTGCTCCAATCTCATTTCGATGGCGCACTCGCATGAGCCAATTTTCGCACTATTTTACACAAATGCGCTTACTCCAGAGCTTTATTCAACGTAACTGCGAAAGGGTTCGCCCTGAGCCATTTTGCCTGGTCGTACAGCCGGACGCAGAAACTTCCGCCCACATTACTGCCGAAATTTTCGGGGTTGTTATGCCCATTTGAATACGTAGCCACCAAACAAGTCGGGTGCTGATGAAAATTTATGCCAGTTATGGCATATCATTTATTTAGAGATATAGAGATTGAGAGAATTAATCCAGTATTGCGAAGTTCACGATTTGAAGATACGACACAGAGCTAGCACCTTGCTGACTTCTGTAGTCAATTCTCTTGCGGCATTTTCGTTTTTTTTTTCAGCTCACTGAAGGCTATTTCTTGGAGGTATATGGATTGTTAGCAAGCATAATGCTCACGGAAAACTTTTACAATGTTAAATTGCTCGTGTTTCTTTCTGTCGCCACTTTCAGCGAGGGCTAGTCAGTGGCGTTTGCGTGTGCGTGTGAGACAAGCACTGTACGTGTTACAGATTCACTCTGCGCGCCTTGTTCGAGAGAACCATAAAGTATTCTTCAGTTTCGTGCAGTGATAACTTGTTTGGCCACCTATACATGCATGTTTTTCTTGCTGATTAGGCACGGCTGACAGTGCTCCCTGTAGTAATTGCGGCAGTGAGGAAGCCATCGAACATGTGCTGTGTCATTGTCCTTGCTAAAGCAGCCTCGTCGCCTCGACGGCTGGCTGCTTTCTGAACAGACGATCTTGGAATGCGCGGTTTATAGAATCGTCACCACAGAAGGCGACGAAGGCGCTATTGACGTTCCCCCTTCAAGCGACCTGGTTGAACAACTTTGACCCTGCCGTGCTTATATTTTTATTTGTTCATCTTTGTGTGCGGTTTTTTTCTCTTTCTGTTTTATCTCTCTCTGCGTCAAATCTTGTCGCCTAATTGCGCCGCTCAGGTATTCTAAATTTTTGATAGATTCTTCAGTTGAACTGTAATTTTGGTATTTCCCTTTGCGATTTAAATTACCTGTAGTAGCCGGACAGACTACACCTGGACAGAACCAAATTCTGTATTGTGTACACAGTGACTTCCCTCAGTGACTTCCTTTTATGCTGATATAATGCCATCACCATCCAGAACATGATAAATATCCGAACATTATAAAACATAAGACGATGAAAGCTTTTGCAATTATTATTATCAAAGTCTGCAACTAATATATTTAGGTTCCCTCTAGAATGGTTGGAACTGCACTCCTTTGAGTAAATGTTCAAAGTTCATCAGAAATCAAATAACTCTACGCATTTCCATCATAACTACGCCTACATACCGGCTGCAGAGGGCAGCGCGGAGCATATCAGGTGCACAATTATGGAAGCTCACCCTTGAAACTCCTTTGCAATGAGCGATAATGTTTGAAATTCTTCCTTGTGGAACCCCTTGAGCAGGGATGCGGAGATCGAAAGCCGAAAGCTCAACTTTCATTATAGCTTGATTTTAGTCAACGTCCAGTACTGCCAGCACTAACTTGCCTGGACTACTGGTACGCTCGTATTCCTAGGACTTGAAATGCAGAACAAAATTTATTTTGTTGTTTCTTTTTCTCTTTCTTCCTTTCTTTTTTCTTTCTTTCTTTCATTCTCTTTTTTTTCTTTCTTGCGCCTATAGACGTCGGGGTGTTATCTGGAATCATATTATTTTTTGCTCTAATTGGAAGCATTGTTTCAGTGAAATGGTAGACACCTTTATGCAAGGGCTGGGTGCGGATGGAAGAAGAATAAAGGTTCTTGCATTCTTCCGCAGCGATCTATAGGTGAAGCTGCCTGTGAAACTGACATAGTTAACGCTACCCTCGTCTATGGTGCCGGTGTTAGAAAAGGAAATTAGAGCGTAATTAGAATAAGAACGTGATACCAGAGCTGATTTATTCTACCCTAAATCTCGTTGCTGCTGTGCCATCCCTATTGCTGATGTTCTTGCGGGCAGAAACCTTAACAAAATCTGTAAATATCTCTCCTGCGTATGCGTGTGTGTGTTTTCATGTCTTTCACAATTATACTACATATTCTTTGTTATTTTATTTTTCCAGCTTTTTATTGATTGCTTGTTTGTTGCGTGATGTTTTTTTCTCCAAAGCAATGGTAAGCAAGTGCGCTAAATATACGTGTTTTCATGCTTGTAAGATTAGCCCGAAGTGACAGCCCTCCATAAGGCAACCTTGTATAAAACTTCAACGCTCTTTATGCGAGGCTGTTTGACAACTTCCACATGAAACAGGTAGCTGCAACGCAGAATTCAATTCATACCCAAACAATATAATAGCCGTATTGACGTTCACTGTCTGCCGGTGTTTGCTTGCATGTCTGTTGCATTCTATGAGACAGAGCTATGTTGTCATTTCCAATTGGTTCTTGCACATTGGTCTTAAAACCAAATAAACAATGGGTTCATTACTCAAAAGCTATAAGTGCGTAAACAGCCCGGCTTATTGCATGTACTGTGCACACAGTGAAACATAATAGGTATTTCCTTGCTTCTGCAGTTATTAAGCTGTGGTGACATGTTCTATTACTCTCTCCTTCGTCTGCAGTACGTGTACTTCGGTAAACAATGCTCCACCCTCGCTGAAAACATTTCGGACGCGTGTTTCGGTTGCTACTCACTACGCTTATGATCGAAACTTACTGACGAATTAATTGCGAGCAGTTTTGTGCCGATGACGTGATTGCCGAACACGGGATATTCCCACTCCGCCATGAAGTTTGCATGCTTGTTTCCAGACTAAATCAGCATTACTAACCTGTCGTGCGTGGCAACCGTTAGGACGATGGCGATGAAATATGAGGCCCTAATTAGGAAAACAAGGAAAAAAATAGCAGCAAGCGATTGTGAATGTAACTCAACTAGTTCGGGAAAGAAACGAACTAAAAAAAATCAGTAGCCTCTCCCATGTCGAGGAGATGGGCGTAAGCGAAGCTTGTCGTATGTTTCTTCGATGTTCCTCCGAACGAATTGCACCGACGAGTGCCCCGTTGTGCTCGAATTCGATCCCAATTGGTCACACGCACTGCAGATGGCTCCAAAGTTCCCGTTGAGTAACCCGCGTTGAAACCTGGCCGTCACACCGGGGAAGTAGGCCCTAGCGTTGCCGAGGCGTGCACCACCATTGTCGCGTTCCTGGAGGGCGAGACGACGCTGACGTTTGGCCTCAACATCAAGCTTCCGCAACTCGGATTCGGCGGCTCTGCGCTGACGTTTGGTCTGAACATGGCGCTCCATCAACTCGGTGTCCGCGGCTCTTCGATGACGTTTCGCCTCGGCTTCGGAAGCCCTCACGCTAGAATCGGCCCGTCGACGACGAGCCCTTTTCCGAGCGCGTTCATTCTGGATTGATTTCCATGAAATTTCTTCAAAATTAAATCTGTCCGTTACGCAAGAGAATGAATGGCTCGTACCCCCTTAAGCAACGGCTCATATCCCCGTAAACGCAGCCCCCCCATTACGACGACAGAAGAGAAGTAAAATTCTACGCTCGCATGATTAGCGGCAACCCAGCCAGTTGTGGAAGCAGACGACGACGACGAGCGTGGAAGCAGTTTCACGAGCGCGTGCCGACCACCTGTGCAGCTCTGAGAGCAGCTGTTTTTTTTTTTTCTTTTACTGTTACATCGCCGGCGCAGACTAGCGTATACAAGCTTCGCTTGAAAATGCATTGTGTGGACGGGACCTAAACTAGCAGACCAAGTGCCAAGTTATCAGATACCATAGTGGGATTGGATGTCTCATGGGAGAAGATGTCCCAGATCCTATGATGAAACTATACGCAGCCATATACACATTGTCTTAATGAAGGATATTGTAGGTGGAAGGCTTGCTTGCTTATTCCTAACTCTTAGGATTAAACGCTACGGATCATGCGTTCAAGTACGCAAAATTGGTGGTCCAGATATCAGTGCATCAATTTCATGTAGCGTGATGCTACCGTGTTTATAATCACCTAAATTCACGCCATGTTGTTCTCGCTTGAATGAACAACCACACGAAACAAGCTTCACATAAAATTGCAGCACGGTCATTACGTGCCGAGAAATGGAGTAGGCGACGACGCACTGTACCCATGCTGAAGAAGCTCCGAAATGAGTTCACGTGTGTTCGTTTTTAAACCGCGATCCGCAGGTGACGTCTTCCACTCTTACTTACCATATAAATAGAGGGAAATATATTTCTGCACTTCTATCAGATTTCTCGCTCACTTTGTGGGATGTCTGTAAACAAAAAGAAAAGTGCCCCAGAAAAATGATTAATCATGCGATAAATGTGGCTAAAATTTGAGAAAGAAGCTGCGAAGTTTTGTATATTTTCTTCTTGACAGTAAACATACAATAGCAGTTACATACAATAGCAGTTAGGAGGTGATGTGTAAATCGACGCTATATGCTAAGAAAGGTGCGCGAAAGACCTTTTCTTTCTTGTTTGCGTTATTTATTTATTTACTTGTTTACTCGTTTCACGAAAAATCAGATCAAGTACCACCCTATTCGATACGAAACCAGCCAGTAATGATGTCATTCGTACCATATGCGCTCGGAACTGGCATTCTGGGCACGTTTGGAATTCGTGCAAAAGACGCAATGCTAGGAGAAAATGAAACGAAGAATCTAGTGGCATAGGAACCAGGACATTGAATGCGTCTAGTCCATGCCAAATTGAAATAAAATAGTAAAAAACTTCTTTCTAACGGTCGTTTTGAAGTTTCGAATTCTTCTTTTCCGGCTGTTTGGGCGCGTATAGTCTATGTTCTTTGCGCATGCCGATCTTCAGAAACACCATTTCACGTATATCAAAGCAAGACTGTATTGTGAATTGGTTGACAATGGAAGAGACAAAAACACTTCGCACTCTACGACTACTAAACACTCTACTAAAGACACTCTACTAAAGACAAAAACTACTTTACACTTCGTTGACTGTTGCTGTGAGCAAGCCAACGGTGAAAATATACTTTTTATTGAAACTTTGTAGTTTGTCTTGCTTCTTTCACATTCACTGTTGTTCGCCTATTTTTTCACGTTGCTCACCAAACACTAGCAATTTCATACAATATGGTTTCTATTATTTCTTTGTGTGTGTGTGTGTGTGTGTGTGTGTGTGTGTGTGTGTGTGTGTGTGTGTGTGTGTGTGTGTGTGTGTGTGTGTGTGTGTGTGTGTGTATGCGTGTGCCTGTTCGCAGTATACTGCTGCATACAAAACAAAAAAGCTAAAAAAAGTATCTCCAACCATCACTAATGGCAATGGGTTAATCAAGTGTCCACAAGAAATTCACGTATTGTGGTCATATAATGTCTTCGCCTATTGTGCCATGCCCATAGATTAGTTATTTTCACTGCAATGGTTGTTTCTTGCGTACGTTGTCTGAAAGTTGGTCTTGCGCATAGAAAGCGTCTAGAGTGTGTAAAGAAGCGCTGCCTATAAGTGATAGAGGTTTACTTGGCAAACCTATGGTGGAGCTAATAACACTGAAGGAAGGTCTCCACATTAGCTTTCGCTACATATTTTAACTTGCACAACATACACAAAGCAGCAAGAAAACTAGTTCCTTTCCTTTCATAGCCTTTCCTTTTATTCTTCTCTTTCTCTCTCACTCTCTAAATCACCTAAGATTCTTCAGCTTCTTTCGAGGCCTCTGCATGCGCATTTCAAGCTTACGCTGAAAAGAGATCACCCTAACAGAAAACGAGAAAAACAAGAAATATCAGCAGTTCGGCGTGTCACATCTTCCTAATCGGTGCAAAAGTAAGGTCCGTAGGCCATTGTTAAATGTGTAGCGTGTGTAGATTTCATGAATTGTTGAGGGGCGTGAAAAAAACTGAACTCTTTCACGTTTCTTTCGGAAAAATACGAAAAAAAAAGACGATCGCGCACAGAGCTATGAAATATCCGACACATTTCTTTAGTACTGGAAGAAAAAAATAACAGTTACATTATTACATCCCAAAAATCCTAGCAGAGCTTCCGGGTTCAAAATCCAGGCATGATTTGACGTCAAAGCATTGATTTCACCTCATAGCGTCCAGACCGACATTTGTATCAATCTGTGTCCGATTCGTTTCTGCTTGACGCATCAACGCTTCACTGTGCAGCGCCGCTTATTCCTTCCCGTGCCCTGCACTTCGTGTCGGCTACGGTTGGAGCAAGTTAGAGCACCGCCGTGTCACAGTCACTGAATCAAAATTTCGTCCGATCCGGATCACATTTCCCAATTGAGTTCAAGCATGGTCACTGCTACACGGTCCAGCAATCCGAATCGAGTTAGTGTAGCCAGAGGTTTAGCTCACTCGGCATGATGGTGCTGACGAGAGCCTTTTAAAAAGAAACCTTAATATACGTTGAAAGGAGTCGCATCGCCACAGAAGAATTACGTGGGGAAGCTCTGTTTTCTTTCTTTTCAATTTTATCTTGGTTGAAAAAAAAAACGGAAAATTTTGTTTCTGCAATTCTCAATGCTTTTTTTTTTTTAACCGCTTACATCTCTAAGCGTGCAGCGGAGCATTAAACTAGCCGTGACTGTTCGGTTTTATTGCGATAGCAATTATATGGACACTCAAAAGCAGATTTCTGCCGTCGGCGTCGCCGTCGCCGTAGCCGTCGCCGTCGCCGTCGCCGTGAGGTTCCGTATGACGTCAATGGAGATGAAATCGTCGCCGCGCGCCGAACGCTGTATGTGCGAGTGAAAGGGCGCGACGGGCGCGCGCTTTCACGGGGAGTGAACGCACGGCGAACAAACGCGCGTTCTGCGCCGTGCTCGCTTAAGGGCTGCAGAAGTAAGCGTCTCTTTCCTCCTTTACAATCACCATATAGGTAGAGCAAACGCGCCTTCTTCCGACGCGCGAGAGGCCGTGGGGGAGGGGGGGAGGGGGGAGGCAACGTTTAGCTGCGGCACCAAGTGCCTATTTATATCAAAGGCTCCGGCAACAGTCACCAACGCCGCACGCATTTTGAGCGAACGCGGGCAAAACGCCGACGGCGTCGACAATAGTTCTGCGTGTTGCCGGTGCTGCTGCATGTTCAAGTTTATACAGCTGATAAAGCTAATATCATTACTCCGTATAGCTCTCTACAAATTTGCTATCGCAATTGATGCTTCGCCTTTCAGGTGAAACTGCGACAACTTTTTTTGGACGACCGAAGAGAGGACCTACGCGAGAAAGAACAGGCAACTTGGTTGTCTCTCATGTCTTCACAAGGCTTCATACAGAGCTTTTAAGATCTTTGGCATCCCATAATTCAAACTTGAATGTGGACAGCTCATTAAGTCTACGCCTGAGACATTTAGGTATCACGCACTGCATGAATTCCACCCAAGAGACACAAAAAAAAAGACTAGCTGCGCCGTTGTTCATCCTTGTCTGTCATTTTTTTTCTTTCGGAAACCAGCGCAGTAGACCGAATGCTGGACAGCTTACTGAGAAAACGCCTGAGAGCAGCCGAATATCTTGATTGACTTTGCTAGCTACACATTACAGCAGTGTGATTTAGAAGCGACCGTAGGAATTATATTTCTTATAAGCGACGATTAATGTCTTTACTATTTAAAAGAACCGCAAATAGCTTTAAAAACATATACATACTTTTGCTGTTTATAGCGTGGCTCTAAGGGCACGTATGATTGGCAGTAACCGCTACTAATCATATTGGTTGGCACAGGTGAATGCGATAAAATGGCCCCAAGCATGACGCCGCCTCAACTACACCAAACACGTGTAATACATCTTTGTGTTCCATCACCGTTCGAGTGGTTTCGTCTCCTGTTCATGTCATCGTACTAAACGAGAAGTGAACTTGTGTCTTATGCAAAGACCATGCAAAGAGATTGTCGCATGCACTCGTTGCTCTCACAAAAAGACTCATTCACGTAAGAGCCTAGCTGTTATCTTGGTACCATTATGCATTCTATTTGCCTGTGCAAGAGCGAGCAGTGTCTTGTGTGCACGCTTTCTAATCCCGCGATTCCTTGTTCCTCAAACCCAGTACATATCATCCGCATTCTTGTTTGTGGAAGTGAGCTCGCTATGCAATCCTAGCTTTGTCTTACTTCAGTGTGCTGTAATGCCGACACTACAGTGCACTGAAGCAATCTCGGCAATGTGCACCCAGTGCCAAGTAAAGCGTATACAAAGCACATTTTCACGCCCATATCGCCACTGTTCGAGCACTGACCAATTACATTTTTTTGCAGCAGCTTTTATCTAGTGAAAGAGGTTGAAAATGGAAACCAAACGCATGGGGTCTGCTGCGAAATCGGTTACTTCGCTATATATATGTATAAAATATGATACACCCTTACAGAGAAAATGTATAATTTGAGCGTATGTATAACGTGGCCCGAGACCGAAAAATACATGTTTTTCAGAGTTGAGAAGCCCGAGAATAACTCGCAGAAAGCCCGAGCCCGGCCCGGGCCCGCGTCAAAAAACCCGAGCCCGGCCCGGGCCCGGATCAAAAAGCACACGCCGTGCCCGAGCCCGGCCCGAGCCCGTGAAAAAACTGCTCTACCCGGCCCGGCCCGGCCCGTGGGCCGGGCCGGGCCCGGGCTTTCGGGTAAGCCCGAGCCCGTGCAGTGCTCTAGTATACACTACCAGGTCTCTCAGCGCGTGGATGCCTTGAAGGCCTCGATGATGCACATCCACCAGCGTCGCAACTCACTGTGGACAAGATCGGAACAAGTTTAGGCTTCTTCATTTGCACCTTTTGCAAGAGTGCTTTTTCAGAAACGCTGTTTTATATATGCATTGAAGCACACAAGTAACTGAAACACCAATGCATTCCTTTGTACACTGAAAAAAAATATCTTGAAAGCGGTGCAGTCCTGAGAATTCGTTCCAAGTGGATAGGCCTTGCAAATTCAGTAGCTACCATTCGTATATTAAAATATGTGCCGTAGAATAAATATTTAAAAGGTAATTAGCATAATTATGGTAAGTGTTGTGTTAAGGAATTATATTTCTGGCAGAGGTATAGGCCACCTCATAGAGTAATTTAGATCAAGGGTTGGAATTGTGCTATATGCCACAGGCTATCTTTAAAAATTTGGTTGACCTAAAAAAAGGCACCCTGTATCCCCATGTTTATACTGATTAGGATTCTGCGATCCGTAACATCAAACTCAAGTAACTAACTAACATGAAAGTTGATGCCCAACAGTAATTCTTGTAGTGATATACATAAGAAATAGCGAAAACAACTGCATGTCGCTGCGTTCTTTTAAATGAGACTAATTTATTCATTGATTGATACACACCAAATGAAAAGCAGACTTTACCGGTTGATATAGATGTGAAGTCGTTTATTGTGACCCCATATACTCCCTAGATTGCTCCCAATACGCGGCACTTTCTGCAAGGCTCCGGTGATTCTGTTAAGACTCCTTTCATTGTGCAAAGATGACAACAGCGACGACCACCTCACATTGACGATGACACGAATACAACGACGATGACCACGAAGACAGCATGATCACAATTAAAGTAGGACGATGGCGGCGACGCGCCAACGACAATTCAGTGACACTTAAAACAACGATAAACCCTTTCGGCGATAACAACACCGATAATAACTGCTGCGTTTAAACTTTTCCTGCAACCAATCCCTGCATTGCGTGTATCTCTAGGCTGCACGGGCGCATTGCCTTCTGTAGCCTTTGGAATACGTAGGCAGACGTCACCGCTCCCCCGTCTCGATCGTGCACGCGAAAACCTCCGCTCAAACAGTCAAGCGGAATGTTATACGATAGCTCAGTCGGAGAAGCCATATAATAGAGACGTGTACTAGGGAGGATGTTCAGAATTTCTGAAACACCAGAAACTAATTGAGAGTGGTATGAGAGCAACGTTCTTTTAAAGGATTCATCACAGACACAAATGGAATGCGCGACAGCCACGTATAAAGTTCGTTATTGAAGAAATTGTCTTGTTTAGAAACTGGCATGCGTACCTAGAGTTTATGCACCTCAAGACTCCGCAGAAAAATTTGATAAACCTGCTAGACGCACGTGCCGGCCTGCCTGCGTACATAGAACCTCAGCATTATTGGGCACTGCCGTTTGTCTCTGTGCGCTACTCAGGTCACTGACCCGGTGGACACTGCAGAAACAAAGACCGGTCGTTCTCGTTATTTCTCCCGGACTAAGTGCTAGTAAGTACGCTGTTAGCAAAAACCACTGTATTGGACCGTCTGCTTTGTTCGAAATACACCGTTGTAATGTTTGTAAAGTTTCGGATTCTCTCTTCTCTAAGCGTCTACTTAAATTAAGGGATTTGATTAGGAACATCTAAGACTGAAGCTACTCTTGCTGAGCGTTCCAGTATCAGTGAGGCAAAGAGAGTGGATTTAAATGACATGGTAATGAGCCATATCATTAAAGCTTCCGGAACCTTGTTTATAATGAATTCAACGTATAGCTGCTCTTAATACCTTCCATAATTTTTGCTCGCGGTTTTTAATTGGTGGGCAAGCAATTTCAAAGCTTATCATTCCCCTAGTTTTTAAGTACAAAGAGCAACGAGAAGGAATCTTTAGGACGGGTATCCCAGTTGGCCGAATAAGGTCTCAGCCGAAGTTTTTGGGCTGCAATGTGGCCTAAGACTCAGGGACAATGTTTAGAGCGATAGTGTCTTAAATATACAGATCTTTTTTAGGGAATGTGAGCGATAGCGGAACTTTGGTCATAGCACTACAATGCTCACTATTCATAGTATCATGCGTGAGTATCGTGCGTGTGTCATTACAGCCAACAACCAAGCTAATCAATCAATCAATCAATCAATCAGTACAGTCAGTGAATAATCTATCAAGTATTTATTATAGTGTCCAGGAACAGCTACAGATCCTTCGTACTGGTGCACGTAAAAAGTCATACGCGAGAGAAAATGTACAGAGGAGATAGATGTGATAGACGAAACAATGTGAGATAGGAAAAAAGAATATGAGGAGGTGGACATAAAACGGAGTAAATCATACAACATGATTATCTACATATATACAAAACAGAGGAAGTTATTTCTGAAATATGTCAATACAAGCAGAATACTTATTACATGTTTTTTTGGAGTCGATTCATAGGGCAGTTTCTAATGCGACAAGGCTGGGCAAAAAACGCGGAATGCTGCCTATTATAATTTTGCGGCAAAGGAAATTGCACATGATCAAGAAGCTTTGGACACTGTATAATGTCATCGACAGCCTTATAGAGGAACAGGTCTGATTTAATAGGTCTTGATTTTAGCGGTGTGAGTTGAGCTGTATTTGAGAGGGATGGACTATGGTCACCAGAACTGCAAAAGTGGTGCTAGGAAATAGGAATCAAATTATTCTGGACGCGTTCAATCAGAACAGAAATAAATTTAAGGGTTCTGCCCCAAACGACAGAGGCATACTGCAGTAGTGGAAAGCACACAGTAGAATACAATTTCCTAAACGAAACACGTCAGTCGAAGTAATGGGATATACGACAATTGATTCCAAGATTGCGAAGGTGATGTTGGTTCACATGTTTAGCTTGTAAAGAGAAGCTTAGCGTTTTGTCGAAATACACATCATGATCTTTCATTTGATCGAACCTGGGCAGTAGAGCATCCAGAAGGTTATATAGGAGGCGTATAACTTAATGCAATGGTTTTAGAAGCATTTAACAATGAATTATTGCCACTGCACCAATTTGAGAGTGAAACAGTGTCTTTTTGGAGATCAATGTAGTCATGAACGTTGTTGACAGTCTTAAATAGCTTTAAGTCGTCAGCATATAGGCGGAATGAAGAGCGTTGAATTGCTGATGAAATATCATTTACTAACAGTAGGAAGAGAATACCTCAAGAAGGTATTGTCGAGGAGCCGCGCATGTGACCTCATAGCTAACAGACTCCATTATTTCCAAATAAGCACGATCTATTGCTTAGTTAATTAGATACCAGGGCAGCGATGGAAGAAGGTATGTTCATTTGTATGAGCTCTGTAATGAGGAGCTCATGGCAAACTGCATCAAATGCTTTACTTAGACTAAAGTAAAGAGCGTTTAATTGGCCCCTTTATGTGCCACACTGGAAGCACAGGTCATAAATGTGGCCAAGTTGGCTGTTGTGGAGCGCTCTGATACAAAGCCGTGCAGTTTAATTAAAATGTTCTTAGCACTAACAGAAAGCAGGGAATGCAACACAGATTCAAACACTTTTGACGCATCGCAGAGAATAGATATATAGGCCGATAGTTTGTAACGGCTCTTCTATCACCCGATTTATGTACGAGCACCCACGCTACCTTTCAAGCGCTATAGGAAACATACTAGGCTTTAGAGATCTGTTGAAAGTGCTTTGTGAGGACTTTGTTTTCATACGTCTTAAGTTGGTCGGGAGTCACAAGAAAGGGAAGGTTTAGGGGCATTATACACTTCCTAAACGATGCCTTCATTGATAGTGTGCACACTATGCTAGACTGAGAAGGAAGGTTACTTGAGGTAGTCATAATAATAATAATAATAATAATAATAATAATAATAATAATAATAATAATAATAATAATAATAATAATAATAATAATAATAATAATAATAATAATAATAAATCGCAATAGATTGCATGTAAGGGCACAGAGATTGTGTAATATCCTGCTAAAACTCTCATGCACAAGAGCTTACATACTAACTTGCAGAAAACTGGGTGATTAGACCAAGTAAAATCCAGAATCGCAAACGCATACTAAATACATTAAGAAACTCGTATTGACAGCACTTACTTCCACGGCAACACTGTATGCGCTTCCTAGTGGACACGGACACTAGGACACTTCGCACACAAAATAATCAGAACAGCGACAGGCAGATAATGAGGAACAAGAACATTGACACCATAGGAGGACACGAACAAGAGTCAATGGAACATGCATTGTTAGCGCTATTTCATCGCTCACTGATTTCCAAAGACGGCAGCTCCTAAAATATTCGACGCGCCCGATACGTGAGTACAGCCGCAGTGGTCGCGCACGATTTCCTTTATCTCCTCCGAATGATTCTTGCTGATCTCTGCTCGCTCATAAAGCGAGCAGCGGGAGGATCGGGTTGAATGGGCGGTCGTCAGTACGTGACCCACAAGAAAAGCAGTGAGGGTGCACCTAGCCTACAGAGTCTTTCATATTTTGTTTTTGTTCACCCTCTATACATAAATGAAGCAGGGGGGGGGGGGGGGGGGGGGGCTCTGCTTTTTTTGTATAGAAAGAAAAAAAGAAAACGTAAAGGATATCTGTACTCGCGCGATGTCTAAGACAAAAAGCAAACGTAAAGGATATCTGTACTCGCGCGATGTCTAGCATCTAAATAACATGATGGCAACGGAAGCACTGGCAGGGAAAAACATAGTAGGAGAGCAAAGACCAGAACGACACATGCGAGCAAGCTTAGATTCCTAATGGCCCTTGCGGCAATCTGCAGTTATGCGGTCGTTTACTTGGTTTACTATTCGTTTGCGTTCTGTGATGGCCAAGACACGTCCAATGGGGTGAGTTTTGTCTATATTTTCGTGAAACAGTGCGGCTGCTTACGTGGTAGGTCATGGTTAGATCATTGGCTGTTGCTTGCAGCAAGAAGCTTGCTATAGGAGCACCGACTAAGGAAATGGCCTGTGGGTAAAATATGAGCTCCAATTGGCAAAGGAGAGACGACTGAAAAGTAAAATTCCGGATTCGGAGGTGTACGTTTGTCTTGCACGAAAGGTACGGCTTCGAAGTGCTTTGTATGACTGCATCGATATTGCAAGAACGCTGATTGCAGTCTTTTGTTGCCACCCCAAAAGACGAAATGCCTTAGAAGGCGGGTGTGACTGAGGACGCCGTGCAGTTGAAAGCTGCAGCAGTGAAAAAGTTGCAGCTTCAGCAAAACGTGGGTCGGCAACATTCACATTGATAGCTCGAGGTTGACAGCCATAAAAAGGTAAATGAACATATTAAGGTCTTGCCTCGAAACAGTTGAACTGATACTGGCGGGAAATAAACCTAATAACCCACATTATTGACGCAC
Source organism: Dermacentor silvarum (assembly GCF_013339745.2). NCBI lineage: Eukaryota > Metazoa > Arthropoda > Arachnida > Ixodida > Ixodidae > Dermacentor > Dermacentor silvarum. Next base: position 205,226,953 of record NC_051155.1, read on the forward strand.
TCACAGATCCAACAAAATGTCTCTTGCACGTGTGACAAAGAACGAGAACTTACTCACGGCAACAATACGCGAAAAATGAAAGCAGGAAAAACAATATATATGTTCCATCACCTTTCTGTAAAGTACATTAAGGGAAAAAATTTAACTGTTCACGGCAAAGTGCTACAGTGAATGACCTATTCGACCTTTAAATAGAACAGGCGCTCTGATTTTAATGCTCTACTTATCCATTGTGCAGCACTTCTAATCGAAGACTGAAATTTTTGCATGTGTGAGGACATCGGAGTCCGCCAAAATGGTCGCTTTGTCCAAGTTTCTTGAATAAAATTCTGCTTTAAACCGAGTATGTTACTTAAACAGTATGCAAAATGTTTTTTTTTTCTTTTTTATATAACAGGCGACTACCAAGAATACCAAGTGCACGGACCACTGCAGGAAGCTGTCATCGGCCCCGAGAAGTTACGGGCATTATTGAACACTGCTTTTCATTACGCTGCCCAACACGACCACTTGTACTGTGCTTTAGCTGAGACTCTCTAAACTTAAACCGTGGTGGTCAGATGTGTTAAGCTCTGTTTTAAAGAGAAGGGGGAGGGGATGGGGAAGAGGAGGTAACGTTTTGAAACTGCATTATGGGTTATGAGGCACGTCACAGTGGAGGGCTTCGGGTTAATTTTGACTTCCTAAGGTTCTTTAACCTGCACCTAAATCTGACTACACGGCTGTATTTGCATCTCGCCAGCATCGCAACGTGGTTGCTTCCATGGCTGCAAATCGAATCTGCGACCTGGTGCTCAGCACCAGAACGCCACAGCCAGAGTCACCAGGGTGGGTGAAGCTCTGTGTTGCTAGCCAGCAAGACAAAAGGGAAATAAAAGGAAAGGTGGAAAAGAGTGACGATGAAAACCGAGACGGAGGCAATGATGGAGACGGCGAAGCTGCGATTGTGTTAGTCGTCTTCTGCTATCCAGTTCTAATATGCTGGGTTTCTTTTTTGGTTTCTTTATCTCGTGTATCTACCGATTGACCAAGATGAGCACGCTGTTAGTCGAAAGGCTCACAAAAATAAAAGTTTCGAAGAAAACCAAGACTGTTCTATACGCGAAGTTGGCACCCTGCCATTTTGGTTACCGTTACAAAATCAATTGTTTCTGACAAGGGGCCATTGTTCGCCAACGCCATGATTAGTTGCAAAACACATGTCTAATGATGTTCTGTTCAATACCATGCACTGTTTAATATATCAATGTATAGAGCTCTCGTCGTGGCCAACAACGCAAGGGACCCCATTGCAAAGGAAAAGTACTTATTGAGCGTACTTAGCGTACTTATTACTACAAAAACCTTCAACAACCTTTAAAAAAAAATCCGTGTCGATGCTTCTGTGAGTAAAAAATTCACGTGGTCACCGACACGCGCTCATGCCACTGCTCGCGCATTTGTCGTCGTCTGCTTCCACAGCTGGCTCTGATGCCGCTCATCATACCAGCGCTCCCATTGACACAATTTTTCATAAACATATCTTAATCGTGACAAAAGTGTGCCAAGTGTGCAATCAGGCTTTCGACTTCACGTTTTATGAACGCGTAACACTTGCTTAATTTTTGTATGGCATATACGTGATATTCGATTCTTTTTAGTTTATACTTCCGATCTGTCGCAGAATTAGGTCACCGAAGAAACTGAACTATCATATCGCTATTTAGGTTTACTTCGCTTCAGCCACAATCTAGAGGCGGATGGCTTAAGAAACCATTTTAAACAACACACCGCTAGATCCTCGGAGTAATTATGTTTTTCTTCACCACACAGAGGCAACGAAAACAAATATATTGGCTTCATTCTCGAGTCGTCTGTTTTGTAGAAAAATGAAAATAGTCAATAAGCTTGAACTGAAGTTGCAGAAGCCCCAAAGTCAACTCTTTCGCTATTGTATCCTCGAATGAAGCAAATTTATTATGCCTGCTGCCCAAAGCTAGGAAGAATGGCCACAGAAAAAAAGTTTGACTTCTAGGAATAAAATTCCTTAGGCAATAGAGGAGACCGTAGCGACGTCAAAAATGCAATGACATTCTGCCTTCAAATCTATACAATAACCGTAATTTCTATTTTACCGTATTTTTTTTTCACCCTGACTTGTTCCCCTAACTACTGCACAGGCCAGACATAGACCAGAAAAAAACTTGCGAACCACATCAATTCTGCTTCTTGAATCAGCACAAGAAAAGAATACAGGTCTGCAAAATAAAAAAAATGATGGCTTTTAATAATTTCTCGAGCCTCAACGAATGCAGAAAACACTGAGAAAGGGAGGAGGGTTTTGGTCACTGGCAGTGGGTGGACGCAACAGGTTGGTACATCACGATGGGCAATCTCTAACAGTGTTGGCGAAAATTAGGGGGCGGTCTGGCCTTAACAGGGCTTGCAAGCTTGTATACACGCCCACTTGTATATGGAAGCCATCGAAGCTGCCGCTATTATAGGTATCTACCACTGTAAATAAGAAAGCGAAAGAAGAGTTGTGGAGCAGCAAAAAAAAATCAAGGACGACAGAAGTGACATGGCCAGATGGTAAAAAACACGCGGCAATCTAGCCCAATATCACGCTTCATTCAGAATAGGTTGCAAATCACCATCAAGGGACATCAAGCCACCAACATCGTTCTGCTTCCTCGTAGGCCTGGAAGGGTAGAAGAGAAACTTTCAAAAGAACACGAAATCTTCAAATTATGCGCTCGGCCAAGCCTCAGCGCACGCATCCAACAGGAAGACAGCGAATAGTAGCTCCCACGACAATCGATCGTCGATGGTGCAGCGTCTTCCTTCGGTGGCCGTTTGCGCCTCATTTACAAATACCGCACTTCCTTCGCGCTTCATTCCTCCCCACACTTCTTTCCTTACTTCTTTCCTTTCTTGACCATTTCTCTCTTCTTTGTTGGCTTCCCTATTTTGTTTCTTTCTTCACTTCTAGCATTGCTCGTTTCTTCTGAGAGCAAGGAAGTGAGCTGTCGATGCGTAGCTTTTTTACTTGCGCAATTGCCGCCAGATGATTGACTTTCGGTTACCCAAGATGATTCCCATGTACTGGTGCTGGCGAGCTCCCTAGTCGTAGAAAAAGCAACGAAGAGCGCGGTGACGTAGAAGGGGGTGTTCGCAATTCAATTTGATGTATTCCCCGAGCGCGGTCAATCCTACTACGGCACTGGCAAGACCATGATGTTTGCAGTGGCGCGGCCGTGACCTCACTAATTGCTTTACGCCCTCTGCGTCTGGGGCCCCAGGCCCCTTGCTCGTTCGTTTGCTCTTTCACTGCGGCAGAAGCCTGCATGCTCGTTCGAATGGTATTTCGCCGGGCATGATTAAATATAAACGTTGCTTAAGACGAACGCGCCCTCACAGTCAATATTGCCCTTTTCTTTCATTTTCCTTGCCCGAATTGTCGAACAAAATGCGGCTCTCCAGGGCGGCGTATTGCTACTGCGTGGTGCACAATGACCTTCTGTAAAGTCTCGTCCTGAATTTTATTTCTCACGCTTCCTGAATTTTATTTCTCACGCTTTCTTGACAATTTTCTTGCCTTGCATGTCCAGTTGCGATTCAGTTTTGATCTTTTTTCTTTTGTTTGCCCTTTGGAACCCGCTTACGTTGCCGTGTAATTTGCACACTTGTGCAAATTACACGGGAACGTGAGCGGGTTGGTCGAGGCGAAGCATAAAAGTGTTCGATCGAGACTTAGCGGTATCGAGAGGTTGTTCTTTAGTGCGTGCTTTAGAGTTTCTGCATGCGTACTGTTCTTGTTTAGTCCTTTCGCAGCTAAGAATGAAAGGTACGCAGGATTCCTAAGTACCGACAATGAAAAACAACGATGACGAAAGGACACAAGACAGCACAGTCCAGCACAGGGCTCGTATTACTGGTACACGACAGTTTTGTAGTGGACTTACGGCAGCACGCAGAACATCCTGATAATTGAATTGGCGCCGTCATTGATCACCGTAAATATTACACATTCCTTTTTTAATATAGTGCACTTTTTATTATTCTTGCAATAGATTAGGAGCGATATCCAGTGGGCATTGCTTATAGCCGTGAAAGGACGAAGGTTGGAATAAAGTGGGCTACACCTAGCATTCATAAAAAACATCGCACACATGCCTTGAAGAGGTAGAATGCCGAAATAATAAAACCCAATGAGAGAGAACACTTTGAATTGCTTCATCTTACTACGTGATGCTCTGCAATTGTCCCTGCTGTGGATGTTTCAGTGCCTTTCTTTTTTTCTTGAGCAATAAGTTCCCACATAGATGTCAATTTTTATCCCAGTAGTTGTCTTACTAGACGCATTGTTGCTGTACAGAAGCATATCTTAATAAATGAGAAATGCGAAGATGCGGTATCTTTGATGACAAGATGTCATGTAATCACATTGAGCGTGTGCCCTTTTCAAGCTGCCTAAAGATTTGCCTTAGTTTATAGTTCATGTAAAAAAATGACCTTTTTTTCTTCTTGGCATATCCCGGCTTGACTTTCTCGTTAAAGCAATGTGACGTGTTTTATTGTGTTAGAATCTACGTTGTGTTTATACTTCATTCTTTTCTGGGGGCACATTGGAGCTCACTTTACTTCCTAGAGCAACATATTTGAAAACATTTTTCTAAGATCTTTTTACATATGATTGTGACTATTTGTTCGCATTCAGTGCGTGACAAAGTTTGTGTTGCTCCAAAAAAACATGGCGCAAACACCTCTCATAGGTATAATTTAAGCTGAGACCCTGTTTCCAAATACTTGTTTTGTCTACTTTTATTAACTTTTTTTTCGGCCCTGGGCAATTAGTGAAGAAATAACGCTTGGTGCTGTTTTCATTTATTCACTTTGTTGGCATTAAATCCTTTAGCAGACAAATTGCATTTTGCATATCCTGCCTACCTAATGTACACATATATCTTCACTTTTATGTACTAAGTGTTCTTCGCTTGTTGCAGTCCTCTTTCAAAGCCATTTTAGCAAGTTCACAGTTCATTGTCGCATCCTTATTTAGCACCACAAGCTTCAATCTATGACGTACCTTCCGTGCTCGTTCTAAAACACGAAAATAAATCCATTAAGAAAGTCCAAATTGCTAATTGGTAAAGGACAAGCGCAGGAATAGTTCTTTTTTATAAGTTTCAGGTATGTACGCAGTGCCCGCGCTTTACTTGTTAAAATACTGAAATGCCATTCATAAATATTATATTTTAAATCGTTTTTAGACTAACCTATTTGGCATGAAAATCTTTTTTCTACGAGGAATTTCTACCCTTTAAAACTCTCGCATAATTACTTTCTTTTTACCTATGCGTTGAGCCAAATCTGATGAACGGAAAACGCAAATATGCAGAATTCGCGTTCGTGCAGGCCCTAATGAATACAGAGGGTTTAGAACATAACTTTTTTTAATGCTGAAACATTTTTGGAACATAAGTAAGTTGCTCATATAACTTCACTGTGAGTGAATCCGGACTTACACGATTTCAGGAATTTGTGGAGCAGAAGGTACACCCCCGCCATTTTTATACGTTTGGTTGGGAAGGTTAGGCCTTGAAGCCTTCATTTGTTTTACCACAATCTAACGAGATACAAACGGATTTGTTGATTTATACTGACCTTGGACCATGCAAACTGCACGTATTAACCTATATAAGTTAGCACAAGGTAACATGTTAGAAAAGGCCATTCGGGTTCACTTTGTATCTTCAATTTCCTACGTTATGGTGCTGAACGCACTCAACAAGCACCAGCTAGTTATTTTTTATTCCATGCTAGCTTACGTTGTTCTTAGTTCATAGGCTCTAGATATTTCTAAAGCTTATTGATAGAAGGAGTTCCAAATTAATCATGCAACATTCTCGATATTATATAGGGAGACTCAAAATGCTAAAGTTCTAAGTTATTTGTGGGGCTTTCTATGTTTAGTGGTCTGTGAGGAATAGTTTACTTGAATAATTTGAAGTCCTACTGCGGCCATTCAAATGGTGATTTAGAGCTGTGGACGTTCGGAGCTAGCACATGTCTTCGGTTCTACCTGCTGTCTGCTGCTTTATGCCAAACGTGTCTTCTTTTTAAAGGTGTTTAGGTGTTTGCGATTTTCATGATACCTCTATTGAAATCAGCTGTTTACTCCACAGTGCCCTGTAAAGGCTGCTTGCTTGCTAGGCTACCCTTGATGAGAAGAAGCAAGCAGTTCAGGAGAAGTGAAAGGTGGGTAACGATATGTGCGAGTACAATTCCGGGTTGCTAGGTGGACTTCTTGTCAATAAAAATAAAGTGAATTTAAGAAGGTGTAACGAAGCAAGCGTGGACTACTAGATTAACTCTGCTGAATGCCTGGCTCGACGGCCACGTGAAAGCGGCGATGCATCGGTATTGGCGTTGGTCACGCGAACTGCGAGCGGTCTTGTTCGTGTGAACCGCGAAGCCGATGCAGTGTGCAGCGTCATTGAGGAGGAGGACAAAGGCGTTGAGCAGAGTTAATTCTTCCGAGTGACGCCTGGAACCACTGGTGTCGCGGCGTCTATTATGGATATTTGCGCGCTTTCTTTATAACTCAGAAGACATTATTACGCGAGACATAGCACAAATAAAATAACTAAATTGGGTGCTTTAAAACACACGCATTATTTTCTATAACAATTCGTGCCCTCAATTCAGTAAATTGAAAGTTAATTGAGCTCATGTAATTAGCCACAGCTCAATTAAGAAAAATATCCTTGTGGTGTGGTGCGTCACTTCTTACAGAATACCATTGGTTGAGCCCTGGTATATTCTATCTCTTTCTTTTCTTTTTTTTTTTAATCAAGAGCTTGGTCAACGTTAGCTGGGACACCTTTTATACGATAACACAGTTTTTCATTTTTCCGACATCCCTTCTCTGCTCCATTTTTCACTCTCGTCAAATAATAATTGGACATCACTATCCCCTGTGAAAATCAACTAGCATTTCGTTTTCATCATTCCGAAGCACGACAACATATTTGCGGATAATGTTTGCGAAACATTAATTAGAAATTTAGGAAAACAATCGAAACAGGCATCAAGAGCTAAGCTGGCTGCACCATGTTAGCACGCGCTCCGGCTTCGCAATGGCCCTCAAAATACAATATGCTAATTAGAAAGCGAGTTCAGTTCCACGGAGCCTTTCCAATTTGCATGATTCGGCAGCGAATGCAAGCTGATGCGAATTTCGTACGCACCAACGGTGGAAGCCACCACAGATGCCGATGCCGCGGGCGCTAAAGCAACTATAAATAGACGAGTTGTGCTTTTTGCGCGCGCAAGCACAGTCACCATCCTGTTTTCAACCACGACCTCTCTCTTCCCCCGCCCCCCCCCCTTTTTTTCTTTTTTTTTCTTTTTTTTTCACCTGCCATAACCTATTTCTTCCACTTCGACAATTTGCTAATGCATTCCAGTACGGCCAAAAATCCGCCTGTCGATGCCGCACACTAGAAGAAAATGCCATTTCTCGTTAAAAGCCTGCAGCGCTGTACATGCAGGAGCTCTGGCGAGCTGCTCCCTCTAAAAATTGGGAAGTAGATCTTAATTTCAGGCATGTTCGCTATATTTTGTGTATTGTTGGCTGCTGCAACATTTGTGGATGTAATAATCACATCAGCGATGAAATATTGACGTCCGTAACACGCGTTACTGTTCCAGTCTGCCATGTAATACGTACGCAACTTCGGTTGCGAAGATAACGAATGTGAATAAGCGACAAGCGGATAAAGTCAAATGACTGCTGTTTATAACGGTGAAGAAGCTGTCAGTGTTTCTTCTATAGAGCGTTAACTTGAGCTTGTTGGAGCGGCAGTATGAAAAAAAAACAGCGCAATAAAAATAGTTAAAGGACAGAATGCACCTTTGGGTGTATCATGTGCAGATAATGGGAATGGGGCAAATGTGCAAAGGTACAGTGTAAATAATGGGAAAAAAGCTAGTAGAAGATGCACAAGAGTATCCCGCTCTATATTCTTTCCCTATTTGTTTTCTTTTGCGTTGTTTCTCTATCACTTGGGTGTTCTTCCTCTCGGCAATTAACCTATAAGAAACGAGGAATCCAACTTTAGTCAATTTTTAGTTTACAACTTTACGACCAATGACTCAGTTAAGAAAAACTCCAGCCAATTCTGGTATTACACGCAATGCTGTTAATATAGACATTAACGTGGCTGCTTCATACACGCTACGAATGAAGTAATTCTGCTTGAAAATCGTCTGGTTGGCATATAAATGAGATCTTTTCTTTTTGACGTGCATGCAGCATGTAGGATCCTCTTTGGGCGAGCCTGAAGAAGCGAAGTGAAGAAGCGTCCGCCAATGTACCTGAAGAACTTGCCTGTAAAGACAGCTCATCACCATCATAAACTGTCACACATACATGCGTATGTCTAGTTGTGAACCGCTATGTCAGCTTCCTTCGCGATTTTATAGTGGACACTAGTGTTTTTTTATGATATGATATAAGGAGATATTGACGCACAAAGCTGCTCCTTAGCTCTTGAAAGGGTCTAACATACAACATACAGGGTTCAAGATTACATTTCAAACAACCTTCTCATAGAAGCAACAGAACATATGGTTTGGGGAGTGTTCATTGCGGTGTGGTTGTCTTCCATGTATAAGTTCATGTCAACGCATTTGTGCCGCAGTCTTGTTCTGTGGGAAGCTGACCAGGAAGATCTGGTCCTCTAGGTCTGAGCTGGCTAGCAGTGCCTCCCACTGATCTCTATTTGGATTTGGTATGTGAGGTTCCATGTTGTGTGATGTACACTCCCATGTTATGTGGTACAGGGTTGGTGTTGACCCGCACCATGGATATATGTCTCTAAAGGCAGAGGGGTGTATCTTGTGTAGTTTATAAAAGCTGACAAAGGTGCCTGTCTGTAGCCTACGCAGATCGGTGGCGTCTTCAGTCTTTAGTTTTCTGTGGGATGGTGGGTAGAGCATACGATTCCCTCTATAGTAGTTTACTATAGTCGAGTAATCGGCATCGATGGGCATTAGGTCCTCTACAGCGGATGTGTTGAGGGTCCAGTAGTGAACGCATCCTCGGGCCGCTCTATCCGCATGTAGATTCCCTGTGATCCCTTCATGTCCCGGTACCCATGTTATCGTTTGGATAAATTCTCTTTGGCATTCTTCTTTGAGTTTGGTGAGAATTCGGTGTGCGTTCGTACCAACCCTTTCTCTTTGGAAATTTTTGCATGCTGTTTACAAATCTGTTAGGATTGTCAGCGATTCCATTGATTTCCTTCCCTCTTGGATAGCGAGTGCGATGACGACTTCCTCCGCTTCCGTGATGGAGCTGGGGGATATCGACCAGCTGGAAGTTGTTGTTGCTCTGCAGTCAGACACCACTGCTACTGCTTTCTTAGCGTTGCCTGTGTAGAGTGCGGCGTCGGTAAATCGGGCTGCATTCATACAGCCGAATTTCCTTTCGACGTATTGGGCCCTCGCCTGTCTCCTGCCAGGGTGGAGGTTCGGGTCCATGTTTTTGGGGAGCGGGGTTACCTGGTACCAGCTTCTGATGGTGCGCGGTCTAAATAAAGCGGAGAAGCAAAAAGCAGGTGTAATAATAAAAACGGCATACAAAACTGCCCTACGTCTACAAAAGACCACTTCAAATGAGAAACTTCTGGCAGGACTTCATAACACCTTTGAAGAACTAGCTGAAGCTCAACTCATCTCGCAGAAAAACTGGCTCCTCCAAACACCCACAGGCAGGAGCGTGCTTGGTAGACTTGGTTACAACGCCCAACTTCATTCCCACAAACAAACGCCAGAAAGTTTGAAGTTTATTTGTAGCGCAAGAGCAAAAAAAAAAGCATACATCGACAAAGACCCACATGGAGCGATTTTCTGGCGAAAAACTGGCGAACGGCCGCGCGCGGCGTCCGCCCGGCGGCCGGCGGCTGTTCGCCGTCGATCAAGGCGGGCTAGATATGTTCGCAGGCGGTCAACCACTCGCCGGAAGCGGCGAATGAAGGCAGTCAAAGAGCCTAGAGCGAACATGGCGACAAAAGCTGCGCGCATCGCGTACAATGTTCGACTGATCACAGCCGTCCAGGCGCGACCAATATGGTGTAGTTGAAGAATAATGGTTCAGTTGCGGATACAAAACTATTTTTTCACTGCATTTTACTGTGAATGGAATCAGGCTGTTTCTAGCAACACTGAAATCGTGGCGGCGGCGGCCGCCTGTTTTTCGCCGCATGTGGGTGCAGCACGGCGGCGGCACGCTGGCGTTCCACCGCGCTGGTGCGGTCCGCACGAAGTTCGCGGTGAAAGTTCGCTCCATGTGGGCCGGGCTTAGGTCTAGTTAAGCACGGTTGAGACTACTTAAGCTTAGTCATTCATCGATAGCCAATAGCCAATCGATGACTCACTGGCCAATAGATAGCCAATCAATAGCGAATCGATAATCGATCAATAATCAATAAATTCGGGAAATGCTGGGGATGACTTGGTAGTGCTTAGCCAGACCTAATACGTGGCCTTTACCTTGCGATAGCCAATCGATAGCCAGTCAATAGCTAATCGATAATCGATCAATAATCAATAAATTCCAGAAAATGCTGGGGATGACTTGGTAGTGCTTAGCTTAGCCCAAAAGCCAGGACTAGCAAGGTGCTCATCAGCTCCGCTGTCTCTTTAGCATTGCGCCTCCAATGCAAGCTACGGTAATTATTTTATTACTTTTTATTTTTTTAGCGTATTAAGATCACAGCCATGTACCTCGCGGTCATTCGTATATGGAAATATAAATGTTTTGTATGCATACATCAAAGTACTTACGTGCGCTCCTCCCCACTGCGTGATGGATGACTGTCCCAAGCACTGGACTATATCTGTGTGCTCGATCGTGTTTTACGAGTGTGTGCCTAGTGCGTGTTGATAACTTTATATCGTTCTTTCCGTCAGTATTCTTGTCTGAGTATTGCCTTTGAAATTTCTGGATAACCGTCCCAAAGAGGCCTACCTTCCGACTTTTTTGTACATAAAAAAGCAAGCAAATTTCAACTTCCTCGAAGTTCGCGGAGGCTTCTCGCACAATATAGTAAAACCATACCTATACGCCACTTATTGTTCTCTTGGACATGTAAACGTCAATAAAAATCACCCGTGTGAAAGAAACCACATCAGCGCCAATTATCTGCACCATAAAGGGGCTTCCAAATACGTGTGCATAAAGAACGGATGTAGTATCCTTTTAATAGGACAATTCTGACGTTTATATGCTACACGAAACCTACGCTGGGTGCATGGTTAATTTTTTTCCGCCTTAGGAGAACAAAAGTGGCCTTTAAAGACGCAGGTTTCACCTTCAAATGTGATTTGAAATGTCTAGAATAAAAACAAACCGATTAGGTTCTAAAGTCAGCGTGTATTTCAATCGCAAAGTACTAAAAACAGATTTTGAGTGAGACCACATAGGGGAAGGTGTAAAAAGCAAACAGTGGTGAAAATGCTAGTCTCAGCGACATTCACGAGCAGAGAAAATATCTTAAAGAAGCTTTCTACTCCAATTCTGCCACAGCAACCACATTTTTTCTCGAACCATGCCCATTATTCTGCGCACAATATGACGTCTGTTTTAGGCTTTTAGTTTTTCGCATAATAAACTCACTTCTTTTCTCTCAATGCTCTACCCGCTCTCTTTCGTTATCGCGCCAACTCGTGATTTTTGTCTCGCATTTCCTTTCTTTCATTTTCATAGAGGCCAAGCGCGTCCAGAATGTCACTGGCTATGCGCGTGCATAGAACGAATGACATCATCGTCGGCTGGCCTCGTCGCTCCGGCGTACGGGGAACCATAGCACTTGCTTTTTTCGGCTCGCGCAAAATATCATGGTGTATATGCCGCCTGCATACGATGTGGGCTCGTTTTATGTCTGTACCCACGAGCAATAGGAACATTTGGAAATCATTTCTTGGAACGACCTCCTATCTTTTCTTTCGCATATATTTTTTTTTTCTTGTCCTCCAAGATCAACTCCTGGCCGTCCGGAGAGCTCACGACATCGGGAAAGCCTTTGGCCTACCGGTGCCTACGTGGGCGGAGCCACCGACTTAGCCTGGGGGCTTTTGCCCTCGGGCCCTAGTTTCTCTGGACCTAAATAAAGTTCTTGCCATGCCATGCCTGACTGGCAGGCGAAACGAGAAACCTGACTTTGATTTACTCAAGGAAAATAAATGAATCGAGAAGCACAAACGAAACGATTCTCATCTTTATTTTGGATAATGCCATTGTTCATTTTCATTAGAACGCGGCATGCCTTGCGACTAGGCCAGGAATATTCTCAAAACTGAAATTCCTTTCGGAACTTCAGTTTCCGTGCCATCAAATCCTTTCAAGCGGTGTCACGTATTGGTTCGTGCATCACCGTATGAAGGCTTTATTATTATTATTTTTTTACTGTTTGGGTGCTGTAGAAGATGTAATCGAGACACGCAAGTGCGATGGAATTGAAGGCGCACGTATAGGCAGACGTACAAAGTCTCACATCGGCCGTAAGGACAAGTATACTCAGTTAAAGGTGCACTACACCCGACATTTCCCAAAACCAGACGCTTTATAACCTAACCCCCACCCGCCAACGAGAGCCGTCCCCTTTCTTTAAATCAAAGTTCATTCATTCCTTCACTTTGCGTGGGTGCAGGCGTGAATGTGAGCTTGAATGCGCCCGCTGGCGTATATGACCGCAGGGTCTGTCATGTCTCTCTGCCAGTTCTTGTTACGCGCGTTTGTAAGCATGCCAGCACGTGCACACGCAAATGCACACGCACGCACGCGAGCACGTGCATGCGTGTGTGTGTGTGTGTGCGAGTGTGTTTTATGTAACAAAATAGTAACGCACATCTCAAGCAGAAACACAGAAACTAACTCCGCAGCGGAGAACTGCGTCTGTTCATCAGTATGGGGAGAAAACGTTATGGTAATTAGGACCACAGAAAAGCTTGCCCTATAATTCATCAAAATACATACGAAACATGCATCTGAGGAGTTTGCCGAGATCCTACTCATGCGTACTGCTGACGGAAAAATATTTACAAAAATTAATATATGAAAGAACGATTATAAAGCAAAAATATAATCACGAGAATCTTAACCCAGTCTCGTGAAGTTCCATCGTTGTCAAGCACCGAAGCATTCATATTCGTAACGCTTTTTAAAACACTCCTGACGCAGGTTTAGCGCATAACCGTCGCTTCGTCGGATGGTTTGCGCTGCCTCACGAAAGGAGACCAGAAATAAGTTTCCGGCTCACGCTTTCAAAGCGGGTATAGCATGTAATCAAATGGCACAAAGAGGTGGGGATAGAATAAAAGGGAGTGCAACGCTAACATGCTAATTAGGTTCACAGCGAGGTCCAGTTCTATTTCTCGCACTGTGACGCCTGTACGCTTTTCTCGCTCTTGTGAGGTGGGTAGAATATACCAGGCCGATTCTCGAGTTTTCCTATGGTCTTGTTTTTTTGCGTTGTCAGATTCCTGCGCTGTCATCTTGCCGTGTAGACATGTCTTGTTCGCATCGCGAGAATAGTGTAGGTACACGCAACGTAGACTACGTTGCATATGCATAGCCTCCCTGCCTGATGAGATCCGTTGTTTGCCCAAACCAGGTTCGCAGAGAGGAGAATCATGCGGTGAATAAACTAATTTCGCCTTAAGGCAGCTTTTCTCTAGGGCTTAAGATTGACATCATGGAAAGCAATTGAAGGGGCAAGGAGAGAACATTTCACAGAGGGAAACCGGAGAAGCCGAAACTGTGAAACTAAACTTCTGTTCGCCAACCTGGATGGGAAATTAATCTCCTCTGGTCGTCTATTACCGTATTTACTTAACTGCGCGCGTCCCTTCTTATTATGACCTTGATGTACAATATGGCAGAGAGCACATAGGTTTTAAGAAAAGCAATAAAGTTAATACGAAGGTTGAGCACCCAATATATTTTCCATCCAGTAATCCTTTAAGCCTAAAAAAACTGCTGTCGACTGGTGAACTTCTTGAGGATCATTCATTAGTACTCGTTAGTATGCACTCATTAGCTGGCACTCATTAGTAGTAACACGCTCACACTTTCATAATCGCTTGACTGCATGTGCCCCCCAGGCAGCAAAACTGAACGAAAACAGAGCGAGAAGTGCCCCAAGTTAAGCTGGCGTCATAAAACTATAGTGATTATAGCCGAGACTACCGCGGCGCTGAGCGTCGACTTACTGAATCAAGAACCTGACTTTGGATCGAAGTCTACCTCAATCACACTGGCTTCACTGCGGGATACCTTCATTAGTTGGTAAGCTGCGCGTGGTGGTCTGTTTTGCATACGTTGAGTGCCTGCGACGTCGACTGTGCGTTAGTTTAATTTCTCGTCATTCCCATCTGGCGTGGCATGCCAGGTGTGCTGCCAAAAAAAGTGTGGGGTTTCACGTGCCAAAACAACGACCTAATTATGAGGCACGCCGTAGTGGACGACTCCAGAATAATTTGGACCACCAGGGGTTCTTTACCGTGCACCTACATCTAAGTACGCGGGTGTTTTCGCATTTCGCCCCCATCGAAATGCCGCCACCATGGCCAGGATTTGATCCCGCGACCTCGTGCTTAGCAGCTCAACACCATAGCCACTAAGCAACCACGACGGGTAGGTGTGCCACCAAGTAAACCTCTCCAGGATTCATTAAACAGTTGTCTCTCTTTATTTATACATACGTATATTGTGCGCTCTTTTAAAGCATTGCTGACAGAATTAGACACAAGCAATTTCTTAACACTAAAGACCAGCGTCGTAGGTGCAATGACTGAATTGCAATGCGCATTTCCTAACTAGCTAAATCATTGGAAACGTTTGATTATGAAAAAAATGCAGTTTCGCCCATAATGTGAAGCAGGGACACGATATCTAGAGCAAAAGTCACAGGCCTGTCGCGGCACACGCAGCACAGTCACAGCGTAAGCTGATGGAGCGAGCGGTTTAAGAGTAGCAATTTCGGCACCACGCACAACAGGGTCTTCGCGGCAAAGTCTCTTCGCATCGTTTTGACGAGAGTGATCTCAACTGTCCGCCCGGCGTAGACGGCGAGCTGCGGCTTGTAATGCTCTCTGCACAGCAGTCTACTGAGCCCGACGATGCCTGGTTGTAGCCGCGCACGTAGCTCTACGATTCGCTTCTCCAGCAGTGGTTCGTACCTTGCGAGGAGACGCCATAACGTGTACCGAAGAGGTACCGAGAATACGTGGCGCACATCTCACAACGGGATCGCGTTGATTGCGCGCCTCGTCTGAATCACATCTCGTCGTCTGCGCCTGTGCATGCGGCTTTTGCAGGCGCCTTAACTAGGTGGCGCCCCCATACTGGTGGAGGCTCGGTTGTCTCCGCCTGCGCGCCTGCCTAGGGCGCGTTTATAGGGCCTTTTTCTGAAGCTGATAGCAAGAGCTTGCGTGGCTCAGTGGTGAAGTACCCGACTCCCACGCAGCGTGCCTGGGTTCGATCCTGGCGGAGACCGGGTACTTTTTTTCGCATTTCGGGCGATAGCGGTTACGCAGCGGTGGCGGCGGTAGACAACAACGCGAACCGAAACGGCTACTAGAATGAGCCCATAATAGCTTACGCTGTATTATTTTACGCATCAAGTCTTATGCTGTTTCGGTTGAAGTAAATATTGAAATATATGCGTGAGCAATCTGCTTTTGAGACGATACTTCGGTCAAAGTCGACTCAAGTCGCCCGACTGGTAACGATGTGAAATGCGGCTATGTTGGCATTAGACGTGCCGACATTACATTAAAAATAATGGTATTATAATTGCAAACGAGCATGTCCTCGCATTGAAGCCTACAACATTCGTGGCTAAGCTCACTCATAATTATTCTACCTTCGCAGATATTTTAATTTGCAAAAGCGTGGTTCATAATAATCTACCATTGAGTGTACAGGGTGTTTCAGCGAACACTTTCAAAAATTCTTAAAGGTTGCCTGCGGCAGATAGCACAATTCTAGTTCATGAGCTCGTCTACTCGAAGAGGCGGACATTACTTCCACAAGAAATTAAAATGCATAATCGAATAATTAACAGAAAATTACTAATGAGGTTTTTAACTAATTACCTGATGGCCCATATTGCAATTTACAAATTGTAGCCGTGGAGTTCGCAAGGCGGATCCACTTGGAACGAATTCTCGGGATGACATAAGTTTCGAGATATTAATTCCCGAACTTTTCGGAGAATTGCATTGGCGTTCCAGTTAGGTTCTTAACAAAACGTCACCTTTTGCATTGAAGCGCAAAATTAACTGGAACGCCAATGCATTTCTCCGCAAAGTTCGGGAATTAATATCTCGAATCTGGTTCATCCTGAGAATTACTTCTAAGTGGATGTGATGACAGGCTCTGGTTTAGCTGTTGCGCACTCAAGGGCAACCTTGGTGCGAGTAATAGACAGAGCCGTTTGTACACTTATAAGACATTATCACTTGTATGGCACATATTAAAGAATAAGGGAAAGAATGCGTTGAAATGTTTACAGTCACTAAGTAATACAATGTTCCGCCCGTCAATGACATGATAAATAGTAAAGTCACGATGATTGTGACACACGGATCTACCCGGGCAGTTGCGTCGGCTCAGACGACGGGTCTGCCACGTCAAGCTCGGTTGTGGTGACCAGCATGGTCGATGAGTGGGTTGGAGCTATGTTCTCCTGGAGACGTCGGTGAGACCGGGTGCGGAACTGCGTCAACAGCCGTCGACGGAGCCCGGGTCGTGGGCCAAGGCCGTGTCCTCTCGCCTGACCGGCCAGTCCACTCCGTGACTGGAAATATGTTGCCAGTGCTCACGTTCAGAAAAGACCCGATGGTGCAAAGATTGTTCCATGTCCAGGCGTAAGACATCTGGACGCGGCTTAGGCATTGTTCCGAAATGAGATAACAAAATAGAGGAGGGATAGCAGAGCACTTAAATGACACTTGTATCTTTTATCGTGGTGCGCAGTGAATGGACACACTTCGTGTTTTGCGCGCCACAAGGGGCGTCAGTAAAGACCTTCACATGAACAGATAAAATATTAAAAATGATAGACCATATTTTTATGCAGCTTTCTTCCCGAGTCAAGACATTTTTTTTTTCGCTCTCCAGTGACTTCGACAAACAAAGGTTACATTGCCCAGACGCGTCCATCACATCGCCGGCGCTAATATGGTATTTCCGAGCCTGAATAAGACAGCAGAGATGGTCCATTTTCGGGCGAGCTGCATGGTGAAATGCTCTAGGGACTAATATTCTTCCCATAGCCATTGTGGTCCACCGCGCACGTGGAACAGCACTTCCTATTTCTGAGTTTTTTTCTATCACTTAGATCAAAAGGTGCGTTGTGTTGCTTATCTTGCTCGCCGACACTTATAGCGGTTCTTCTTCTTTCCGCGGTCGGCTATATCCCGGATGTGGAGAGCTTCCGACAGGGCTGTTCCACGCTTCACAGCGCTTCCTTTCAGACGCACTTCTTAAGTCTTTCTAGCCTCCGGAAGTTTCTTTTCTTGTTCTTTGTATTTTAATTCAAAGTACTATTTCATTGACTTCAACTTTGAATAACTTAAACCATGAAACGTGTAAAAAAAGTAAACAAGGAACAATTATCTTTAATTCATTATTCATTTCTCTGAGGATACTTTGGAACAACTTTGAGTTTTAGGAACGTTCTGTAAATTTAGGAGCGTTCTGAAAAAAAAATTCAAGTTAATTTGATGCTGGCTTTCAGGAAAACGAGACAGCTTAACGCTCGAGAAAGGATAGCGTCAGTGGTTTTTCTTCGCAGAGATGTGTAGATAGTTCGCATGAGTTTCCGTTAAACTAATACTTTATTTTCGTATTTCGCGAGTTATGAAAAAATAACGCTGTATCAGGTTACATACTGGTTATTCTGCAGTCTACTTCAGCTGATTTTTAGAAATTACCGCATGGTTGTGGCCACACGCACGTGGAGAGTACCGCGCCTTAGAAATGGGCTTTGCGGATCGCTTTTAGTAATGGTATCCTCGATAGATTTCTTTTCTCTTCGACGTATTATGTAAGGGTATGTCTAAGGCTGTGGGTGTCTCGCACGTGTATTTAGACGACGGCAGCATTTGAGTTTTATTTAGTGCGTCGAAGTACTTATAAATAAGCGCGAATCTTCTTGTAGCCTTCAACGCGTAATTTGCGGAAGTTTTTTTTCTTTTTTTTGTTTTTGGTTCTTTAATGCGTGAGTCGCACGCAAGAGTTTTGTCCGCAAAATGAAATCGAGTCTGATAGTACATCCGTGAAGTCAACGAGGCTCTCAGTGGCACTATTACGCGCGTTAATCACGGATGCAGAGTACGAACATATGACATTTCAATTCTGAATGATTTAGGGTCATTCTGCAGTAAAGTTGGAGGATTTTGGTGTTGTATGCATAGACGTGTGGTTTTCTGTTCAATTTTTTTTTTTTCAGTCCACTACATTTTCAATCATGGAGTGGCGCCTGAACCGGCAAAAAAAAGAAAAAATGTCGCCGAGAGCTAGTGGGCCTATACTAGTCAAGGTGCAACCAAATTGGGAAGGCCCACTAAGCTTCAACAAAGTCACTCCCTCACCAGAACAGGAATTGGCCTCCCTGGTGCAGTATTTGGCCACTACCTCCCTCATGCCTATTACAATGGCACAATTAATTATGTGCAATTCGCTTTTCTCTAAAATCTGAGCCTCGGTCGGAAGATACATGCTGTTCCGTCTCGTATAAACGCCCAAGATGCCGCGCCTGCTGCCTCCGCTGCTGTAGCAGCGTTAGAGCCTCGAATCTTCAAATGACTATCACGAGCGTAATGACTCGCTCGTACGCGCGCGCCTCCCGTCGCAAAGCTGTCGTGCTGGCCTGGACAACACAGCAGTCGTTGTTGTTCTCGTCGTGTGCCCCGATGCGTTTCTGCCACTGCGGCGCATGCTTTGCATAATGACAGCTAAGCCGACCCATGACGCAGAAAGCCTGGTTGGCCGGCAGCCCGCCGATGCAGAGCTCCCACATCCAGAAAAGCGAATTCAGAGCCACAGGCTGAGAATAAGAAAAGAGATAATAAAGGGTGTCTGCATTTCTGGTGGGCATGCTGCGTTGTGTTCTGAATGCCTGGCATCTGTCTTGTTTCCAACAAGGAGCCCTGAATGCACGCTGCGCGAAACTTGTCACACTCCGGCGTCTGCAGCCGCCCGGCGTTGCCGGCTCACAAGAAAGACTAAAACGAGATTTGTCAGATGTCTGCGACATTGCAGTGCACCGCGACTGTCCAGACAGCGGTGTCATAGAGAGAAGCATACAGTTGGCGCCGGAGCGTTCGTCATGTGTCTCTGTTATGGTGTTGTTCTGCTCGCGCCAACGCCTAGTTCTTTATTCCCCAGAAACAACGCAGGAAAATTATACTTTTAACATGAAAGTTTTCTCTCCCTGCCTTCAGCGAAAATCTTTACCATTTGCGGACCTCCCTCGATCATAACCGCGCAAAATTTTTGGCATTCTTAATTAGGATCTTTTGCCAGTTTGTCCCGACCTAATGGTTTAGGAATGTAGCCATAGAAAAGTTAAAAAGCTTTGGTTTATTAAATGAATACTGCTCTTGATGACGTGAATTCCTTGCAGTCAGGACATTTAGGAGTAAATTGTTTTACCACTGAGTAATTCCATATAAAACACGGCCGGCAGCTTGAACATCATAAGGGTACTTAAGGTGGTAGTGTTTAAAAGTGCATGTTGTTTCGCATTATAACGTCACCTCAGTGGGCGTCTGGGGGCTACGGCGTTCCTCATGCGTTTCTTGCGTTTTTCGAAGCCGAATGACGACTACCGTTAAAGCTCGGATACAGTCCGGCGTTTCCAGCGTGTGAGGCAGCGGCCGGCGAAGTCGGCTATGTTACGCGGGTGATGCGAGAACCACCAAAAATTTACGCCCTGTATATTATGGCGTGTTAAGAGTGGCGGGCAGCGGCGCGGCGATTAGCCCTTGGCGCAGCACATGCGCAGAAGTGCGCGGATACAAGCACTTTTTCATTTGGCGAAAGCGCTAACTCAGCGCAATATTTTCATTGCGCCTCAACTGTAGACCAGCACGCTGCTGGCCAACCAAGATAGCGCGCGATACACTCTGGTCTAGTGGCTCCGGGGTGAGATAGGACATGTTCAGTTCCGGCGCTGGCTACACCATAGTATGCTGATAGCCGCCTGGCACGCTAGCTGCCCTGAGTCTTGTTACGCAGGACCATATCCACTGGGTGGACAGCTGAGCTAGTTTCGGTATCTGGCAAATAGCGTCGCCATGTTTCTGGTGGCCAACGGAAGAGGAAACACATTTTGCACATTTGGCTCTATTTTTGGAACCTACGAATAATTACAGTAAAACTACGGAATTGCGTACACAAAACAAACATGTGTTTCCTCGTATTTTCTCTTTTTGGCGTGGCTTCTTGTATTTGATCGTTTCATTCGTTGCGCAAACGGGCGGTGCTATCGCGATTATCACTTCTTCTGCCATTCTGGTCGTCTACTTCTGGCACTCTCTGCACACGTGCACGTTTTTGCCGTCTACTGTGCGCAGCAAGATTTTCTGTATCGTCCAGTGTTCCAGCAATGTAAGAAAAACAAACGAAAAGCCACAAGCCGTTCTGCGCGGCTGAAGGGTGGGCCAACACGGGGAGGGACAGCAGGACCACTTTCTTCCACTTCCACGTGAATTAAAGGTAAGCACGCTTTTCATGCAGTCGCTATGTAGCGGAAAGCCGCCAACCTTATCGAAACGGCTGTAAGACGAAAGGAAAGGTATTCCGTACGTGGTACAGTTCTGTGTGATGTGCAAATACATTGCCGCTACCTATCGACTGCAGCCCCCGAGTCGAGTGAGTGCTGACCAATCCGCTGACCGAAATTGCGTTTCGTTATATCTTGGCGTCTGCTGTTCGTTCTATATGGAATAAAATAAAAACCTTATTTCCTTCCTGAAGATGTCTGAATGCTTGCTGCACAGACGAGGGGGTAAAGGTAGAGAACCTGTTGCTTGCTTGTTGTTCTTTTTAGACAATGCAAGCTGCTTAGAGCTCCACAAGGTGCGGAAACCAATTGTAGGAGCACTGGGCTAGCGCAAAACGCACTGCAAGCGCTGTTTCTTTCGTTGTCTGCTACACCACTGGGCGCATTTTACGTTATGTAGCGAAATGTTGTGTGCAGCCAAAAAGAAACTGCCTGCTGGTCTGTTCTTCTTTATCGGATATTCATTTGCGATGTGCGATGTTCAAGGTTATTAACTGAGAACTAAGCAGACGAGCAGATTTTTCTGAGAGCGGGCAAATTTACAAACGAGAATGACAGGAAGTAAATTAAAGGTTAAACGAACTAATCCGTCGGTGCCTTATTTGCAAGTGAATAAAGCATTGCAAGTGAATAAGACAGGAAATAGGGAGGGAGCAAGCTGACAACTACCACCGAGAGGGGCAGTTGTCATGCAAATGAAGTTGGAAACAATTATTCTTTTAAAATATATCAATACAATCAGACACATCTTAACCAACACCCGTATAGGCATACAATGGCAGGTTTTTACTCCCTTATAATATTTCAACCAAGTTTACCCTTCCCAAATAATGTTTATCTCCTTTTACAGCTTTATCTGCGAGCTTTGAAAAAGTAGTTGTTATCAAGCAATGGCATATATAATAACCATGGCGCTAAGTTTTTCTTTTGTTCAGAGAATGGCTGTTTTGGAGTGAAGGATCAAAAATACTAAATTATAAGTGTTACCACGTAACGTATGGCAAGGTAGAAAAATACAACTAATGTTTGAAAGCACTTGTACATTGCCAAACACTTCTAAGCGGAGGCGATGTTGCGGGACACAAAGGAAAGAAAGCCCTAGACTCGGAACTGCCCATTCATGTTTGTGTTTCCGGGCTTGGGGAAGCGAGAAAAGAAGTAACTATTATTTGTTTTCTTATTCTTGGAGCTTTTTGTAAGCGTTGCCGTTTGAAATATCTGATTCAGGCAAGATTTCGAGGCGGTTCACTGGCTGAAACAGCGCATTCCGCCAGGCGTTCGACGCTGCGCGCATTATTTATTCAGCACAAGACCTACGTGCGAGAAAGTTCTCTAAAACGTACAAACACAGCCTGCGGTTCTCAAGCGTCTAAATGTTTAATGATAGCTGTTTCATTTGTCTTCCTCTGAGACGCGTGTCACATTTTCCTTTCTTTTTTTTTGCTGGGTTGTACTACCAGACATGTTGTCTTTTTCAGACCCACAACGAATCACGAAATAAGACATGTGCGATTCTACGCGGCTGTAAACCTCCGATACGCTAAAGCAAGATACAGTATTAGTACAAATTCCTCGCTCCTTTGCAACTTGCGAAGCGAGCTCTTGTCACCTTAAGCGCAAGCTGGTCCAGACTCTTAGAGCTTATTCTAGATAAACGACTGATGTCAACAAACAATTCATTCGCATATGTTTGGAGTTTTATTATTTCGGCAATTCCCATTTGCTACGCCAGGTAAACGGTGCAGTGTGCTCACAATGCCACAGCAGAAGGAAGAGAGCGGAGCTGAGCTCGTTTTGCATTCTCTCACTTTGTCACGTTTTTGAGCAAAAGCATGTTAACCGCAAAAAAAAAAAACTTGCCTATACGAGGTCACACACAGTAGTAAGAAACGGACTATTAAATTTCACGGCTGTACAGTGCTAAATTTTAAAATAAGAACACCCAACTAGACTCCAGCTCGTTCGAGCAACATATGCGCGACCTTCACGCTTCTCACTTAATCCTCTTGTAGCATCACCTACGTGGTACCAAAGGCTTATTCTAACCACCCTGATCCTGTCTTGCTACCGATTTGTGTACGCATAAATTTATACCAAGATATTTTGCTTTAGTCGAGGAGAATGAGTCGACTTTCGTTAACAATGTCAGTCGATGTGAATTAGTTAGTGTGTTAAGTGAACTTTACGTAAACTAGGTCTTCCATGCCGTTCCCCCCCCCCCCCCTCTTTTTTTTTTTTTTCATCAGTTGCGTAAGTCACAACAGCGGTCCCCGTGAAAGCAACGCAATCGTATTTTCATTCGCAAGGCTTTCTGTCTACAGAAGCATATGTCTAGCTTTCCTTTCAAAGCACGAACATGAAGCGCCTGAGCTCACGTTAGTACACACTCAATTCAGGCCAAAGCAAGACAGCCAACTTCATTAGCACCTGTCTGCTGCAGATGTTTTTCTGAACTTACCCTCACGTACGATGGATCGAGCTATAGGAGGGGAAGACTGTATGCAAACGACGTGAATGTTACTCAATCACATTCGGGCCACATCGCGCTTCACCACGAAAACGACAAATATGTAATCCTACAAGCCTCCTACGGACCATGACACGTTCGTCCGATACCGGTGATATTTCTAGTTTTTTTTCGTGTTGCACCTATTTGAACGTGATTTATACGAATACACAATGCTCTGGGCGAATGCACTGCGATAACCACCCACCGACTGTAACGTGAAGGTGCACCCTAGCTTATTACTTCACAGCTGTCGCCCCCAGCAAGACTCCAGTGCCCCATCGTGGGCGGTCGTTAATTATCACCGAAAGCGCGTGTCACATTTTTTTTTCAGCACAATACACTGCACACATACTGTTGTAAGAAAGCACCGGCGTCCTCCTGAAAATTGTTGGCGACGCCATGCGGCTTGTCACCCTATTAAAACTTCATTATCACCTCTACTCGATGAAAACAGCGTCGTCACACATTATGGCGACGCTGAACGAATGGCGTCACTTGCTTCTTTTGCAAGGACATTAAGATGGATCGTAGCCTCCACATCGCGTTCGATCCTACCTTCTCCATTCATTTCTCATTATTCCACTGAACAGGTGCTGCTGATATTCGTTTCTCACTTGCTTCAATAGATAGATTTATTATATATCTGTCTGTCCTGTCCTGTCCTGTTCTGTTATGTTCTGTTTGTTCTGTTCTGTTCTGTACTGTTCTGTTCTGTTCCAACCCAGCCACCTAAGTTGACTACCTGCTTTGGCCTCTATGCATCTACTGCAATTCACCACTATCGAAATGCAGGCGTCGGGGCGGGTATTTCTTTCACAAATAAAAATATATCTACTGCACCCATATTGCGCTCTGAAAACAAGTTAATAAAAGAAAGGGGAAGTTGTAATTTTTGAGAACGAGTGCGTAAATGGGACGTCGTTTAACTTCAAGAGGAAAGGAAAAACAAAAAAGTAATCTCAATATTCAAACGAAAGCCTACAAGACAGAATGATCTCTGCGCCGCAGGTCTTATATGCCTCTGGTTGTTCATTCCGCTCTGAGTATGCGCATCTTTAATCATAGCGTGTGCCGTCGTCTACAATTTATCTCAACCGAGAGGCGCATAGCAACAGCAGCGCAAGAAAAAGAAAGCAAGAAAGTAAGGTCAAATATTTGGGAGATCCCTCGCGCGATACTTCATTATATGTACGAGTAGAAGGAGTGCTCTTACTGCGCATGTTATATGTGGCTCGCACAATCTCGGTTCAGAAGTCGTTAGGGCAAAAGGATCTTTATGTCTTCCTGAAGTTCACGACACGTGCACTGGCAATCAGGCACTCCTTTAAACTATCCTCCACCTTGCAGTAATGATGTAGGTCCCTCAACTAAGAAACATTGCAGCTTAAAGAACTAAAATATTTTGTGGGTCCCTTTATTTGAATACATGCCGTCTTTCGTTCAATTCACCTCCACGAGAAGAAAAAAGTGAAAGGCTCTGTTATTATTATTTTTTTTGAGTAGGGCTGCCTGAGGCATAGTAAAAAAAGCGTAAATGAATGTAACTCCACTTCGTGCAGACACCAAGTAAGGATATGTTATGACCATCATCTGAACTCCACTTCCTGAAGTCAGCAAATCGTTCACTGCTCAGGCCATATTATCTGATTAAGGGCTTCCGAATGGGTCGTAAGCTTGGACAAGTGTACAACAGGTGGTACACATGTATGGGTCTCGTGTAACGGGGTCGTATAGTTGGGGAAGGTGGCGCCGTCCTTGATGAAGCCCTTCCATATGAAGGGGACAGCAGGCTGCTTCTCAGGAAAACGTTGTCCACGTTTATGAGGCTGTGGAGAGCCCTTTTCTTCGTCAGCTGGTAGAAGGTCATGCTGTGTTGCCCAGACCTGGATGACCAGCGAAAGCTAGTGGACCGGGTCATGGTGGCAAAAAATAAGAAACTTTGTCCGCATCATGAATATTTGACACAGCGGCTTTTGTCTTTAGGTGCAAGCACTTTCGATCGAGTTTAGCTACAAAGATTTTATAAGCATGGTAAATATCGGAATCACGGCGTTCTGTTGTGGTATTTGCTTCATCCACGACGACCTTTTCTCATACATTCCAAGTCGCACAACCAACGGGACGGCTAAGCACAAATTGAATGAGCACGTTATTCACAGGAGGAGAAGGAGGTGGAGGAAAGGCAGGAAAGACAGGCAGGTCTGAGGCGCGTTCAATTTGCTAACCAAGGCCCGCATCCCGATAATATCCATCTTGGCGTCATTGTTGATTTATGAGATGCCGGCGCCTACAGTAAACCACCGCGAAACTTCTAGCAGAAGTCAGTCAATTATGAATAAAATAGGATACAAAAGAAATAACGCTGAGAGCCTAACTAGATTTTGTCTGTTTCACATGGGGTCGACTATGGCAAAGTGAAAGAAAGAGAATATGAGAGAAGAGACAGGCATTCAGTTTGATCACGTACATTACGATAAAACCGCCCATGTAAACGTGGATTCTGTGAGCATGCATCGTAATATCGCATCGCATAATCGTAATAAAATTTCTACATTACAAGCTGAAAGGGTGCTCGTATAATAAGTTGTCTCACGTGATTTTATCTGGAGCGAATCATTGCTTGATTTAGGTCTGCACATCTTCAGAGAGTGATTTTTGGCAACTTCGGAACTAATTTTCAGGAAAAGTACTCGATATTATAGTCGACCGTTATTTTTACTATAAACGATAGTAAGGGGGGGAAAGTAGTAAAAACACAATGTGGCAGAAATTTCAACGATGTTTGCGCAAGATAAATTCTGAAAACGCATTTCTTTTTCCTTTTCTTTTACTGAGATAAATATATGCGAAAAATTGTTAAATGTGTACACCTATGCCGTCACATGAAAGAGGAACGCCCGTAAAATATTCTAAAATAAGATTTGCCATTGTACCTAGTTCCACACTTGACTAAAGATTATTTACATCTAACGAACTTTTGCTTCTTCGCGAAAACATCAAAAAGCACTTGCATCACGATTTTTTTTTTCGAGAAAAATACTGAGGTGGAACCTTATTCACAGGATCACCAATTAGCCCTGTTTCTTCCAGAAGAATCGGCGATGGTCACTTTTGAAGTCTGGGGACGTTCCGCGTGGAGTGACCCTTTACGGAACTTCACTCACCCACTATGTCATCTTCTCGATAACACAGCAGCTCTTTTGGCAGCAACGCTCGAAAGCAGACACGCCGCGGTGGCTCAGTTAGCTAAGGCGTTGCGCTGTTGAGCACGAGGTCGCGGGATCGAATCCCGGCCGCGGCGGCCGCATTTCGATGGAGGCGAAATGCAAAAACGCCCGTGTACTTGCGTTGTAGTGCATGTTAAAGAACCCCAGGTGGGCAAAATTAATCCAGAGCCCTCCACTACGGCGTGCCACATAATCAGAACTGGTTTTGCCACCTAAAACCCCAGAAAGAAGAAGAAGAACGCACGAAAGTAGAGACTCCGGAACACACCTATCGCATTTCTTCGGAACGAAGCATATAAGCCTTCCATTGCCTCGCTGCAACCCCGCCGTCTTACTTCTCCGCGCAGCGCTTGTGCGCGACGTGGCGAGTGAGATGGCAGTCCCGGTTCTTGTTGCGATAAGCTATGGCATACAGCGTCCATTGAGCACGAAGTATCCCGAGCGCCTCCGTCTGACCGCATAAAATATGCTAGAAGGACGAAACGTTCCACCGGTCTGCTCGCTGAGTGTATTCTTCAAGCGTGTCGCCACAAAGTTATCTATTCGCTCATTTCGCAGCTCGCCTTTCCAAGAAGCATGGCAGAGCGTGAACGGCGTCGGGTATGTAGATAGAACTGGCGCTGAGATGCAGCATCTTTCTAAACCATTTTCACTAATCGCACTATCCTTCTTGTTTTGCTGTAGGAAGCGACATTATATTACTGCGTTTGGCGTTTATCGGGGCATGTTTAAACAAGTATTGGAGGTAGGCCCTTGCTGGTAGTTTGCGTTCGTGCAGCTGTAGTTATCCGCTTCGTACAAATTCTAGCCTTCTTCTAGTTTCTCTAAGCGTGGCCAGCTGGGCTAGTTGGTTGTGATTAGCATTATGAAACATCGTTCCAGCGCACAATTAAACACGGACGAGAAACGAAAGACAACACGAACGCTGGTGTTGTCTTCTAGCTTGCCCATTTTCCTCCGGAATTTCCCTTTTCGAATATCTTCTACTTTTCTCCTTTTAAAAGCGCTTTGGGAGCGCGCGATAATGCTTGACCTCTTTAGGCGAAAATGGCAGAGGTGTGAAAACGACTATGTAGCACTAATTACCCCCTCTTTGAGTTAGGGTTGCCAACTATCAAGTAGACGAAATCTCGAACGGAAGGGGCTGGTGACGGCAAGCCCTGTCAGTGCCAGGAGGCCGCCACTCTGAACGTGGAGCAATGAATTGCAAAAATGTTTGTAGTCTTACCACATCGCGATTTACAAGAAAGGTGCAGTAACTGCCTGGCTAACAATGCTACCAATACAGATGGAAGTACAGTGCACGGCTAGTAACTACAACAGAACTAGAGCCGCGACAAAAACGAAACAACCTTTATGTTTATGACAATACAAAGGAAGACAAAAGGAAAGATTTAGTAACGGAGATGTCAGGCTTTATAAAAAAAAATAGGAATGTGGTTTATTAAAGCGAAGCTTTCTATGTCTCACTGATTCGTCCATGAGCGCCGGAAACACACTGCAGGAAAGCCAACTTGCACAATGGAACTATCTGCGCATCTGCGCACACAATAGATCAACGGCGTACGACATACGTATAGTAGAACACTACAGTTTACATTCGCAGTTGTACCGATAAGAACAATGGGAACTGCAACGCCACGCAACCCAGACGAACTGTACATATCTGCATTGCATTACACGCGTCACGCAATGCATTCCCGGCTGTCACATATATGGGTAGGCCGTGGGTGCAGCGCACGGCAGAAGAGGCTGCCGTACGCGAACGTAAGCGCGAGCGCGATCGTGCCCGTAACTCCGATTCCGTGTATTGGCAACGGCAGAGCCTCTGACCATCTACCATAGCGATCACAAGGCAATACTGTACAAGTGTAGAGTCGTCCGTGAGAGTGTGAGTGTGTGCGTGTAATGAACGGTTACATGACCTAAAATAAGGCTATGCAACTTAACGAAATGTGTCTTCACTAAACCTCAACGTTCGAAAAATACAATCCTAAACAAGCAATCAAATCACATATGCATCGCATCGGGTCATTCAGCATCTCTTGGTTTCGTTGCGTGGTCATTGGCTTTGGACTTTGACTGATTCCGTTTGCATGGGCGACCAGGACATGGGCGACATGAGCGTACAACCATTTTTCGTTAAGAAAAGGGCGTTTATCTTAAGGGGCGAAGCACCGTATAGGGCCGAGCCTTGTCCCTCATTGTCCGATGTCCGTAGCTCTGGTTTGCATGTATACTGTGTATACCAGAGCATGTACACATGTGTCCACGTGCACTGCACACATGTACAGTATATATATATATATATATATATATATATATAGCTCCTCGCAAGTGTGTGTGTGTGCGCGCGTGTGTGTGTGTGTGTGTGTGTGTATAGCTCCTCGCAAGTGTGTGTGTGGTGCGCAGCGTGTGTGTGTGTTGTGTGTGTGTGTGTGTGTGTGTGTGTGTGTGAAAAGAGAGAGAGAGAGCGAAAGAACACGGTGCATTGCGACGTTTCCTTACTCGAAGTTTCGTCAGGAGTCGCGGCCCTTATGAAAATTCTAGGGAGCCTACATGCAACCGTACATGCAACCGCTGTTTTAGGGTGGTGACAACCTTTGTAAGGGTATTTGCCGCCGCCTGCTAAATTGGCGGGTAAAATTTCCCGCCAAATATAGCATGTGGGAATCAAAATGGCGAAAAGAGCAGCCGACAGACCACGTTTAACGCACCCGTTGGTGCCGTGAAACTAATTCTTTTTAAATAAACTTTGGCCTCAGCAGCCAGAGACCCATAGCATGTCTGAGAGCAGTGCATGGTACGTCTACGTTTTAGTTAAACAG
The DNA here is from genome assembly GCF_013339745.2 of Dermacentor silvarum. NCBI lineage: Eukaryota > Metazoa > Arthropoda > Arachnida > Ixodida > Ixodidae > Dermacentor > Dermacentor silvarum. The sequence continues at coordinate 205,256,360 of NC_051155.1, forward strand.
GCTTGTAAGCACAGTTTTTATTACAGCACACTTCGAAAAACATCCTTCATATAGTGCGTACAAGGGGAAGGCAACGACAGTGTTTAATGCAGTTCACATTTGGCGCTGAGCCGTGCTCCCTCAAGGGCTGCAGAGGATAGCGCCAACCTTTCCCTTTCCACACGAACCACTTAAACACACATTCTTGGCGTGAGAAAATACTACCACGAGCACGCCACCAATCCTTATAACTTGTTGCTTTGTATGCTATTGAAAAAAATAAGTTTGATGTGTATAAATCAAAGGAACGGGCAACTAGTGTATTAAAGATGTATGCAGCTTTCGTGTGCGCATTGCTGCAAAACTAAATTAAAGAAATTTATTAGATCGCATGCCAAAATGGGTACAGCAGAGCGTGCCAAAAAGAATGCAGGGATGCGCCGCGACTTCTCGCGAAATTGAGAATCAAAATGGCTACTCACCAAATTTGGCGGCAAATAACGCTCAAAATTTTGGAGTTGTCACCACCCTAAAACAGCGGTTGCATGTAGGCCCCGGTTGCATAAAGGCTCCCTAGAAAATTCTGCCTGAGGGTGCTTGAGGTCTCTACTCATACGGTTTTAGCTGCAAGTGGAGCCAGCACACGCAACCAGTCAAATTTGAGATAGTACAATAAGGCGCTAAGAAAGTGCTTCTGGTGGTAGTTGAAAAGGTGAAAAAAAGATGCGAATTGAAAATATAACGATAAAAAAGAAAAGAAACAGAATCAAACAAGAAACATATAAAATAAAAACGAGAGTGCCACTGACAACTTGTTTCAAAGCCGTTCTAACCTCCAGCAGTCAGCGTTGATGAGGATAAAAACTTGATTTGTAACGGCATGCGCGCGTAGTATATCTTCGCTTGGATGGACGGCCGCCTCTTTAAGATGGGTGTGGGGGCCCCTTTGCGAGCAAGTTAAAACGTGCGCGCGCCACATTTTCGGAAGCCAAAGATCGCACGCAACACCCGAGAACATAGTTGCTTGTGTTGATGTTGTCGTTTAATTACTTCATAGTTCAGCGATGCAGCTATGCCACATTTTGTTTGTCGCTCGCTCACTTACTGTAGCCGCGCCCTCACTTCACCTTCCATGCAACACGGGTTTCCTCCACAGCAATTAGCAGTTCGTTGCCGGAGCCATTGTGTGGAGTTCTCCGCGCTACTAACTCCTCCCCGTCCATTCGCCCCAGCTTGTTTGCGTTCTCGCTCTCTGCCCACATTAGCTGCTCCCGCTCCGTATACGCTTGTCACTGCCTAACGAACACGTCACGCGTAGGCTTCCAAATTGTTTCTGGGCGAATATGACGCGGAGGCGTCGTGTATTGAAACAAAGGAGTACAGCCGCGCTTCGTACAAAGTAGAAACGCGTTGTCAAAATGACGACGGGAGGGAGTTAGAGAGACAGAATGGGAGAAAAAGTGTTTGTGAAGCCAGATTGTTGAGCGCCTTGCTTTCCCGTGGATAGACCCTGTAAGTTCGTATACTTTCACCACTTCACGTGAGCTGCAAATGTTACTGCAATGTTTCCTGAAATAATTTACGGCCGCTCGGCGTAGCGCGAACAGCCTTGTTCGCACGCGCGCTTCTGCTCTGCTGCGTCCGCGACAAAGATAAACTGGTAAGGACAGAAAGGAGAATTTGGGGAGAGAGAGAGAAGAATTCTACTGAGAAGCTCACTCCTTCTGTGTATTCGATCCATAGAAGGGAGAGAAAAGTGGCTCACGGTCTGCTGAAATCTCGAACTATGTAACTGGAGAAGTTTCAGCATGTACCTTTTGTTCCTCTCCTTCGCTTCTCCTGTTCCCTATAAAGCGAATAGAGGGCTGCACACGTTCCGCAATGTGGAGAAAAATATTGCCCTGGCCCTATATTCTACAGGATTATTTCTGCGTTCAATATAGTATTTCCTGTTGGCTTTATTAGTTGCTGTGTAACGTCTGTCTTTTTAGTGCTATCGTGTACACCGTTAGGCACTTTGACGTACTTACAATGGTCACTTTTTGATGACGCGCAATGTCCGCACATGACAAGTCTCCCGCTCTGTCGTTAGTTCCTTCTACAGAGAATCAGTACCGGCGCTATTTCAGTAGAGCAATAAATGTTCCTCCGGTTGGTGCACGCTGTAGCCCAGCTTAGCGCAAATTTCTGTACTAGTGCGCAAATATCTGTACTCCAAAAGCTTGCATACAGAATGGAGGAAGAGGTCAAGGTTGGCCACGAAGTACAAGGCAATTGAAAGTGTAAATAGACAAGCAAGTGTCATAAAAATGAAAGAAAGAGAAACAGAGACAGCGAATTGGACGCAAGGATTGAAAACAAAAAAGACCATGAAAATTTAAAACACGGCCAGAAAGAAATCAGGAAGGAAAGTTTGCATGATAACGCACAGGGCAATACCTCGCTATTTGAGGCCCACGCTGGTTGCCTGAGGACAAGAACACGACGGAGCAAGTATGCGCTACAGGATGAGGCGGGTGTGTGCTTGCTACAAAAATTTAAAAAAAACATCCCGGGAACGACTAGCACATTGTATTGGAATGCCGAGATATTCACCCTTCGACATCCGCACGGAGTGCCCCCTTTCCAGAGCATTTGGGATTCAAAAAAGGTGGAAGGATAAATTGGTCAGCAGTCGAGATAAGTAAAAGACGGGTACAATATATGTATATATATATATATAGTGAGTAGTTTCGAGTAAGAAAGTTAAGATCGAGATCAGATAGGGAAAAAGCTAGATAGCAATAGATGTAGTAGAGAGAGAGAGAGAAAAAAAAGGTAAAGGAAAGACAGGGAGGTTAACCAGAGGTTACCTCCGGTTGGCTACCCTGTACCGGGGGAGGGGTAATGGGATGTGAAAGGAGAGAGAGAGAAAAAAATAAGTAAAAGTAAAAAAAGAAAAGAAAGAAAAGAAAATCACACACACACACAAAACAGAACCGTTTCTGTGGGCACTGTCACGCAGTCTGCGAAGGCGTTCTCGTGTTGCATAGTGTCAACGTTCCATCCTACGTAACACAGTGCGGAGTCACAATTTGTCACTGAATCCGGTGTCTTTTAAATAACGCAGGAGTGCCTTCAGAGCAGGCTCGCGCCGTTGTTTGTGTAGGCCAGCTACCAAGGATGTTCTTTTCTGTTATTGGGCGTTTGTCCAGCTGATCAATCGTCGCTGAGAGTGCTGCTCTCTGCGGGTTGAAACGAGGGCACTCACAAAGAAGGTGTGCGATTGTTTCGATGCAACCGCAGAATTCACAAAGTGGGCTATTGGCCATTCCTATAAGAAAGGAGTATGCATTTGAAAATGCTACTCCAAGCCATATACGGACTAGAAGTGTGCAGTTCCGTCGTGGAAGGTTGAATGGAATACGGAGCTGTAAATTAGGGTCCAGGTATGAAGGCGTGCACTTGTGAAATCAGATGAATTCCACTGCATCAATGTTAGCTCACGCTGCAAGAATAGATGTAGTAAAGCCTGATTAAATCAAGGAGGCTAGCTGACTCCATTTCCTCGCTCTATTTAAAGGGGATGCGAATAAACGTCATCATCATCATCATAGCCGTCGCCGCTCTTGTGACTGAAGATCAGTCAATTAATCACAGCAAAAGTTCATATGGAGACGGCGTTGCCAGGAGTGCAGCTTAGAATGTTGGGGTTACCTGGTAAGGTAATATATGCAGGGTGTTTCATTTTAGCTACACCAAATTTTCAAAAATTGCCTCTGGCAGATAGCACAATTATAATCCTTGATCTAAACTACTCGGCGATGCGGCCATTACTTCCACGAGAAATCAAAATGCTAAATTGAATAATTAACATAATTACGCTAATTAACTTTTTAATTCATTATTTTACGGCACATCTGTCAAGCTACGAATTATAGCTTCTGAGATCGCAAGGCGTATGCACTTGGAACGAATTCTCAGGACTGAACCAGTTTCGAGATATTAATTTTCAAATTGTCCGACGAAATTCATTCGTGTTGCAGTTACTTTTGTGCTTCAATGCATAAAGGGGCGTTTTCTTCAAAAAAATTTTGAGGAAACATTGGACTTAACATACAACAAAAGAACTATTTTTTATTATTTATTTTGTTTTCTGTTGTCGGCGGCAAAGAAATTCTTTGTGCTATTGAATGCAGAAAAGACTTTAGGTCTGACAAAACGGACGTTCATGTGGTGATGTCTGTAGGGAACGACTTTGTTATTACCTGTCCTATCGACCCGCAAGTCGCTTGAATTAGTGTATAAGCGGGGAAGTAGAACACTCCGGGTGGTTGCAGGATTTTTTTTTTTTTTTACGGGAAACAGACTTTCTTTCTGCTTGTTTTTTAGTTGTGTTTCTTCTGTCTCGTGGGAACCACAGGTCGACACCAGTGATGCCCGGCTGCCTATCACTGCGTAGCGTCATCACCATCCATCATCATCATGCATGATAATCACCGTCGCCTACATCAGCGAACATCTGCTTGCACGGTTCGCGAGCCACGAGTATGAGAGAAACGCGCTTTCATTCTCGGCCAGGCTGGACACCTGAACCGCCTCTTCACCCTCGATGCTTCACGTTCGCCTTCCCGAATAACAGTGCCTTGATGGCCATCGTCATGTCGTCCTATACAAGTGTTAGGGAGAATTGATGGGCAACAGCCACGGGCTTTCGCGTTTCCGATAAGTCGTCTGCCTAGAAATCGATCAAGTAAAGTATCGCGTGTATGGCTTCTATATTGATCGAGAAGTATTTTTCCTTTTCATTTAGTGCAAAGCTTTGGCTACGTTTAAGACTGCTGCGGGAGTCATCGCAGGCAAGTGTCTCCACCGTAAAGGATATACCACAGCGCTAGCCGCACACTGTGCTCTTCTTGCCGGTGGACCCCATGACCAATTTGCGGCTCCTGAACAGGCAGGTTCTTTCAACGTTACTCGAGGGTATCGCGCCGAATGAGATTAAGGATGTGAGAATAAACTCATGGAAGATGTCATGGCTGTAGACGTTTTACATCGTAGCGCACTACAAAGCCTTCGGAATGTCACGTAAATTGACAAAGTAAAAGTGCGATCACAGATTCCTACTGGCGGTAACGGCACTATTGGCGTCATTTATGACGTTGACATTTCCATTTCGAGCGACGACTTGCCAATATTAATAAAGCCAGCAACAGAAGGCACGCTCATCTTACCATACTCGGAAACACACGCTGCGTGAAGCTTGTGTTTGAGGGAGACTGCCTTCCCTCTCACGTCAAAGTTGGTCATGTCCGCCATCCAGTTCGATCATACATACCGAAGCCCCTGCAATGTCACAAGTGCTTCAAGTTTGGCCACGTAAGAAGCGCTTGTGTGAACAATGCCGTTGTGCCGCGGTACGCTGAATCCCATTTGGAAGACGCCTGCCTCGCGACCGTCCTGAAGTGCTCTAATTGCGGCGGTTCCCACGAAGTCTCATCGGAGGACTGCCCGCGGGTGCGGAAGGAATTCGTGGTCCTAAAGCGCATGGTTCGGGATCATTCCACACACCGCGAGGCTGCCGCTACACTTAGACGGCGACTGGTATCACCACCGAAAAGCGCAACGTAAAACCGCACAAAGCAACACGAAGCCTTCCGCCAAAGCGGCTGCTCCATCAACGCGGAGCGCCACCATGAAAGATGCCGTGCAACCGAAGAAAGGGGCAAGAGTCGATCATCCCGAAGAGTGGCCCGCACTTCCAAGCGCACAACCTGCCACGGAGACAGCTCGAGTGCCACCTCCATCGGCACCCTCACCAACCGCTGCTCTAACGACAACTGATGATCGCCAGGTTATAATGATGATGCGGTCACTAATGAATGCTATGCGCGTTCTACTCAGCAACATGAAAACCCCGTCGGCGCAGAGCGCGCTGCAGGTGCTGGACGCCTTGGATCCAGTGCTTGCGGCCCTAGGATAAAGCAATGACCCAACAGAAGTCATCGTTTAGAGAGGAGGTTCAGAATGCGTCCGTCTTTCAATGGAACGCCAGAGTACTTAAGTCTTGCATGTCCGACCTCCGACAGTTTGTATTCGTGAATCAGTTTCCCATTATTGTCATTTGTGAGACAAACCTCTCATAGCCGATCAGACTGTCCGGGTATGATTGCATGCATTACATCCTCCACCCACGGGCAAAGCAACAAGATTATTGTTTTCATACGCCGTGACTTGACATATGTTCATCATCCAGTGCCACCTGACAATGAAAAACAGTACGTGTGTTTGACCGCGAAGAAGAGCAAAGTCACCTTCACAATTCTGGGAGCCTGTTTATCACCATCAAGTCGTCTAAACTGCGAGCGCTTACGGGAAGTTTTGAGAACGACTGCACAGCTGATTAGATTGAAATGTAGGTATCGCCCTGCCTGTGGGTCCTTTTGAAAACATTAAAAAACGGGCACTGGTTTTCTAATTGCACGATGAGGTCTAAGAATGGTGGTCCAACCATGAGGTCCTCTTCAACGGGTAATCTTATGGGGCCTCAGTGCTATCGAAGTGCTCTGTGAAAGCAGTCAGTGAGTTTTTCATGGTGATGCAAAATCTGCAAATGCCTTCGGAAGAGGGCCAAAGGAAGCCAAACCCGTTTTTTTTTTTTTTTTTCTTTTTTTTTTTTTTACGGATTACATAGCGAGACTGGCAGTGGTTACTGAAATCGACGCACCCATCGCAGTTCCACGAATCGCTTTTACACCACATCACAACATTTTAAGTATTTCCCAAGCAGAACGCCTCGCAAGGGCCTGAGCCTCGATTGACGTACGTCAACTGAGCATTTGGTCAGCCTGGAGTGCATGCCCTACATGAATCCACCGCCATGTCAATAGGCACGCTGGTGAACTGTTATTAGACTTCATATGTCACCACAATGTAAACATCCCCCAGCGTTATGTGGCGCGTGTTCTCGGTGAAATCGTGTGAGTTGCGAATAAACGTTGGGTAACTTCTAACCAGTGGTGCACAACATGAATATCATGTAGGCGCACCGGTGGTTCGTGTTTGCATACCACTTCCAAAGCCCTCGTGACCATGCAGATGCAAACGTTTACCTTGCAGCACGATATCACTTGTTCAATTATCGCCAGGAAAAAGAATTGGGTGCAGCGGTAATATCAGGAGACCTTGAATATTCAGTTAACAAAAAATGACTTAAAAAGAACTTGGTGGTCTACTGCCTGCCTAAGCAAGATGCCTAAACAGCTTACTCAAAATAACTTAAATATGATGTTCTTTTTTTTTTGCCTGTTAGTTTAGTGAACGAGGCTCCCGCGTAGAAGCCAGAATGTAGATCCTTTTGACAACGCCTATTTGGTCTGCGTTCTGTTTTCCTGATACTAATATGAACAGTAATAGAAATAAACGAAGTGCAGTGAAGGAATGAGGAACGCTTGCCTCCCATAGCCCAGGTTCCCTCCCAGTGCCCCTAGCAGCAACATCGCCACCCTGTTTTCTCACATATCCGGGACCGCCGAGAAACCATGTCACACTTGCGTCACGAGTCCCATGTTCTGTTTCTTTTTTCTGCTTGCATTTTTGGTGCGCGGTGCATTTGCGGTGGCTGCTTCAGGGGCGACACGTTTCAGGGGGAATTACTGTGTTCACGCAGCTACTCGTCACTTGCTCACTGTGTGTTGCTGGTGGGCCGTGTGACGCGGTAGGCTTGACCCATGACGTCGTCTAGGCTGATGAGAAAGTAGGACGCGTCGCTTTCCGTTAAAACATTTAGGTGTCTTGTCGGTACGTGTACTTATTTTAAAGGCAAAATTCCCGCTGCATGATTCACGCACATGGCTTGTTTCCTTGCCATGCCCGAACTTGGTGGGGGTCCGTCACTACTTTCATCCCAGTATTGCCTAAGTTGATGCACTGTTAAAAAACGCAATGACAAATAATATGCATATTCTTTACTGGCCTCGCGGACACATTGTTTGTACCAGCGCGCGAATTAGTACGAATAACCCTGCCTATATAGCAGTATCGCAAGCCGTTTACAACGGCGCGACCTTGATGCGGCCCAATCCACTTCTATCGCAGCGCCGCCATAGTATGTTTCCACGTTGGGCGCCTCACTGCAAAGCATGCGCCGCCCCAGCCGCTCATTGCACTCAATTGTATTCTAGTACACTGTAGCCGAAGCCCAGCCACGACCGGTCGTGAGCGCAGCGCATGGATGGAGTCAATGGAGAAAGAAAGCTCGTTCCTCCATGGTGCAGCGTAATGCTCTGCTGCTATGCGGCCGGTTGAGAACATGCGTGCAATCATAGATGGACGCAGTGCCATATTTCAGCCGCGTGACGAATTATCTAATCTTAGCAGTCATCGTTTTACCAATTCACCTTTGAAGAATCAGCAAGTCGCGAACGCGCTTGCACTGCGCTGAAAGCATTTATTAGATTGATTTAGGTAAGGAATACAATTGGATCCTTTGGTTTGAGGCGACTTCGGTTTTTCTGGACTTTTACATTCTGTTCAAACAGCGCAAAATACGACGAAGGAAGAAAAAGGAAGTACACAGGAGTAGCACTGCTAGTTTCCAGCTGCGCCGGGGCAACAGGTTTTTCAGAGTCGAGACGCGCGAGGATAACTCGCCGCACGTTACATGCACACGACCAGAAAGTCCGAGCCCCGCCCGGGCCCGCGTCAAAATACCCGAGCCCGGCCCGAGCCCATGAAAAAACTGCTCGGGCTTTCGGGTAAGCCCGAGCCCGTGCAGTGCTCTAGGCCAGCCTTTCTGCCGCACCTTGTCCCTGTATGTAACTTTTATACCATAGTTCTGAAATTTCCATTTGAAACGTGCTATAAAGCCGAACAGAAATATTTCATTCCTCCGGTATAAGCTCCCTACCACAACTATAACATCCCCCCCCCCCGAATTTTCTCAAAGGTGAGGAAAAGCTTGAGAAACTCAGAATTTAGAATGCCACCACATCTGCGACAACTATGCTTGCTTGTAAGGAGGGTATTAGCAACCCTGGTAGCAGCGTACGTGCTTAAATATAATGAAGTGGTGGATGTCCAATGAGATTATAAATGCCAGATTTCGGTACTTATAACCAACCTGTGGAATACATTACATACACAGAGTGCTTCGCTAGCTTAGTCCACAAGGGTGCTGAATTAATTGACCACTCGGGTTCTGGCTTCCACAGCTCGCATACCAGAACTGAGGCGAATAAGAAAGAAATGAAGAAAGAAAGAAGGAAAGAAGGAAAAAATAAATGAGGAACATGGCGTTTCAGCATACTGCCGGGTCACAAATGGCCAGTGGTTCTCGTATTTGCGTTGTCGTGGCAACAGTGGAAGCAGTTGTGCAAGCAGCAGCATTAGCGCCAGAAAAGCGTATAATGAAACCAAGTGGGAACCAACGTCATTGCCTAACTTGGGCAAACACAACCACTAACTTTGATATGTAAGACTTTATGCGAAGCTTCGTCGCCAACACTATTTTTTACCCTTCGGGTCACCTTTTATTTTAATTCTTAGTTATATCTTGAATAAGACACTGGTCACTCGGATCCTGCTTCAGTTCTGCGTTTCTAAATGTTTGCTCTTTCTTTCTCCATCGCCCCTCGCACTCACATTGCTGTCCATTCTGCGTTCTCGCGTGATTGTGCTCAGCGGTAATTAAATTGGGCTGTCGGTGTTCGCGACGGTAATTAACGACACACTCCGCCGTCTTGCTGCTGGCGCACCAGTGCATGAGCGCTTGCTTCTTTGTCGAAGCCTTTGCCTCGGACAATGGTTAGCGAAGCTCGAGCTGGGTTGCTGCCTTTTTCATTCTGGTTTTGTGCCTTCCTTCCTTGTAATTGCTTCTTTTTTCTTTAACGACACGAATTTCTTTGCCCGAGTGTCCATCCGAAAAGTTCTCGTTAAAGAAACACTCCCGCCCCCACTCATGCCCTACCACCGTGTTAGTTTCGTATTACCCGTGTGCTTTGATTTGTATTGTATCCCCTTTTTCAAGTTGTCATCTCTCGGCAGCTTTCGTGACACTTTTTTTAGGCTATTTAAAGGAGGCATCATGCTTGTTGGAAGGATGCGCTCTCTCAACTGCAGAGAAAGACCTCCACACAGCCACATATATTTTTGAAGTTGTTTGTAACCTTTCGAGCTTACATTAGTGTTTTTCTTTACTGTTACTTGTAGGATATAAACACTTTACCGCGATTCTACGTGCTCCTAGTGTGGTAATAAATTAAATGTAATTTGGTTTGAATGTGTAAAGGTAGTGGCGCAGATGGCAGTGGTGTCGTTCATTTTTGTACCTGCTTTGAGCCTTTCCCTGCTGAATTTGTTATACGTGCGAACTGCTTGACCTCCATAATAAAAGAATAATAAAATACCATGAAATCGCTGGTCTTTACAGCTGCAAACAGTCACGGAGCGAAAAGAATTTTTGTAAGGTTCACCGTAGTGAGTGGTGATCAGTGACCTCGAGCATACAACCTATAAAAAAAGGTTCACAGGCCCCTTGGTGCGCAAGTTTCGCATTCGTCATGTGGAGTGCGAACCCCGAATTCGGTCCATCGCCAAAAATTATTCTGCGTTCTGCCTCTGCACAAGGACAGCCGTTTAAGTCGAGTCGCGGAAATGGACCCTGAAGCCTCGTTTAGTGGTCCTTGATCTGACTCCTGCAGCGTATGGTGCCACCGCATGACTTCGGTCATATAAAAAAGAGGTGTCGGCATGATACCGTGTACTTGCAATATAAGCACCCGTTTTATTAAAACAATACTTTCTCTCTTTTATGCTTATAGAAAGCACCACTACCGTTTCAAGACCTTCATCGCATACTGGCTCACTGCTCTGAGTGCATATTTTGGTATTTTAAGTGATGAAATCAAGAAGCCCAATTTCCGTATTGCTTCAATGCATAAAATTACGTGCTATTTCTCGCCCACGCTCTCGTTGCGGACGCAGCAGACGGCACGAAATTGAGCAACGAGCTAACGAAAGCTAGCGCTTTAAAAAACGGCTAGATGAGTATAATTTCATCAGACAAAGTGGGACCACATAGATAGCAAAGTAGGCTTTCGGAACAAAGGGTAGCTTCATGCCTTCTTGCATTCCTAAGAGGCACTGGTTTGCCGGACGTCTGGTAGAATACCCCAGTGACATTGCAAGGGACGCTGAAGTGGAGTTTACCCGCCATGATTGTTTATTGGTTATGGTGTTGGGCTGCTAAGCACGAGGTCGCGGGATCAAATCCCGGCCACGGCGGCCGCAATTTGATGGGGGCGAAATGCAGAAAACACCCGTGTACTTAGATTTAGGTGCACGTTAAAGAACCCCAGGTGGCCTAAATTAATCCAGAGTCCCCCAGTACGGCGTGCCTCATAATCAGATGGTGGGTTTGGCAAGTAAAAACCCATAATTGAATTGAATTGAAGCGGAAATATTGATGGCTTTGATCGCTAAGCTGAACCCACCTGTTCCTGCAATCCAGCACAAACACCACCACGAAGATCGGCATCCCTGAGCAGTCCGCGATGCAGGCTGAACACACTCTGTAACAGGTTCTCGTCCATCGGCGTCGCAGTGTTCCTTCGTTTTTCCAAGTCTGTACTGTCAAACAGTTTATCAAATCGTAACGTCTACAGCTGACCACTTTCTAATAACAAAGCAGCGTCTCGGCAACACGCTCCTGAACTCTATATATTTACTTTTTTGTTTATGTCCTGTCATATTGCTGGGCATTTATGTAGCATGCCCAGTACCTGGCATAATTACTCGTCAAACAATGGCGCTCTGCTTTCTGTTGCACACTTGTGCAACACCATTTTGCGAGAACGCAGGAGTGTCACGCAGAATTTGAAGTTCACGTCATCTTTTCACGTCATCGTTAACGTCATCGAAGTTGACGTCATCTATCCCGGTGCTTTAGATTATATAAAGCTCCTCCGCCAATCTATCGAACAATATTCTTCATTGGCTTTCGTGCACTATTAGGCGATGCAATTAGCTGATAGGCTGCGCAGTTTTCATCTGGAAGCAATCAATGTGCTTGAGTTGCCATGCTCTTCTTACCTACCTGTTGTCCACGTTGGCACCATTACAGGGCACTTTCACAAATGAAGTTCTCGTTCAGCGGGAAAGACGCAATCAGGGTTGTTTGTCCGCACTAGCTCTTCATTGTTGGCCTTCACCTGTCACACAGCGGTTTCAAACAACAGCAATATGTCGAAATACTTAATAATATTGTCTTAATTGGGCCAAATCAGTCTCAGAAGATAAATTGCTCAATTTTTTTTTCTTTCGGGTATTTTTGTACCACCAGCTTTGATAGCACACGTCCGACATCGCTGCACAAAATAATGAAGCACCGTTTTAAACGGATTCGTAAACGAATTCTTTCTTCACAACGTAGTTGTGCGAACCTCAAAGCAAGCAGACTGCAGCCGTAATGAACGAAGGCTAGAAAACGCAATGGCAGAACACTTTACGACAGAAATTTCTTTCCCGCTTGATCCCACGACTAGGGATGCGGTGAGACATCGCCACGTGACCCTACTTAGAACGTCAGATCGACTCTGCGATGTCCTTTACAAAGGTGGAGATTTAGGTGAAAACAATTTATGGGGGTCCTGGAGTGACCGCCACTATTAGCAGCTTAGGATGCTCGAATCAGCCGGAATACCATAATGAACGGCAGCCCGATATCAGATTTCACTCGTGTGCACGAAAATGCTTCAACTGACGTGTTTTGCGATTTACGGGCCTTCCCAGCATTTAGGCCAAACCATCTTAAGAACCCAAGATGTCGGCGCCTCTGAGGAAGCAAGAAATTCATTTATAAAGTAAATATAGTATTTAAATGTGATGGCTCTTTGTACTAATACGAAGTAAAAATAATCGATACTCCGATTCATACATCGCGTGCAAGTGGATGCGTTCGCCTCAGCAAAGATTTCGGTGTTTTTCTTTTCCAGCCAATATGGGAAAATGTTTTTATATACATTCGGTGTTATGTGAACAAATTATAATAAGAAAAATAAGAACAAGCAGAGTACCTACAGCTCTGCTGCTACGTTGTTTTATATAAATTTATTTTTCGTTGCTTTTCCTGATTGGGTTTTTCATTTGCCGCACCACATTTGCCACCCACTGTAAAATAATTTACACCCCTAAAAGTGAAAAAGGGTGTAAATGTGTCCATAACTCACACCATTAGGGTGTGATTTATATAAGTAACACCCTAAGGTTGTGAGTTAAATACTTTTACACCCTTTTTTACATTTAGGGGTGTAAATTATGTTTAAGTGCCCACCTCTAAGCCATCGACATTTCAAGAGTGGAAGCAGACCGTTCGAGACGACAATCAGTGCAAGCGGCTACTAGACACAATCGTTGCTTACCTTGGCAAGATGGGCCTCGTGGCCAACTCTAAGGTTCCAGGACTGCTCCAGCCTCCTCACACCCTCGTGTCAATGGTGAAGAGCTATAAAAGACAAGCTTCAAAAGAAAAAATGTCGCAGTTTCGCCCGAAAGGAGAAGCATCAATCGTGATAGCAAATTAGTAGAGAGCTATTCGTAGTAGGGATAGCAGTTTTATCGGCTGCATAAACTTGGACACATTCGCTTACTAACTGAATTAACAAGCGTGGTGTCAGGGAGCACAAGCAAACATGAATAGATCACACTCGATGACCGCAGACAACCACTGTCAAAACGCTGGCAGCAAGCGCAGCCGCCGCAGTGAGCGAAGGTTCGTGCGGTCTATCGCTTCAACGGAAACTGAGCTGAGCGGCGATTGCACAGCGCATGCAAAGGTCAGAGCCATGTGGAGATCGCTTTGAAGATACGGTGCGCGCGACAGACCGCACCGGCGCTCCTCCCCTGCTCCACCTCCACCGCACCTGCTCCTTCCCTCCCCCTCCCTCCCGCGCTGCCTTCCCGCTTTCCTTCTTTCGCGTGGGAGTTTGAGTTCCCCTTGCGCCCGGTTGCAAGATACGCATTTGGTGCCGCAGCACAGGGTTGCCCCCCCTCCCTCGCTCCCATACCCCCACGGCCTTTCGCGCGACGGTCGCGTTTGCTTTCCGCCGTGCGATCGCTCTCCGTGATAGCGCGCGTCCCCCGCGCGCTTTCACTCAGCGCATACGGCGCGCGGCGATTGTTTTATCGCCCTTGGAATCTATACGGAACCTCACGGCGACGGCGACGCCAACGGCAGAAATCCGCTTGAAGTGTCATATAATTGCTATCACAATAAATGTTTCCTGGCATCGTCTACCGGAATCCATGTGAAGACTGCGACTGCGTATATATCGGCGAGAGAGGCAATTTTGAAGCGCGGTTGATGTTGGTGGTGGTGGTGGTGGTGGTGGTGAATTGTAGCAACAGACGGGTTTAGCCTGGCGATCAAGGCCGGCAATTGCTCCGCCCGAGCGTCTCTTATAGCGCTGAAGGGTTTCACCATATGTCCATCAAACCAGTCTCAAGAATTCCACAAGGAGACGTGAAGTTTCTTTGCGGGCTATAACTGATCCCTCGGGAAATATAAGGTGTTGCAGGCACGCATGCGGAAGGTCCTTTTTTTTGCAGATTCTTCAGGAGAGTGTCCCTCTCTTGTAATTTCGGGCAGGACCACAAAAATGCTCAATGTCTCCTGTCTCGTCGCATGCCGTACAGTTCGGAGAATTGATTCGCCCCGTCTTAAACAACCAGGCCGGTGTACTAGCAGATCCTGTCCTTATTCGGTATAGAAGTGAGGCTTCTTCTCGGTGAAATTTCTTGCTTACGCAGGGCATATGTGGTGGAACCCAAAGCGACCCAAAGTGATTTCGAAAGTCAGATTTTTTTCTCTTGATTACTCTTCGGGGCCTTGACTTTGGAAGGATGATAGAGCGCTGCGTTTGCAAGCGCATCAGCTTTTTCGTTGCCAGAAATACCAATGTGGGAGGTAATCAAATGAAACTTTACTGTGAAGCCTTTGTTGTTGAGTTATTTCACGATGGCTAGTGATTTGCGGGGGAACTTGAGGTAAGGCAGACCATGGTATAGTTGTTGTAACGCGGACTTTGAGTCCGTAAGGGCAACCACATTCTGCGGAGGCAAACTCTTTAGTTTGCGCCAACACAACAAACTGCAAACTTGTTTAGAGACGCTATCCCTGCCCCCAGTAATTGTCGCTTGCCCTACGAAATCGCCGATGGTATGAAACCTTGGTGAATTTGACAACGGTGGCAGTGAAATACTTTTATGTAAAAGGGTTCTCTCAGTTTGCGGTGCTAAGTGGTAACGCTCTCGAATATAATCTTTCTGATCGTCTCCTTCTTACCTTACATGTTTTCTGTCTTCTGTGGGCTACGTTGCCTGCAGTCTATTCCTGCACCGTCAAGTGCAATGCATTCATAACTTCACACTGCACCCGCACCTTCTCATGATTTTTGTACTTTCTCTTTATGCAACGATTTTACATTTGCGTTTCTTTGTTCGGTCGGGCTTCATCAGTTTAGGGTACTATACATGCATGTTTTTCGTCCGCTTTGCTGGATTATTGGAACACGCAATGCGGAACAACGCAAGAGAATAAACGAACCAGATTAGGTGCAAAAAAGTGGCACTTGAATTCTCGTGAAATGTGGTGAATTATTGAACTGAATTTCAAGAATCAATAGAGAAACTACGAATGTGGTCGCTGCTTTCTTCCATTTGTTTTATTTTAAAGCCAATCATTCTTTGCGAGCCACCCAGGACTTAATCGCTGACCCCATCTTACCAGATAGCTTCACATAGTACAACACATACATAACGAGTCGGCTGATTTAGTCATTTGTACTACCCCTGCAGTTGTAGCGGTGGCTGGCTCCATTCAAAATGGAAATACACAATAAATAAAATTTTTTACCTGGATATGCTTACTGTGACAAATATACACATTCAATACAATCTTTTTTTCGTGAAGCCAAGCTTACTTTCTCTTCCTCCCCAGGGTTTGGCGAGTCTCTGGTTTGGCTTTTCGCCAAATAAAGTGGACCTATCGAGAAGATAGTGTAATACGAAAGTGGGCAAATCCCGGATATAACAGTCCAAGGCGTCGTCGCGCGGGTCACATGAGTTGCGTGGTGAGGGTATCCGCGTCTTGCAGTCCTGCCGGGCTGGTGTTTATTCACTATGTTGCCAAACGCGGGGCAGAACACGAACAGTTTTGTACCTGCTATTAAGAACACAAATGGCACCGAACTTCTGCGACTGTTGAAGAACGTGAACAGTTCCTTGAGCATACTTAACGTAACCAAATTGCTCGGCATTATGTGTGTATTATCGTAACGCTTACTTTAACCATTACAATCAACGTTTAAATCTCCGGTTAACGTTGATTCCGACAAATGCGTTGAATCCAAACTTTTTGTCCTTTCTTTTTTCTGCTTCTACAAGAGGTTTTAGCAGGCGTTTATTTTCAAAGAACAATCCCGACGCAAAAAAAAAAGAAACCGAAACACTTCAATACACTCAAAGCGCTAACCTTCTTTCGATCTTTTTTAGAAGGATAAGGATGTTAAAGAGACGGAGCCCCCTCGAATCTTCAAGCGCGCGGGTTGTATCAAAACCCGATTACCGATAGCGAATCACAGATATCGTCGCCACGTTCTGCCTCATCGGCAGCTCTGTCCAGAAGTGGCCTTTATCTTTCTCTGATGGATGGGACAATTACTTTCACCTTCCTTTGGTTATCCGTGTCTCCTTTGGATGTGTTGGATTTAATTTTTTTTTCAATGAATCAGCCATATTACTTCCTAATGCAATGCCTTCTATTTTTCAAGCTTAACCCCTGCGATATAGCATTTTTTCTATTTTCTAATAGAGAGAAGTAAAAACGATAAAACTCTTTTTTATTTCTATCGAAAGCTCTTTTGCAAATGTTACCTCTGCGGGATTGTAATTTCCAATTTAAGAAAATTTTGACGATTGTCAGCCCACTATCTTTTTCTTTTTACTGTATTATCTTCGCAATGTCTGCTTCTCTGCACATTCCCCTCTAGCTAGTTATTCTTTGGTTTTCAGTTTAATACTTTGAGCATTCAGCAGATGGTCGAGCATTGCAGCTGCGGCAGCAACTGCACATGAAATGCTCTGCGGCTCAAGATAACTCGTATAGGCATTACAGTTTTTCGCTACACTAAAGTAACCTTCTAAATAGGGATGTCGCAAGTGCTTAAATGTGTTTATTTGTATTAGCTTCCTTTATCGGATATTTTGCTGTTTTTAATAAACTACGATTCTAACGATGTTCCTTAATTACTCCAGGAGGCTGAAAATGAAATAATGGAATCGCTTGTTTGAAACACGGAATGTGCCTATTGTGCATGTTGACATGTTTAGAGCCGCATTGTTACCGTTACAAGTAGGTAGAGGACAACTACAGAGGCCTGAATGAATAGCGAGACAAGAAAATGACACCTTCTTTCAAACTTTCCTTCCATGGGTGAGTAGTTACGGAATAATCAACCTTCTCTATTTTTCTTATCGAATTTTCGTTTTGTTTCTTTGAAACTTTAACGTGCTTTTATTCATTCTTTTTTTTCTTTTCCTTTCTCGCAAGTTTTGAAGGCCGTGTTAGAATTTCTGCGCTGGACAACATCTAAATCTGCCATTAACTCCAAGGTGCGCTCCCTCTTCAACTCCTACATCAACACGACGACATTTGCTTCGACATTTGCTTCAGTGTGGTTAACCAAGCCTGAACCATATCAAAAGGCTGGTAAATACAGCACAAGTAAACGTAAATAGAGCTAACCATTACATGAAAGCAGCAAAAAAGAAAACAATAAATACGCAAATGCTACCGACATACGGCAATTTCAACCGCCAACCACGTCTTTCCTCGAGAGGAAATTTTGTAAGTCCGGGAACAATTTTTTCTCTGCGATATAGCACAGCCTTTCCCTCTAGGTCATTGACACAGCCCAGCCACCACGCACCTCTGGCTGTCGACGTCCCAATGGGTGTGGAGAGGTCAAAACTTGGTACGCGAATGTAACGACGAGAATTGCATTTGGCTATGAAGATGGACAGACGTTAGAGCAAGCCTGTGAAGAACCAGAAGAGAAAAAGAAAAAAAGTTGTTTCTCTTTGAAATGGCCTCTCCTAGCCCCCGGCTCTACTGGTCAACCCTTCCTGGGCATGTTTACGCGTATTGTGTGGATTCCACTGGCCACCTCTCAGCGCCAGACTCAATTTGTTTCTTGTTCTTTACTTCTTCGATTTCATTTTCTTTGATGATCTTTCGTTCGCATGCCGTTCTACAAGACTGAGAGCCTGACTTTCACCTCTGTGTTTTCACGGCAATGTTTCTCGGTCCTCCCATTTTGTTTTTGTCTTTACCGGCTTTTCTGTTTCAGCTGCCATTTTATTTCGCCCGGAATATTACGCCGACTCCTGCCATTCTTTCTATTTTTCTTTCTACTGAGTGCAGCAAAGTCATGGCCGTTCTTACCGATCGTTTATCAGGGCAGCTCCCTGGAGAAAAGCTTTTCCGGAGAGACTTGCCTTTCCCTTCATTTCACTTTTTCACTTCAGCGTTTAGTTTTGGCATTCATCTGACTGCCGCCAGGTCCCACATTTTCTTTCTTCGTCTATGTTCCCATATTCTGAGAGAGATATCATCTTTGCGACTTCTTTTTAAGAAGTTTATGCTTTCTTGCGACATTATATTCGTGTCCTGGAGACACTTTCTCTTATTGCCTTCAGAGATCGTGCGCTGCACCTAGCACTGGAGACTGCCGCAGTGCTCTGCAGAAGTTCTAATGTTGATTAAAGCGCGAAGTTGGCTATTAGGAGTGCAGTTCAATTCCTCCTCAAGAAGCACGTTAAGGTAAAGCGTGCGCTCAATATGGAATAGATGCAAAAGAACCAAAGAACGAAAAAAAATGGTATGAAAAGTAAAACCAACGAAGGAGATTTCTGGCTTTATATCTTTCCGTGCACAGTAACTTTCTTTTCTGATTCTTGTCATGTCTGACCTTTACCGTTTACTTTGGAGTGCAGCAGCAGCAAGGACAATAAAAAAATAATGTAATAGCTCTCGAGGAAAAAGTCAACCGAATAAAACCATAAGTGTCCATTTTTGTAGCGTTAGCTACACTGGCCTAGCCAAGCCCGTTTCGCGCGGCACATCAAGAGCCGTGCTGCGCATGCGCAAGGATCAGTGATGTCACACGGCTTGCGCACCACCGGAGCCACCGGAGCCGGCACCTCTCGCGTACTCCGCCGCCGCCGCGCGCGACTCACCGCCGCCGGTCTGCGCATTCCAGAGGAGTGACGTCAGTAGCCGTGGTAGACGCACTGGCGCCGGCGCGCGCTCGCTGTGCAGTCGCCGTCTGACACTGCGCTGGAGCCGCTGCGCTTCTGACTGGCGTTTGCCAGTGTGGTATGCCATGGAGAAGGAGAGCGCAAATGCTGCTCAACAGCGCAGAAGAACGGAGAAGCTTGACTCATAAGAATAATCTTATCTTAAGAATAAGCTTAAGAATAAGCTTAGAATAATCAGCTGAACCTTTGCTAACGCTACGTATATCCTGGCATAGCCGAGCTAAGCCACTGCTTTTTTATCCTTCTAGGAGCCTACCGAGCCCACTTTATTTGGGTATGCCAAAACAGTCTCATGGACGTCCTTTCTTTCCTTCTTTCCTTCTTTCTTTCTTTCTTTCTTTCGTCTTTCGTTCGTTCTTTCCGTTACGTCTTCCAATTTATTACAGATATTAGCATTTCAGCGAAGAAACACCACTAATCCGATGAAAATGAGAACCTACGTAACCCAGAAGAGCTAAAAATTTTCAACATACGAGGAAGTACCAGACAGTAATAATAAGTGCAAGAGTGCCACACACAGAACGTCAGCACACTCCGCTCTGGCAGTTACTGAGCACGTGTCACCAAACTCGCCACCAAGGGAGGTTATGGTGATGATGATTATGATCATTTCTTTAATATGGCTCTACCCACAACGGGCGATTGGCCGATGAAACCAAATGAAGGAGATGAAAAAAAATGAATAGCAGATATGAAAATAATCTGTAGGCACAAGTAAGATGAAGGCCCCTGACAACGAACTTTTTATTTAGTCCAGACGATAAAAAAATAAAGAAAAAAGTTACAGTAGTGCTTTTAAACCTACTCGGGCTGAGGTCGGCTAAAATCAGGGTCCATTGATTCCACACCCTTCACGAGTGACTCAGTGGAAGCAGCATTATGCTTCTGAGGCCACAGCGGCCACCCTTCGATGAAACTGAAATCCAAAACCATTTATGTGCTCTGCTTTCCGGTGCCCGTTAAAGAACGTTAGGGGATGGGTTGAGCTCGCGGGTTGGTCATGCATGATCTTCTACGTACATCGCATACATAGACGATACAGACAAGAAAATAAATTATGCGGATTACACGCAATCTGGGAATCGATGTATGCGAACCTTTCTGTGCTGTTTTCGTTCACTGACGCTAATTGGTTGTGATTGTCGCTGTGAATGTTTTAGTTCGTCAGCATTTAGTGCACTATTAGAGTGGTGAGTTGACGTTAATAGTTACTTGAGTATGCCACTTGTGTTTTTCTGCGTATATATGGTGCACAGAACACACACTGAGACATACTTGCTTGAGGAGTTATTATGCAGCACTGTTCATAGCCAGGCAGACGGTCAGCACTGTCATTTCCTCACACCGCGCCATGCATCATGGCAGAAGTGTTGAATTTTAATTAAATTCTGGAGCTTTACGTGCCAATTTTGATCACCTAGGTTTCCTTAACGTGCACCTAAATTGGAGTACACGAGCGCTTTTGCATTTCGTCTCCGTCGAAATGCGACTGCTGTGGTCTGAATCGAACCCACGACCTCGAGCAATGCTATTGCCTCGAAGCTGTCGCAGCGGGTGCCGAAGCGCTGATTTGATTGGCGGCCGCTTCCGTAGTGTCGGCTAGACGCTTCGGTGTTTGAATGTGGCATTGCGTCTGCACGCCCAACATCAGGCGTGCGCTTGACAAATTTGCACGGTGTTTATTTTTCAGTACTATAAACGCACCGTAGCGTACCTTGAATTTAAACTTATCTAGTACTCTGTCTAGTAGGCGGCGTAAGAAGGCATGTCCTTTCCTTCTTACGTCACATTTTCCATCTCCCACCATCCCCCCCCCCCCCCCCCGCCACCCCCCATGTTTACAAGCTGCTAGTGGAGAGTGGGGAAGGCTGTCATTCACTCGTTTCGTGACTGCGTCGCTCCTACCCATTCTCTGCCTCCTCTCCCTACCTCCTATCTACCATTCCATCTACCTCCCCTAAGGACTGTTGCACGTTTGTAGAAAGGTAAGCACTGCTGTTTCTGCAATGCTTTTGCGTGGAGTCACTGATAAATACAGCAGTCGTGAGGGTATTGTGGCAACGCCCAGGAAGCTCCAGAGGGCGTTGTAGCGGTGCAAGAAAAAAGGTGCCGACAAGTTTCGTACGCCTCGTTTTCTCTCTGCCTGTATGTATATACACGTTCTGAACTACTTCCCGTCGCGGCGCGCAGGGTAGTGACAGCAGCAGCAGCAGTGTAAAAGTAAAATGAATAGGCAAAGAAAGCTTCGCTTTAAAATAGCACACAGACACAGCGCTGACTCACAACTCTGATCTATTGGCACCTACAGAGTTCATCGTTTCAAGATCAGCTACAGGCTGTCAGAGGTCCCACGATGTCACTGAAGGGCTGGGCCTAACGGTGCCATCGTGGGTGCCGCCTGCCTCGGCTTGAAAGAGTCGAGCCTCAGGAGTTCTGTAAGTAAAAAGTTTTCACACACACACACTACAGGTAATAAAAATTACATGTGTAGTTAAATCTGCAATGTTGTGAAAATAAATGCGGAGGCCTGGAAAATGGCGTTCCTCATAACCCACTGTGCAGTTTTGAGAACGTAAACATCAAATTTTCTACATTCTGTAAGCGGAAGGTAGTCTGGCGTGGTGCATAGTGCTACACTTTATGCAGCGCGTGGTAGACAAAATGAATACTATATGAAAAGTGATAACAACGGTTAACCCTTGTGACAACCGAAACAAAGAATAAAGGTGACGTCTTCCTTCGACGAATATATAAATAAAGTTTTCAAGGGTCGATAAATCCGTTTGCGTTTCACGTACGGCGGCGATCCTTTGCTCCGCTCTGAATATGCGCAACGTTATTCAATCAGCAGACCGTCTCAGGGGACTATTGTCCCAAATGGCACATGCATTAACGCATAAAGATATCAAGTAAGAAAATAAACAATGCATGATCTATTATATGAAAGTTTTCTTTCATGATCCTATCCAAGGTTTTCTTTTTTGTAATTTATTGGCTGAGTCTCATGCAATAAACCAAACTTATCCACGGAAGCAGAATGGCTGGGATGCCTGGCTTATCAAGCCACGATATTTAAAGATATCCCTTCCGCATTTGCTTTCTACGTTTTCTCATCTCCTACCGCTCATACTTTATTATCCGTGTAGCACGCCTTAAGGACAAAAAAAAGAAAAGTAGACAATACATACACTTTACATGCGCCCTCATGGCGAATGCTGTTGCTCACGTTGTAATTGTAACACACCGCTGGGGATGGCCCCACACGTGGCGTAAATGTAGGGCGCGCTGCATTTTGAATCGCTCAGGAGAGAGACTACATACTATGTGGCACTTCGCCAAATTGGTGCTTTGTGTACACGCATAGCTTTTCGCTGTGTCTCTAGTAACATGAATATTATACGAGCTCATGAACTTATAGATAACCTTTGTTAAGATCACACTCTCGAAGCTCGCCTCCACTTAGTTGGCTAAAGAGGCGCTGTTAATAATCGACGGCACTTTTTCTGAAGTCACAGCGCAACGCTGCAACCTCAATATGCGAGTCATACAGACTAGACACTGTTTTATTGATAGCTTCGATTTTTTTTATGCAGTGGTTGCACACGCTCACTTTTCAGCTTCCTAGCTGGAAAGAAGCTGCGAACTTATTCCGCAAACAATTGTTGATGTAGCAGTCATTATCACTACGAATACGCATTATCAATATTTAAAAGAAAAGTTTCTCCACCACTTGGGCTGTCGGTGTGCATGTCGACGCGGCGCTTTTGAATCCGGACAAAATTTCATAAATGACTGTAATGGGCCTTGGCGTCAAACAGCCCTTCACAATAAGTTATTTATATAGCAGTGTGATCCAACTGTTTTCGAAGTGCTACAACGTTTTAAGATGCCCTGCCACTTTTGTTCCATGGTTTAGGGCTGGCACGTGATGAACAATAGTAAATAAAAAGAAGTGTCGGTTCAAACAAGAAGCGCGAAGGGATGGAAACACAACAGAAACAGAAAAAAAGATTGAAAGAAAATATATAACAAAAAAGGCAGAAATAAAAAAAAGTAAGCATAACGAAGAAGACGCGCGGCTCCCTTTCAGGCGACATTGTATCTTGCCATGGGTGACAGAATTTTTTTTTTTATCCGCAAGACTAGTTGGTTCTCTGGAGCCTTGTTTAGCAAATATGTGCTGCTATCCTGTAAAAGCATTGGGGAAGACGTCGTATGAACGTTGTATAAACGGGATAACCGGCATTTGTTGTCTATTCTTATTCTAATGTTCGCAGGGATGGTGCGTGTGGTACCAGACGAAAAAGCAAAGCGAATCATTTGTGAAAACACTACGCATAACAGCATAAACATAGGCGGTTGAGATCGGCATGAGAAAAGCCCCACAGTACTCCCTTTCTCTCATTCGTATGGTAATGAGAGTCCAAGCGAAAGAACTACAATAGCATAGCACATATTAATTGAATGTGAGAATGTGCACCAGCCCAATAACAAAAGTGTACAAGAGTTCACTTACGCAAACGTAAATGTGAACAAGCTTAAATAAATAGACACGTTCAGCTTGTTCACATACATACATACACACATAAATAGACAGATAGGCAGCGTTTATGCCTACCGATTCTTCGCAACTTGCTTCAAAATTTACGCCTTTTATTACAAGAGGCGGTCATGCCTAATTCTCCAGCCATCGATTTCTCCGCGGATATGTTAGATGGGCAGAATGCAGATTAGATGTAGAAAGACAGTCGATGAACGTGGCATGTGCGATTGACGTAGAAAAAAAAAAAAGTTCTTCCTCTCACGCGGTGTCCTCCGACCTGTGTTTGCGTGTGTGCGTGCGCGTGTTACGGCCATTTCCCGAAGCCTCTAGTTGTCATGGAGGGTCCTAGTAGCCCGGCGTGGTCGTTGGTTGGCGGGAGATAACGGTATGGGTATGACTGATAACAACTCTCTGTCTTCGGCACAGTACATATGAAGTCGGCAGCTGACAAATAGCTTTACTTCTCTTTCGCCAGTCGGAGACAGGGGCCCCTATTGAATCATGAAAGTGCAGCATTGTTGCTGAACTTAATGAAGGGCGCCCTTGTCTATACGGTGGTCGCGGAATAATTGTTTATTCGGTGTGTCTGTCGAGCTTCCCGCAAATGAACTACATTTTCATCACCTGTAATGGAATGACTGGTGCAGAAGGGGATGCAATCAAGAACATATACATTAAAGGAGCGTGTTGAGCGGCAGCCTTTTCAAAGTTTGTGATGATGTTGGTGACGACGGGGTAATTAATGCAGCTGAACATCTGTGGCTGAAGTAGCTTCCATGTGTTTGCATACGAGGAAAATGCAAGAAAGAACTGTTGTGATATTTAGCGCTGTGCACTGCGAAATGTACGAGTTGCTATTATTCCAGAAGTCTTTATCATTGGCCCGTCATTTCACCTTTGCTCAGTCAAGTTCCGACAACTCATGCCGTTGACAACGAATAGGAACGTTTAGGGAGGTACGCGTTTCCCTGTTTGCTTTTTAACAGCGGAGCTGTTTAAGCCAGCCGTTAGTTCATTAGTCGTCCACAAAAAAATGTGGGCCGATCCTGGCTTAGGGCCCAAAGGGTCCAAGCGCAATGGCACATACCCCTTTGAGCTAGCGATGCTGAGCCTGGCTAAGTCTAGTTAAGCATGGTCGGGACTACTTAAGCTTAGCCAGTCATCGATAGCCAACCGATCTCCAATCAATAGATAATCAATAATCGATCAATAATCAATAAATTCTGGAAAATGCTGGGGATGACTTGGTAGTGATTAGCCTAGCCCAAATACGTGACCAATACCTTGCGATAGCCAATCAATAGCCAATCAATAGCTAATCGATAATTGATCAATAATTAATAAATTCTGGAAAATGCTGAGGATGACTCGGTAGTTCTTAGCTTAGCCCAAAAGTCAGGACAAGCTAGGTGCCCATTAGCTCCGCTGTCTCTTTAGCATTGCGCCTCCAGTGCAAGCGACGCTCATTTTTTTTTCTTTCCTTTTCTGTCCTAGGAATCCTATATCCCTTGGGAGAGGTATATTGAAACACTGTGCATACATGCGACTAGTTGGAATAAAGAATATCTTCCTATTTACTTTATCGCGCATGTCTTGGGGGCATGGGGAGGGGTCACGTGCAAGCTTGCGTGTGCATTTGTGTCTGTTTTAGCGCTTGTGCTTGCGTGCCTAAACCATCATGCGCTCAAAATCACGGACGAAGCCCAGCTACCCGTGTTCTAAAATGGCTGCCACTCTGCTTTCCCGTCATTGCATACTCTTCCTCTCCGCGATAGCAACGTTAACTCTATCCCTTGTGCGCGCACTTGTCTCAAATCTCCGCGTCCTTGCTCTTGCTGTCTCACAACTGTGTGTCTGTTAGTGATTGCCTCTTTTGTCTTTCTTTGCTTTTAGTATACTAGCCAGTAGCTCTTCCTGCCGTTTGTGCAGTGGACAAGCTCACTTCCAAAAGAGGAGAGGAAGTCTGACTTCGAAGCCACACATTTTGTATTCATTGTTTTCTTTATTTCTCTCAGAGAGTCGCAACGTAGCGAACAGCGATCGATCCTGACAGCTCTGGGTGGCTGAAAGGCGCAAGAAATGCTGACGCCAGGGGCGATTCAGGAAGGGGGAAAAAGGAAGAGCATCATTAACGAAATAAAAACAAAAGAAAGACGAGTAGTGCCACAGAGTAGCGAGTGAAGTTTCTCAAGCGTAATTCCGGATCGTATTTTTTCTACAACGGGGATTCTGGAGCGGAATTTTTTTTCTTTTACGACATCACATGTTGTCTTCTTCTCTTTTCGATTTTTCGGTGCCGCTTTGTTATTTTTAAATGTGCAATGATATTTCAAGTACTCTTATAGGGTCAACATTTCAATGTGTCCTAACCACACGCTTTTTTACGTCGAGTACGTAAAAGATCGTCTCCTGACTTCGCTTATTAGGGCATCCCCGGGTCTTATCGGTCTTAGAGAGAAATGTTTTATCACTCAAGAATGTCCTTGGAACATAGTTGTGTTCCTTTATATAAAGAGACCGACATTTAATGTTCTACTTTATTTCCTTGTGGACAGTCAATGCACGAGTTACTTATGGGTGTGTTGCTTTGTTTTATTTTTGTTTTTTTATTACACTTTAACATCAAGACGGCTTTCTCGTGTCAATAGAGTTTTGTCTACAATTGGTGCAAGCTTGCATGTCGATATGATTGGAGGCTACTAATGCTTTCTGACAATACACTAGGCTAGGCTCCCTACACTAGGCATGGAATTTATATGTTGCTATTACTTTATGCTAAGTTCTTTGTTTATAAATTTGTACTCAGTCAAGGTTCCTTCCATTTTTTTGTCAGTGTGAGATGTTCCTATATTTTGTTTCTACATTCTTCGTTAGACCTTTGCTTTTCGCTGCGATTTTGGCATAGAGGTCTCTGTAGTATCCATACTTCCCATTTTGAACAGAGAAACGGATATTGTTTAGTGAGTCTGTTCCTCTGCTCAAACATTATTACACTGACTTGCTGAAATCTGGAGCTGGATAATTTGGCCTAACATTTATAGCCGAAATAGTTGTGCTATTAGTTTTATATTAATGCAGGTGCATGGACAATAAAAAAACACTTAGGAGTGCTTTGAAGATTTAAATTAAATAGGGCATCCTGACTTCCTTTTAATTGTAACAACACAAAAAATATATGAACACTCCACATAATTTTCGAAAACAGCCTTTTGTTTCCTCGGAGCTAGTTCCTTTTTCTTAACAATGACAACATTTTTGCACACTTTCTCTGCACATGGTTCATTCACTTCGCTTCTCCGAATAGATTGCAACACTGTCTTTCGCCCACTTAAGTCGCTGGCGTCAAATTGATGCTACATATATGCGAGAAGGAAAGGCGAACGAAGATGACGCCATTACTGATGCTCACCATGCTCGCTTGCGCCATATATCGACGCCAAAAAGAAAAAGCCTAGCTATTCAACCAGTATATATTAGTACGTTCTTTCGAATATCTCCCACCAGAACAGTTTCTAGTCTCTGAGTTTCCTTGTTCTGCGGAAAACACGCCATACCAACGTCGCGCAAATTTATTCCATTAGTGCTGTCATTACAGATATGAGCATATAAGCCGCGTACAAATCCACGGGAAAGAACGAAGGCCCACTTTGTTCTATTTCTCAGTTTATTCCTTCAACTTTGTAAACTTCCATCAAGAATAAAAGCAGAAAAAAATGAAATGAATGAAAATACGTTTTTTTACATCATCATTGTTTAAGAATATCCCTGCAACGTGAAACTCGATAAAAAATGAAAAAAAAGGAAAAACGTAGCCTACCGCACCTTATACGATGCAAGAGGAGGCAAAGAGCGCGAGAACGAGCTAACAAGCACATGTTGGCAAGTTGTCCTTGTTCTCGGTTTTCGGGCTAGCAGGAAAATGAAGACACGAATGACTTCCGCTACAATGTGCACAATCTGGACAGAGACATTGTATGGAGTACCCCGAGCTTCTTGCGCTTCTTTCGAGCACCCGCTCTGATGGCCGCAAGAGACTAATGTGTCTGGACGGGACGCGAACGCCACCGGAGGGGAGCCGAGATTAGCAGGTGACGAGGCCTCGCCTCGCCAAGTCACTGCTGAGTCGGACAGGATTAGCCCGCCTGTCAGGAATGCTGTTTCTCGTTCCCTACCGCCCTCTCCCAAGACCCGCCAGCACATTCTTTACCGGCACATGAGACGCTTCCGCGACCATGATTTCTTGCGGTGCGCCGCTGCTGCTTTCATGTGGTTTCTGGACCGCGCAGCTGTCACGTGGACATCTTGATTCGTCAGAAACTGGTTCGCCAGGGTCTCAGGTAGAATTAGGAGTATATCCGCAGAAAACGAAATGTTCAAGAAACGTTTCATTCCAATTACAGAACGACAGATACCCACATATGGCAGATAGGACAGGGTGAAGTGCCTGATGTGTTTAATCCTACAGGAAATGCAATTTATAGATAGATGCTAAAGTTCACAGTACGTCGAAGAACAACCGAAATGTTACACTACACTGACCTGGAACAATATAACGTAAAACTATTCCAATGTGTTTGTATTCAATTGCTCCCATTAGCCCTCCACGACTGGTCAAAGATGTTGGGCAACCCAGTTGGTATTTTAGCCAAGAACTTTGCATGTAATGAGATTTAATTAAATATTTATTAGTCCAGTCTGGCCGCCGCTAGCAGCAGAGTGAACAGCCCGAAGCTCTCTGGTAAACACAGAACGGGTCGTCATCGTCGTCTTCGAGCTCCTACCGAAAACAAGAGGCGCGTCTGCTTCTTTACATACAGTATTATCCTTATATAAATCAAAGAAAACAGTGTTCATTACAGCTCATTGTCAATGGTGAGAGAGTGAGGGGAGGAAAAGCAGGGATTTGTAGCCTGCACGCGGGGACGGGAATGCAGGAGTGATAAAGAGAGAGAGCGAGGACATTTGTTCAAAATATGCGCGTGCGGTCGATGATGCGCAGCGTTTTTACAGTCGGGCACGCAAGTTTGTCGCCTTTAGGTATTGTCGAAGAGCTGGTGTGACATTGACTGAGCAGGGATACCATGCTCCCAGGACCGTTTCTTCTGTAAAAGGCCGATCGTCAGGTCTACTCAAGGCACGTAGGAGATTCCAACGCTGTTCGTCGAATCGGGAATAGTGTCTGAGGAGGTGATCGATTGTGTCTTTTCCATGTACGCTCAGTACAGAAAGTGGATGGTCTGCCATTCTAATGTTCTAATGCGATAGCTGTACGGCTCCGCTAATGCTACTCCGACTCACAGCCGACACAGCAGTAGCATTTACGAGGATCTACAGAGGATCTACATTAATAGGGGGGTTGAAAAAAAATAAAGAATGGAAGCACCTACGCACTTTTCTGATGCCGTCAGATCCAAGAAGATGTTTTCCGCAGCCTTTAAAACCACAGATGAAAGTGCTGGCTAAAAAACCACCATTCCACTTCAAACCCTTTTTTTTTTTTTTTTTTTTTTGCGTGCTTGCTTTTGTGTGCCTTTTGCGCTGAACCGAAATAGACACTGATGAAAACGTCGCTGCGTCTTCGCTGGCGTGTCAGAGTAAACCTTGGCGAAAACGACACTGCTATGTTCTTTCTCGCTAGTTTTGGGGCGTCCGTACCAGCGTCGCGGCTTTTCATTCCAACTTGATGTCCACTGCTTCTGCCATTCTTTTCTTTCCGCGTCACCTCTCTTTTTCTTCCCTGTTATCCGTTGATATTCGGAGTTTTGACAGCGGTTGGTCTGCAACTTATGTTTATAAGCTTCGCAACTTCCCCAAGGATTCACCGCTTTTCCTCTTGCTTTAGGTGCTATATTCTAGCGGAATTAAAGCTTCCTTGTCTCTCACCATTTGCGCATTTTTTTTCCTGGCAGTGGGGAAGGACTCGTACTTGGTACCGTCACGCTGGTAAAACTGAAGTCTTTACGCTGACGTGACAGAATCTGTCAGAAACATAGAAGAGAAAAATAAATACATCAGAGAGAAAGTGAGCGACGAGAAGCAATGCGCTTTGCGGTTGAGATGGGAGGAACATCCTTCACTCACGGCATCCGATTTGAAGAAATGGAAACGAGGAGGCAGAAGACTGTTGTCAGTGGTGCGAACGTAATACGTCAGGTGTACGCAATATACATATAAACGGATGTGCGTAAGAAATTTCCGCATTTATGATTTCTGTTTGTCACTTCCTTCCCCGCATTGCGATTTCCTTGTGCTGCGGTCTTTGTGTGCTTGTTATCTTTACGCACTTTATCCAAACGTGCAGGAACCGTTGTCATTTCTTGAAGTACAGGCACTGTTTCCGAATTAAGACTGCAAATGGCGGTCCCCAGGACCAACTAAGGGCTGTCCAAAGGGCCTGCAAACGGGTTAATAAAGTTTTTTGGGCTGGGCTGGGCTGGGCTGGGCCGGGCCGGGCCCGTTAGCTTGGAGGCGATTACAAACAGAAACCTATGTGAGTCCCGTGCAGTTAGACTTTCTACCCCGAGGTACGCCAGCGATAAATGCAAGTTATACAAGTCTACTAGAGCCACCCTTCAAAACATGTTTCGGGGTTGTAAAATATATCAAGAAAAAATGGCAGTCTCCCCGGAAAATCTACGGGCGCGGTGGTCGGCACCGCTGCTCAGCTCAGAACTCCAAGACCAACTTTGGGCCGTCCAGCGAGCCATGGATGCTGTGCAGGAGCAACAGCTCCCAGTGGCCATCTAGGTCGCCCCAGGCCCGGGCCTCCCAATCGCCGGACTTCAAATAAAGTTATGTCGCTCGCTCGACTGACTGACTGCAATTCTTCGTACAGTATTCAACGATATCAGCGTGATGCTTAACTGTAGCACAAACCACGAGCTCGGCGCTGGAGGGCCGGAGGTCCAAATTACATGCACCACATATAGCAATTTTCAGCGACGCCAGGTACACAATAGCAGAGCATCCTATTTTGGGTATTCGTGCCGTCTCTAGCATAATTTTGTACTTATGCTGCGCCAAAACGACTGTTTAATGTAGTTATTCTCACTGTTCGTTACATTTTTATTTCCTAATATATTAAGCAATTTCCAACGCATTAAAATGTTTCAGTGGAATATATGTAAGGAAAATGGCAAGAAACGGCATCCTTGTTTGCTGACATCAAAAATATTTATTTCCATGTAAGTGATACTCTTCCTTTTTGTAATAATTATTCGCACATTCTTTGCATTTTTGATTGACTAAATTTTTAGCATATGTACAGGATATTATTTATTCTTCAAGCGGGTGTTGCGAAGTCCGAGGGTCCGAGTGGCCACGAAGGTTCCATGGATGATGTATATTGCCAGGTACGGGGAGAAGGAGAGGTCCAGGGAGATCAGAAAACGGCTTTATATACAGATTTACATGCGGTATTTTACAAGATGGGCTCCATGATATTGAAGCCGTCTACATGCTAACATCTTTGCATGTTCTAGCGTGTACATCTCCGAGCGTCCCCACTATACACTCAAGTCCCGCTTTTTATCCCTTTCGTTTCCCTCTTTCACTCGACGAGTGAATGCACTTTAGTTCTTCTTAGCCAATGACCATCTTCGACCAGTTCGCCATATCCCGCCCATGATGTGTCCCAGTTCCACCGGGCTCCGCCTCCAATGGGGCCTGATCGCCCCCGCACACCAGGCAACGGGTGGCACCTTGGGAACCAAACATTGACGTGTTTCCCACGGGAATGCTCGACGCTGGCCCCTTGCAAGAATAAGTCGCCTCTCCGTGACGGTCATTTCGTGGAAGCCACCGTTTCCAGAGAGGCCGGTGGCTGTTGTCTCGGAAGGGGCTCCTGGTTGGTGCGTCACAGTCGGCGCCGGGCCCCGCCGTAGTTCGGGCGTGCGCTGGTGCTTCACGGAAACACAACCAAGGCGACGTTGTCATTTTTAGTGACGTACGAGGCCGATGACCCATTTCAGCCTGGGGACTAATTGCTCATCCATCAGTCCCAGGTGACGGTGACGCTCCCCGGACGCGAGAAACGACAATCTCGAAGAGCACTCCACCACTTCACGTCTGTCGGTGAGGCCTCCTTTGTCCCGAAGGACAGCCGGACACAACACGGGCCATACATAAAATGGAAAACTGACGTCGCTGTAACGAATACACCTAATATGCTGAGTACTTTGAGCAAAGCGGTGGTGTTCGCCTCGGAGCTTTCCGTTTTGGCAAAAAAATTACTCCATCTCCCGCTAAAAAGAACCATGCGTGGATGCGAAGCAGCGGGAGATGGTGTAATATTACAGCGGCCCAAGCGCTCATCGCGGCGCTGCACAGGAGAGAGAATGAGGCGCGTGCGCTCCGTCATTTTCATACCGCGTAACTACCGTGGCGCCCCCAGCGGAGTATGCAGCTGTCGCACCACCTGTCGAGCGCGCCACCGGAGTAGAGGATTCCTAGAGGAGAGAAAGGGGGGAAGCGTAGGAGAGGAGAGAGAGGGAGAGGAGACGCGCATGTGCTGTGGGGGTGTGGGTCGCCGCGGGACGAAGGGAGGGAAGGCCAAAGCCCCCGCCATAAGCTGCTTCGCATCTAAAAGGCATTAAGCAAGCTCACTACAACATTCATAAATAGTACCGATCGTCCCGACAATTATCGGTGCTTTAACATAAGCCGGTTACACGGCGGGTGGTCACGGTACCTCCTCGAATATTTCCACTCCTTTTCCAAGTGCACTCGAGAGCTCACACAACGTAGCCCCATTTCCTTTTCTTTTCTTTTTTTTGCGATAACCTTTGCATCACCGATGCAAAATAAATAGGTGAATAGAAGAAAGGCAAGAAACGTAAAAAAATGCCGTAGAAACAATTCCACCATCAGCTGCTCAAGAGACAAACACAACGTTGTCAAGCAAGTCAAAAATCAAATACTCCGTGATCTGCAGGAGTAGCGTCTGGTGACTGCGTAACAGACGCGAAACGGCTAACAAAACACGAAAATAACTGAAAAACAAACGCAGCAATAAAAAAGTAAACCGTCGCCGAAAAAACCCACGTTAAGTGGCTTTCCCCGCCAGCGAAGAAATAAAAGCAAGTGCTGTACATGCAGGAATTGATCTGTCACCTGGCGAACTTTCTCTCGCAAAGCCGCAACTGTCTACTGCTTCGAATCCCAACATTGGATCTTCGGTCAGGCCTAATCCGCGTGCTCTTCCTTTTCCCTTGCCCTTCAGAATCCATCCAATGCCGTCTGCACACCGTTTGTGTCTGCATTGCTTACGTCTCTTCGTTGAGTCGTTCGTCCTCTGCGTTCTAGCCACTAAAGGATCTCGTTAGTTGTGCGGTCCACGTGCACGCTGCTTCTTCTCGTTTGCTCTATCTGCCGCTTACTGCTTCTGTTGATGTTGCTGCCAGTGCGTGGACAAAGTGGAGTGCGGTTTCTCGGTGCGAAGCAGAAACGCGTGAGTGCGTCCTCCTCACCGTGGACCACTCAGATCCCGTTTACCATAACAGAAAGCAGTGCAAGACGAAAAGTAATAAAAGAAGCAGAACATCAAAGCAAAACGAGAGGTCCAGAGATTCAATGGCATTGTCCGTATCAGTGCACCTTTTATACGCCGCCACTGAGCTCTGCTTTCTTCAAGTAAGTGTGCTCCGTTTTCATCTGTCTTCGACTTCTTTTCTCAAACTCCAGTTTGCATAAGACATTCACAAGCTCGACATGTCAACTTCCCATCTTTTGGCATATCATTTCATTTCTTATCCCGTTTCATTTATTGACGCAGATTATGCATTTTTTATGTTATAAGTTACCCATTTGTAGGCAACAGTTTACAAAGTACAACAATTTATCTACCAGAGAATACGAGACAAAATACGTCTCTATGAGGCCTGCCTAGTCCTCGCACCCAAACAAAACACACAGCCCTGCCGACTAGAGCACTGCACGGGCTCGGGCTTACCCGAATGCCTGGGCCCGGGCCGGGTAGGGCAGTTTTTTCACGGGCTCAGGCCGGGCTGGGGAACGGCATGTGCTTTTTGACCCGGGCCCGGGCCGGGCTCGGACTTTCTGGTGTTGTGCATGTAACGTGGAGCGAGTTATTCTCGCGCGTCTCGACTCTGAAAAACAAGTTTTTTTCGGTCTCGGGCCGGGTTCTGGCCGGTTTCGAGCCGGGCTCGGGACGGGCTCGGGCCTAAGGTAAAGGGGTGGCGGGCCGGGCCGGGCGGGTAACGTAAATTATTTCCGGGCCCGGGCCGGGCCCGGGTGTCGTCATAGAGCTTTTAGTCGGGCTCGGGCGGGCAGCCCAACGTAAAGACGGGCCCGGGCCGTGCCCGGGCTGAGCAAATCGGTCCGTGCATTGCTCTACTGCCGACAGCTTACAGTCTAATCTGAGTCATACAATGTAATACCCGTACCACACAGGCAAAGTAAAGTGCACTTTGAGCGAGTGCACGTCGCGGCTAGTGTCATTCGCAGGCTGCCACACGGGAACGCTTAGTGACACTCACTGCAGAGCACACTCGCCGGCGAGTGTGTTCGGCGAACTCACTTCGCGGCGGCGAAGTGTGTAGCCTGGTTAGCAATGAGTAAAAAAAAAAGAAAAAAAAAGTAACGTATTATTGAAAGAAGAGTCAGGAGTAATTTTTAATAACATTGTTTCAAATTGCTAACGTTACAAGATAATAAAATGTGCCACACCGCAAAAAACAACAAGAACAGCAAAAAAATACTCTCGCTGGGCTGTTCACGACCACGCCGAGTAATGGCTGCGCAGTTGTTTGGCGGATCGAGTAGTTTTGACCGTTGCTGGTCAAGTAGCCGTCGTTGCCAGCCCTTGTAAAGGTGGATTGTAAAGGTTGTTTCTAACAATAATAAACTGTTTTCGTGCACACATTTTTATATTAAGAAATATATGCTTTCCCGTCTGACTCCCGATCGCCATGGTCATCAATTTGAAAGAACACTTTTATTTATCATGTAGCAGCGTGCCGCCAAAGTGACACTCAGCGCGCTAAAGTGCACTCACTCAAAGTGCACTTTACTTTGCCCGTATGGCACGGGTATAATACGTACTATATGGCTATCGTAACAGATAGCGAGAACAGGATACAAGAAATTACAAGCCGTCTAAAAGAAATACGTCCAAACGATAATAAAAATGGAAAATGCAAAATACATCGAAGGAGAAAATAAACAGGCGTATCGTAATAACGAATTTGCAGCGCCACGTTTAGTTATTTAACACTTCACTCTTCCCGAAAAGACGTCTAATCTGTCTTTTTAAGGACAACAGCAACTTAGATTTCAATGCGATGTCGACTACTTGTGGGTAAGCATTTAAAAGCTCAGGTATCCGGTAATTAACTGTCTGGCATCCGTAAGATGTCCTAACCGTATTCCCAGCGTATCCCACATTTCCTAAGGCATACTCGTTCACAAAGTCCGGACGGCAAAAAGACGCAAAAAGTGATGTTTCAATTATTTCCTGTAGATTTTTTCCGTATAAATATATATCACTACACCTGAAAAAAGAAACACACATGAGCATGCTCTATACCCATACTTGTCATGCCGTTGTTGTTTCATCAAAATGATGTTATTGATGCCTGTCATGAAGGTCAACGAATTCGTAGTAAATGCCGCTTTGCTGATCAGCACGGATGGTGCACCTGTGCTAAGACAAGGTTGATATAGCGGCGAGATGGTGACAGAATAAATCAGAAGACATGGCACGGTTATAAAAACAACATTATAATTTTGCTATAAATAAATGGAGCTTCGATAAAGTGTCATTAATATCGCTGCGACAGTACTGTGCATTCCTACAGAATTGTTTTTTTTTTTCGTAGACTGCCACAAGTAGATACACACATATATAGCAATACCTTTCTAAACAGAGAACGCAGTGCTGTGGCAGAACACTGCGAACTTTTTGATCCCCAGATTAGCCCCGACGTCGCTGATCATCTTGGAGATAGAAAACAACCACCGGCGGCGGCTACTTTTGGAATCCTGGCGCATCCAGAAGACTCCGGGTAACATGAATACTTTGTCATGAACACTTCCGTGAACACTTCAAGGTGTACGAAAAGTGTCTGCGCACCTGTCAAAGCGCCAAAAAGGCATATAAGCGCTACTACGCATCAAGCCATCCCACGCCTGAAGGAGGAGCCGGTCGGACTCCGATGCGTCGGGTTTATAAAATAACCTTTCATAGTAGTTCTTCCTGCTCTTTAATTCACTTGTCCCCAACCAGGCAGATATCAGCCGAATGTTTACCTTTTATTTTCTTTCTAAGCGTTTGATGTTGAGAAAATAATAGTGCAGAAGCCCTCGATGATGATTGTCAATGTAAGCGTACAACCAGAACAAATCAACGAAAAAGTGAGCTGATGAACGAACGAACGAACGAACGAATGAACGAGAATGAACCAACAAGGTAGCGACAGCCCCTGGAGTAGGGTGATAAAAAGAGGAAGAGAGTGGAAAGGGGAGAGAAAGAGACGAGCACAAACATCCCGCGTCACTATGTAGAGCGATAGCGGGCGCCATTCTTAAAGTCTATCGTGAAGGCCCGTAGACTGCAGGACCCTGAGTTCCTTCGGCAAAATCTGTCCGTGTTTAGCCAGAGGGCAAATCCTTCTGTCGGACAAAATCATAAGCGTTAAATTGCTTTTACCTCGTTTCTCTGCTTTTTGTTTTCCCGCGTCTCGTAAAAAAAAAAAAAAAGCAAGCGCATACAACAGTGATAAACGCAGCGGCACGGAGAGCAGGCCATTGTGAAGATAACAGTGAGGGCTTAAAACTTTCCTCGCGAGTGCAGAATAATGCACCAGTTTCCCCTGTAAGAAAGCTTTTTAGAAAGACGGGAAGGTGGGCAAAGCATACACAGCAAGAAGAAACCGTAATGTCTTGACATATTTCTGTACAATCTGTGAGACCAAGTGTTGTAGGATATTGATTAAAAATAATGGGCTAAAGTAATGCCCCAACGCTTAATTTGTTTTTGTTTATTTCAATCAGTCCTTTGCGAGCCTCGTGGTAGTATCTTCTCTGTGTTCGATGCCCGCGATCCTGCAAGCTGCGAAGCCTGAATGAACGCGATCTCTGTCGAGCATCGACCGAAAGATGCCGATGTCATTGAGATGTGGAGGAAAGAGAAAGAAACCGAATCTCGCTTTCTTCCGGCCTTATTAAAAGGCGTTCATATCGCGCTTTCTCGCGAAGCTGCCAGGCAATGATATCAAGCTCATTCTTTTGCTCGCACTTCCTTGCTTGCTCGCAGCGCTTCTCTCGCAATGTTTCTTTCACTTTCATGTTGACACTTTGACGCTTGGAGAGTTGCGCTCTATGTTTCAGTTGTTCTTTTTGCCCTGTTAAATTAATTTATAGACCTGCTTTCCGGAACTTGTGAAAAATACGAGTGCTTTCGTTATACTCATTGCCTCAAGGCATTCTCCATGCGAAACCACGAGTTGTGTAGGGAAGCTTTGCAGAAACGACTGCAAGGGATTCCTTGTTCCAAATCACTAACAGTACCTTTGGCGGATGTTATCCGGTGCTATTTATCTGTAGCTATGTTATCTATAGCTATGCCAGTCATCCATAAAATAACTACGAAGGTATTTATTTGCAGATAGTTACATCCATCTTAGCATGTTTGTCAACATTTCGAAAGGCAGCTTTGCATTTCGATATTCACTTTGGTTTTCATTTATAGAACATTTACTCATCATTACATACTATGTAATAAGTGGGTAAAATCCAGAGTGCAACTTTCTCCTTGTTCAATATTCCCCATGCTCTGCAGCATGTTAAATGCATGAATGCTCTTTCTCCAGCCGTAATGGCAACGATGCTTGTAGCGTTGGTTTCAGAAGAGCCATGTGTAATCAAAATTCTTAGGGAAATAGTGCGAGAAGAATAAAATAACCCGAGGGGATTGATTTTATGTTAGTTACAACGATATGGAAAAAAACTGAAAATTAAGCCACAGAAAGCACAGACGAAATTGTTTTGATGTTTAGTAAACATATACAAATCAAGAAAATGGAAACACAAATACCCAACACAGTGTACGGGCCGGTAGCCGTCGCTTTTTCAAAATTGGTAAAGCATCGCACGCGTAATGCGGAAAGTCTTGCTACGGCTACCACCTGCGGCAAGCTCGTCTACATCGAGTTCCCCTTACCTTATTATTTATACATTTCAGTTAAACGTAAACAATATTTTTCTTCCTTTGATTTATGTGGCTCCATTGCCTATTTTGCTCCTATAGTTGTAATTAAGTAGTAGAACAGACTACAGCGATTTATCTTGTTCTGAGGCCACTTGCTACGACAGCAGCAGGCTCTCGTGGTGTGTTACCACCACCACTTTCTCAAAAAAAAAAAGAAAACTGCTTGAATAGGATGCGCACAAAGTCGCCTTCGTCCTCTACACAATTACTTGCTATGGCCTCCGAAAAAACATGCACAGACTGACTCTAAGAGTCTCCTTCCCGCATAA
Organism: Dermacentor silvarum; assembly: GCF_013339745.2. Classification (NCBI taxonomy): domain Eukaryota; kingdom Metazoa; phylum Arthropoda; class Arachnida; order Ixodida; family Ixodidae; genus Dermacentor; species Dermacentor silvarum. The sequence continues at coordinate 205,294,731 of NC_051155.1, forward strand.
AACCCCACATAAGCTGCCATGTGCTAACGCTGCGCAACATAGTAGATAGTGCGGCGGGCTCCTAACGCACATTGACTCGGGAGCTTGAGTTCAATCCCCAGTGGCATTATAGCAGGCAATGTTTTTGTTATTCTTCGTCATAAGGTGAGAGTGAAGCTGAGGATGAGAACGAGGCCTGGTGACGACAGCACGATAACGACGACGGCGTTCTCGAACCGACGAGACCTATACGAATGGACACAACGATCCCAGTCTCCCGGTGGCTGTCGCAGCAAACATTTATGCCGACAAAGAATTAATAAGCTGCCGGCTGATAGTTTCCAGCACCCACTCTTGAACGAACTAACTAACAAATACGCTACTGTTTTTCTATAATATCTAAAGCAACGTAACAGCAGGCTCGCTGCTGTGCCAGATACAGCTCTTGTACATATATCGACATCTGGAGGAATGAATAATATTCGCGTGATGGCTTTCTCTAAATGTAACAGAAAGGCGTTGTGCGCAAGCTGCTTCATTATTTTATTTCAGGGCTAGCCACGGTATCACGGCGCATCACGGCGGGTATACCCGCCGTGATGCGCCGTGGTGGCGTAGTTGCTTTGGCGTTCCGCACGAGGTCACTGGATCAAATCGAGGTCGCGGGGGCCGCATTTTGATGAGGGCGAAATGCAAGAAGGCTAGTGTACCAGGGTAAGGTGGGCGGAGGTGGAAAAAACGCAGGTTTCCATAACATCCAACATAGCATACCAAAGAGTGATAGCGGAAAACCGCGCACTCAAAGGGAGGTTGTCTGAGCTCAAGAAGGAGATCGCGTTTCTTGAACAACTATTAGGCAAAACAGCAATCGCGAACTCTTCCACAACGGGCGGCGCGGAGAGTAACACTGCAGAGCCTAAAACAAATTCAACAGAGCAAATGTTGCAACAATTAGTTCAACAGCTGCAGGGAGTACAAAACTTACAACAGATATTTAATGAGTTTCAAAATCTTAAAACTTACTTGGTCGAATCCATCAACAATCTAGGGCAAATGAAAAGGAAAACATCTGGGGATAACCCGGGGACTCCGCAACCACGAAAAGCGAAAACTGTAGTCATCTCCGACTCCTCCGACAATGAATTATCGACCCTACATGGCCGATAGATCACGGGTATAGGAAAAAAACATCGAAATGTTTCACTCGAACTGCCGCACCTACCGAAAGAGATCCCTACAACAATTCATTATTACATCGTTTACCCGGCCAGATATATTCTGCCTCCAAGAGGTAGGAAATAAGCCGGTAAAGCTACGGGATTACTATACATGTCCGGAACCCAAGCGCGGCGGCCGCATTTCGATAGAGGCGAAATGCAAAAACGCCCGTGTGCTTGCGTTGTAGTGCATGTTAAAGAACACCAGGTGGTCAAAATTAATCCGGAGCCCTCTACTACGGCGTGCCTCATAATTAGAACTGGTTTTGGCACATAAAACCCCAGAAAGAAGAAGAAGAAGAAGGACCCCAAGCATTCGAAAGTAGCGACGTTGGTGAGAAAGAACATCGCAACTAGTATACAAGAGCCCCTTGAAGGCTCATCACCAAATTATTGAAATTCACACAAAAAAGGGGAAACCTAAATATTTTATTGTTAATATACAGGGTGTTTCAGCGAACACTTTCGAAATTTATTTAAGGTTGCCTGTGGCAGATAGCCCAAGTCTAGTTAATGAGCTGGTCTACTCGAAGAGGCCGGACATCACTTGCACCAAAAATAGAAATATGTAATCGATTAATTAACATAAATTTACTAATTAAGTTTTTAACTAATTACCTGACGGCCCATATTGCAATTTACAATTTATAGCCGTGGAGTTCGCAAGGCGGATCCACTTGGAACGAATTCTCGGGATGACACCAGTTTCGAGATAATAATTCCTGAACTTTGCGGAGAAATGCATTGGCGTTCCAGTTAATTTTGTGCTTCCATGCAAAAAGCGACGTTTTGTTAAGAACCTAACTGGAACGCCAATGCATTTCTCCGCAAAGTTCGGGAATTGTTATCTCGAAACTGGTGTCATCCCGAGAATTCGTTCCAAGTGGATCCGCCTTGCGAACTCCACGGCTATAAATTGTAAATTGCAATATGGACCATCAGGTAATTATTTAAAAACTTAATTAGTGAATTTTTGTTTATTATTCGATTATGCATTTCAATTTCTTCTGCAAGTGATGTCCGCCTCTTCGAGTAGACCAGCTCATGAACTAGAATTATGCTATCTGCCACAGGCAACCTTAAAGAATTTTTGAAAGTGTTCGCTGAAACACCCTGTATACAGCCCCCCAAAGAAAAAGACACAGATTTTGAAAATATAATTGAATTAACAATTGGAAAAATGAATCACAAAGATAAATTAATCGTTGCCGGTGACTTCAATGCACCCCACTCGCACTGGAGATACGTAAGGGATTCTGCAAAGGGCACCAGGCTCGTGCATGTCGCGGACAAGTTCAACCTAAAACTAGAAACGCTGCTGCTATAGCGCCTACCCGACTGGGGAGCAGCGTGAGTTTAGACATTTACCCCGATCTAACGTTTACCAAAAACGTAGAGGCAGCGTCTTGGAAGAACCTAGATGAAACACTAGGCAGTGACCATTATATTGTCAGTCTATCAACCTTGTCACCAAAAATCCGTAGACAGCTTGGAACCGCCAACATAACCGATTGGGAAAATTGTAGAAAGCATATCTTTGCAGAAGGGCAAATGGAAGATATAAACCAGGGGTCGGAAGACGTGCGAAGAGCACACTCGACTAACTCCAAGAGCATCCCTCTGACGATGGAACACCCCGCTGTAGACCCATTTATTACACTTATGGGACTGCCGAAGAGGCCTCAGAAAACGCTGGAAGCGTCAAAGACCTAATAGAAAACTCATAGCAAGAATAGAGGTAATTGCATAACAAGCAAATGATTACGCGCAGAAACTAGAAACAGAAAATTGGCTGCAGCTCAGTGATTCCCTAAGGGGAAACCTCGCCACAAAGAAAACCTGGAACATACTTAGAAGTATATTAGACCCAGCAGCAACAAATTCAGAATCGTCACGCGCCCTTGAGACCATAGTGGGAGAATTCCAGGGCACAGAAGGCGAACTCATAGCAAAACTCAAAAAAAGATACATAGATGAGCCAATTATTCAGTCATACTCGAAAGCATACGATGGGCCCCCGAACAAAATTTTGGACGCCCCCATAACGGAAGCAGAGCTTTTTGCACCAACCCAGGCAGCTAAGAAAACTATAGCGCCTGGGAAGGATCGGCTAACTAATGCAATGCTACGGAACATAAATCATGAACAAATTAAGAAACTAACTGAATACTTCAACAGAGCGGTATGGTCAACCAGGCAAATTCCAGAACAGTGGATAGAGGCAGAAATCATTTTGATACCCAAACCTGTCAAGGCTCGTAACATACAAAACCTCAGGCCGATCTCACTCACGTCTTGCCTAGGAAAACTTTTTGAGCGAGTGGTCCACACAAGACTTAGAAACTATATAGAAGACAATAACGTCTTGTCAAACTATATGTATGGCTTCAGGCCACACTTATGGACACAAGATGTCTTCCTAAGACTGAAGAAAGAGGTACTGAGCCACATTCTAACAGGAAGTGAACATTTACTAGCCGTCCTAGACCTCAAAATCGCATTCGATACCATCGCGCACGAACTGATATTGAAAGAACTTGAGAAAACCAGGTGCCGTGAAAATACTTACAATTATATCAAATCTTTCTTGGGAAATAGAACTGCCACTATCGGCATAGGAGAAATCCGATCCGGCTCTTTCAATTTGCCAAATAGGGGCACACCACAAGGTGCCATCCTCTCACCCTACTGTTCAACTTGGGGATGAATAACCTAGCCCATATGCTGGAAAAGTGTCCAAATCTGCATTTTGCCCTTTATTCAGATGACATTACTCTTTAGGAGACAAAAGTCGCCCAAAGAGTAATCGAAACAAAAGAACAAGTTCTTCAAGACGCAATAAACATAGTGCACGATTTCGCCACTGAGAAAGGAATGAAATGTCCACCTGACAAATCAGAATGCATTACGGTACACGGAAAATATTACAACAAATCGGAAAAAGCTGAACTGAAACTTGGAGATTCGACACTTAAAGAATCCACAAAAGTGAGGATTTTAGGGCTGTGGATACAACACATTACAAGAGCAGACCATACACTAAAAGTTCTAAAGAATTCAGTAAAACAAATCACAAGAATGATAGGATGAATTACGCGGAACGGGAGAGGACTAAGTAAATCAGACACATTAAGACTAGTTGAAGTTTTTGCAATAAGCAGAATTACCTACAGCCTCCCGTATCACGAGCTTAAGTGTAAAGAGGCATAGCAGGCAGACATCCTAATACGGATGGCGTATAAGGCCGCCCTGGGTCTACCACTGGAGACATCCACGGAGAGACTCGAGGCTCTTGGGGTGTACAACACCTTTGAAGAACTCAAAGCAATGATAACGATCACACAACGAGAACACCTTGATATGTCACAGGCGGGCAGGAGGGTCCTAGAAGAGGTGGGATATCCGATCAACCCATACTACTGCAGCAGCGAACTAGTGGACATAACGAGGGAGATGCAAGAAATATAAAAATTTCCCCCATCACCCAGAAAATGAACCCAAAATATCATGCAGGCAGGCGTAATGCCCGATCCAAACAATTAGAAAAACGATTCGGCAATAACCCCGACACATATACACAGACGCAGCACGGAACATTAAGGGACACGTTATCGTGACTGCTTCGGGACCCTCCAGTATTCCAAGAACCATAACAGCTTCAGTCCCCACAGCCTGCACCAGCACAACGGAGGCGGCTGCAGTGGCCCTGGCGATAAAGACACGGGAGGGAGAAGACAGGCCCGCCTACATCCTCACGGACTCCCAGGCAACCTGCCGACACTTCCTCCACGGAAGGATCCCTAGGGTCGCCTTTAACATCTTGGGCGATCGACTAAGATAAGAACACCACATTTTATGGTGTCCGGGGCACGTTGGTGCCACTGGTAACACAGGGGCAGACGCTCTTGCTCGCGAGACTTCAATCTGAGCAAGGAATCGGAAACAACAATCAAATACTCGCATGCGATGTCTTAGAACATCAAAAGCCATTCTCGCCAAGAACTCACCTCGCCAAAACCGCAATTAGCAGTGGAGGAGGTTCGGCTATACAGAAAAATACAAACACCTACCCACATCTATCTGGCACATTGGCATATCAGATTGGCATATCTGGCCAACCAGATATGCCAATCAATGCCCCTGGTGTGGGGGAAGGCCATCCTTGCCCCATGTGACATGGGAGTGCCAATCACGACCTCAAAATTCAAATTCACCCCGTTTAGCACAAAATTCATTTAGGGAGTCCTTGGGCAGCCATCCTCGCCCGGACTGACCTGTAGACTCAATTGCGCTTCCTCGACCAGGCAGGGCGCGTGGCGGTGGCCACTGGAGTCCTGGACTAAGAACCCACCCTCCGGCCCCCTTAACCCTATTTTTTCTCAATAAAGTTCTTTCTCTCTCTCTCTCGTGTACCTTGCATTGGGCGCACGTTAAAGAACCCCAGGTGATCATAATTAATCCGGAGTCCAGCAATAAGGCATTCCTTCTAATCAGATCGTGGTTTTCACATGTAAAAACCCAGAGCTTACACAGTTTCTTTTTAGCCGTGGTACATGCTCTTTTACAGCGTAAGCTGTTATGGGCTCATTCCAATAGCCATTTCTGGTCGCGATGATGCCGCCGCCGCCGCCGCCGCCGCCCCGTAGTCGCTATTGAGGGAAATGCGAAAAAAGTACAGACGACCAGATGACCCGAGCCTCCGACAGTATGGTAGCGCCATCTAGTTAACGTGCCTGCAACCGCCGCGTGCGACGAGATGGGATTCAGACGCGATGTGATTCAGACGAGGTGCGCAATCAACGCTATCCCAATGTTAGACGTGCGCCACGTATTCTGGGTACCTCTTCGGTACACGTTATGGCGTCTCCTCGCAAGGTACGAACCGCTGCTGAAGAAGCGAATCGTAGAGCTACGTGCGCGGCTACAACCAGGCATCATCGGGCTCAGCAGACAGCTGTGCAGAGAGCATTACAACTCCAGCTCGCCGTCGCCGGGCGGACAGTTCAGATTGTTCTCTTCAAATTCGAGGCGAAGACACTTTGCCGCGAAGACCTTGTTGTGCGTGGTGCCGAAATTGGAGCTACCCTTGCGCCACTCAAACAGCTTACGCTGTGACTGTGCTGCGTGTGCCGCGCAGGCCTGTGACTTTTTCATGGGCGCGCTCACCCTGTTATCATCATTGCTTTTTCTATTTCTTTTTTTTATTTTTTTTTGTAGAAAGTTTTTTCCCCCTGTTGCATTTCTACAAATTTTAATTTATCTCTTATTTTTGTTCAGTAAAAGCAATTACTAGCGCATCTTAGGTATCACGCAACGCACTTTAGTTCTGCATTTTTTGGTCACGTCTTGATGAAGAGTATTCGAATAAAACATATGAAAGCTTTTGTGGGGCATGGGATAATTCGAGAAATGTGGACGAAATAAGGGAATCCCAAATTTAGGCTCTCAACAATGCAACATGCACAAAGGTTTTTAGCACTTGAGCAACGTCACAGTTGCCACACGAGCAAGCTCATTTTCAAGTAAATATTTTTGTGGCAACATAGTACTGACTTACATGTAGCTTGCACCAATGGAACTACGTCATCCAAGCAAGTCTAATTAGGTGCAAACGAAGTTCTGTTTCTTCCATCTGTGATGGCCATGGGGCAGAGTCTGTCAAGAAAGAGAGAAAAATTGGATACAGCAGCAGGCAGGGAGATTAACCGGAAGACAAACATCTGGTTTGCTACCCTGAACTGGAGGATGCCGAGCGGAGCGGGAGAAGAGAAGCACCCGCTCGAAAAACACAAGAAAAGTTATATATATATATATATATATATATACCTTCATCATGCAGTGGACACAAATATAGGTTGATGATGATGACGATGTATATATACATGTATATTCTCCCAACTACTTTCCGGAACCTCTACCACTTTGCCAAGTGTCGCCAAAGGGGGCTGACGACGTTTATTTAGAGCTGCTGGCTCCTGGAGAAAACGGCGGCGAGAGCTAACTACCGAGCGGGGGCGGTTAACACTCACACTTTTTCTTGTGCCCCTGCTCTTGCACTGTCCCCATTACTACAGGTGACATTATATATATATTATATATATATATATATATATATACATACATATATATATATATATATATATATATATATATATTTCTTTGTTGGTATATGGTCCGGGGATCAGAACGTGGTTAAACCAAAATTGGGGGTTTTAAGAGCCAGAACGACGAAACGATGATGAGGGACGCCGTGGCGGAGGACTTCAGGATAAATTTTGCCTCCTGACGTTCTATAACGTGCACATAAATGTAAGTACACGAGCATTTTTGCATTTCGTCCCCATCGAAGTGTAACCGCCGAGGCCGGGAACGAACCCGCGACCTCGCGCCCAGTAACGCAACGCAACGCCGTGGCCACTGTGCTACCGTGGCGGGGGCGAATGAAACAGGCACCAAGCACAGATCCTTCGGACTCGGTAAAAAACGTGGTAAAATGAAAAGAACACAGCACGCCGCATGTACAGTAGACCAAGATTAGTATTTTTTTTTTTTTACTTACAAGGACGAAACGGGCGCGCACTAATGTACAGTAGATCAAGATTAGTATTTTTTTTTTTTTTTACTTACAAGGACGAAACGGGCGCGCACTACTTGAGCTGCCGCAAGTCCGTAATAGGAGCATTGACCACCAATGGCTATCGGACCCAGCAACTGTTAGGTCCGATGAGCTGCCGGGCAAGGGGGCACGTTTTCTCTGGCAGGCGCACCTGGTCCGTCACAACGGCGTCGTCCCCCGAGGGCTCGTAACTTGGAGGCGTGACTCGGTTTGTTACGACATCATGGCCCCACAAAAGCCGACCGTGCGTGACTACCCTTTATCCTCCCGCCTCCTAATCAGGACAGCTGTTCTGGACAAACGAGTAAACACTGATCCTGCAACTAAGTGCCCTCACGTTAAAAACGGTAGAAAATTTGCAGAATCGGCGAGGTACACTGGCCAGCGTGTTGGGGATTCATTGCAATTTTTTACAGCCCAAAAAGAAACACAAGTCTCTGAGCTTTCAGTGGTCCAGCCAAGTAAAGGAACGGGCGCGGGCCTCGTAAAACGTTCTGAAAAAGGGACGTGGATGTAAGGGTAAAGGCAGGACGTGGCGCTCGGCGATATCACAGATGCTTACGGCGACGTTGGGAGGGGGCTGAAAAACAGCGGCGGGCGTTTTTCGAACGAAATGAGACTCCAGGGACCGGTAGTGAAGATTGGAGATGGATGACACCGCAGGTGAGGCGGTCGCCATAAAAGCACACATCCCAACCACCTCTCGGCTGCGGCAAAGCCTACCGCTTGTAGAGCGTTGAGCAACACCAGCCCTGACGATTGAATACCCGCATGCGAGAGCAGAGCCATAAAAAGGTTGCTGAGGAGAGAGAAGGAGCAAACAAAACACGTTGCTGCATCCAGTCCTCTCACTCGGAAGCATTCGCACACTTCGTCGACGCTTTCATGCTTAGGAGGCGAAACTGGCGACTGCTGCTGCTGAGCCGGGAGGCGTAACGAGACTCATCAGTGTCGCATGGTCTCATTAGATTAAAGATTTTAGAATTCTGGCCGCAGCGAAGTGGGTTCGCACTCCAGTGCAGACCTGATGGTTTGACCTGGATTTTTTTCTCAGTTTCTTCTGCCTACCCGCGGCCGTCTCTATAAAAAATACGAAGAACACTATGCTTACCATATTTTGATGGATCTTCCATCACCGTAACCTCTTTCTTTCCGGAAGCTATAAGCAGAAACCTCCATTTACTCCTTCCCTATCCTCTGATTTCTTCTTTTGGAGATTTGATTCCTGCATTCCCATCGCCTCCATAATTGACTTTTGATATCTAACGTGCGCTTTTCCCACTTTTCATTCCTTTCAACAGCGTAAAGTATGTGTATGTGGGCTTGTATATAGGTGTCCTATTCTTGGCAGGTACTTCATTTATGGTTCTCGTGGGTCTTGTCAGTGTTTTGTTCCGTTCGTCGTTGTCATGCTGTGTCCACGATGGGGAAATAAAAATGTTTCATAACTCGCCGTGATGGCTTAGTGGCTTTCGAAATTGTGCTAGCTGCTAAGCTTGATGTCGCAGGATCAAATCCCGGTCGTGGTGGCCGCATTTTGATAGGGGCGAAATGCAAAGACTCTCGAGTACCGAGAGTTGGGTGCACGTTAAAGAACCCCAGGCGGTCAAAATTAATCCGTCGTCCCCCACTCTATGGCATGCTTCATAATCATATCGTGGTTGGGGAGAGTAAGACTTCGGAAATAATTAAAATTACAAATTAAGAACATTTCGTAGACGGACATCGCCAAGTAACCTCGGGTCTACCGGCGAATGAAGACAGGCCGAAACCCAGCACTTGGCTAGGGTTCCCACACACCTGCTTAATTTAACACTGCTGCGCTCTTTTTATTTAGTAATAGGTCTCCCAGAGTTGTTTCGCGTACAGTTCACTTGAAAACAATAGAAAATAATGTTTTTCTGCACTCTAGTAACAGTGCCAAGAAATATTTTTTTTTCCTTCTCTAACGTATTTGCCGCCTAAGCAAGTGAGCGAGTGACTGACAACTTTATTATTCGAAGGGGTGAGGGATAAGGGAAGTTAAGCTATGTATAGCTTCCAGGCTTTGCTTCACAATGGCGTATTCAGCTCGTGCTAGGACCCGTGTGTGGATGTCTTGGTTGGTGCTGCAGAAAAGGGACCTCCCATTGTTCTTCGGTGTGGGGTTGCGAGACGAGGTCGGCGGACGGGGGATCCGCCGGGCAGCCCCAGAGGAGGTGGTTCAGCGAGGCAGCGTCGCCGCACAATGGATGCGTGCAAACCAAGAAAAGTAAACTGCATCTTTAAATTTGAGCTTACGGCGTGGTATTTTAACTTTTCTTGATGCTTGATTATTCATGTGTTTCTGTGTCTGAGCTTGGGCTGCATTCCTTGGAAACAGGTCTAGCCTCGCAATTTCTCTGCTTCGTCCCGCACGATGCCTACCGCATATAATGAAACTTCGGACTCAAGCACCACCAGCGGGGAAAACCAGAGTCCTGTTGGTTAGAAATGAGGGCACACGTCAACACGCGCTAAGGAAACTGCGAGCCATCCGGATGACACAGCGTTTATGGAATTTGAACGGGATGGTCTATAGAAAGAATGACGCAAATCAAATGCCAGTATTCCGCAAACCCGATGAGGCGCTTTCAGCTCATCGTTTATAGGGTATCATTACTTCAGTTTTTTCTTCGTGCAAGGCACCAAGTGGTTTGGGAGCGTGCTTACATAACAGTCTACTACAAAGCGTCTAGAGCTTTAAAATCCCGCGTATGAACTGTAAGCAACGCTGTATGCACTTAGGCATGCAACATTCCGTGTGGAAGCTCTTTCCCGTAGAATATGTCTCCAATGAAACATAACGGGATCGTTCCTTGCCAGAGCTTGCGCTTACTGGTGCTTGTTTACAGTTAGTTCCAGCAACGGCCTCCCAAGCCAGCACTAGGAAACGCCCTCACCGATATATGTCTGGCAGCCCTTACAGACGCACCTGCGCTGTAAATTTGTCCTTCGCAAGCCAAACGATGGCATGGCCTTTGAGGTTCGTGATCCAGCAAACAACAGAAAACAGTATGGGAAGGGGAAAATGCAGGAAAGTCACAAAATAACCGCAAATCAAGCTTACAGAGAGCTCTATATACATACAATCAGGTTCGAGATTTTAATCACGGGCTCTGTTTTTTTTGTTTTTTTTAGTGTCCTTAGATACGTCCTCCTTTGTGAAACATGTGAGCGATGTATTCACGACTGGCAAACAAACACTAAAAGGGTAAGAAGACAGGCCGAGAAAGTCAAGAGAGGAGAAAAATCGCATTCAAATACGGCAGCACAGTTTGTTCATACTGAGCGGCAACAAAAAAATTGATGTCATAATCAGCCTGAGCGACATGGAGGAGGTTACTTGGCAGTGAAGAGCCAACGCGCGAAACAAAGCATATATAGAGTGAAAATAAACCGGCTGGAATGGGTAAACCTGCACATTGAAGATCTTGAATAGGAAGAGAGAGTATATGTCCTTGCCTTTCTTTCCATGTGTCTCCCGCGCTGTTTGTCCTCTTAAAATTCGGAATTCACCCATGCTGAACAACCTGCTGGTTTCAATGTAAATTGCATTTTCCTAGCCCCCATCGTGATTATCCTTGAACGGTGGGCTCGTTCTTTCAATGTGTAGGGTCCTATTGTTACCCCGTGCAAGATTTTTTTTTATTGTTGCATTACATCCTCTTTTGCCTCGCTGCTCTTCTGCATGACTTAAGCACATAGGGCTGCATAGCATTATGCAAAAAAGAAAGCGGATTGTGCGCAGCGGCTGGAACTCTTGGCTTAGCCTTTCACACCTGGGAACGTCGGGTCGATGGGGTTTTCAGATCAGGTATGTATGGCAGGGCCTTTGTGTGCGTGCCATCCGCACTGAAAGCCAAATGACTTCATCTCATATCTGAGTTTTCCATCTCTCCATCCTCACGTCTTCTTTTCCAACCATGTTTGTTGACTTCTTCAATCTTCCACCTTTTCATCATGAGATTGCGCCTATGCACGCCAATTCTTCTTCGCGAGGAAATAAAAAATAAGACGACAAAACAAAATACGAAACGAAGTGTTATTGTGTTGGTGATGAAGGCCGTGTGTGTTAATCTTCGTTCTCGGTTTTCCTTAGGAAAGTGGCTTTTTATGCGCATTTCAAGCAAGCACGCGAGAGCACAAGGAAACGTGTACGTGTATGCAGGACATTTGCACAACAAAGGAACAACGGAATTGCGGCTAGATTTGAAGTGGAATGACAGGGAAAATTCGAGAAAAGAACGACAAAAGCGAAAATCACAACGGCGAAAACGAGCCTTGTTTTTTTTTTTTTTTTTTGAATGAGTAAGCATTTCTAAGCCTACCCAACGGCAATCCTGTCCACAACGTAAGACGAATGCTATGGCTCATAGCCCCCTAAACAATGGCTCATACCCATATGAGCAATGGCTCATAACCCCGTAAAGGTTATTAGCGCTCAGCAAAGTGAAGCGAACAGTGATTGAACGTTCGTTGAAATGGCCCGTACAAAACACAGAACAGCATGCATTTCAATAAAGAACAAGCTGAAAATAAGCATCCGAACCATCACTAAAACATTCCCTACTCTCCTCAGCAAATGTTGTGATGGTATTGCAACAGCTTCGCTGGACATCCAGGTTGATAAGGACCCATGATAAGGGTCGGATCACATTCGATAAGGTTGATAACAACCGATGAGGCTTGATAAGGGTTTCTACTGGTCGGATCAAGTTTCATAACATTGATAATGACACAGGGCTGTGTGGAGATGAGCAAGTGGCGCAACGCGTACGCACCCTTAGACAACTCCTAGAGGATTTTCTGCGTGAATTTTTTTTGCATTCTCTTCATTGCGAATTCGCATGGGATGTATATTTTATGCTATTATTCTTACTCGCCGCTATACGTTTGTTCTTTAGTTAACACTACCAATGATGCATGCGAGTTCATAGGCTACAGCCAGTTAATATCGCACATCAGAAGACGCTTAGAACAAATTTCCTCTTGGGCTGACAACGGTAACACACAGTGTGCCAAGCGCCCTCAGGGTGTATTTTGCTGCCACACTTGAAATGAAAAAGATTACCGGCATCTACCGATATACAGGGAATTCATGTGAGAAACAAGCAACTTAGCTGTGGTTGGACTTGGACGACTAAAAGAATTCAACAAAAGAATGTGAGGAAGTTCGCGGGTGGTTACTGCTTACTATCTCACGCTCTTTCATTGCTGACGCTGCCATTTGTGATCTTGTAGGCATCACCACTTACGGGCATGTTGAGCCCTTCCTGGCGAAGTAACCGATCACTAGGTACCAGTTCATAACCTTGCTTAACGCCTACACCTGTACCAAAACCATTTATCTGCACCTCTGCATCACTGCGCGCCTTCACGAGTGGATAATGACAAGAGTGTATAATAGTGGCAAGGTACGTCGTGCAGAGATTTCGGCGAGCAGATGCGGAAGAAAGACGGAAAGCGTGAAAGACAAAAGATGCAATCTGTGATGCCATGCGATGTCTGATACCTAATATTTTCAGTATCGAACTGGCTGGATGCGGTAGCTATAGTGGTCCTCTGAAATACAACACACACATAAGCAAGAAAACAAGTAACCGAAATTTGAAGGACGCTTAGATTTCGCCTTTAAGACGGAAACGAAACACCATTCATAGATCCCTGGCTGCTTCTCCCACTTCCCAGCAACTGCAGCTTGTGTAAGCGCTAACGTTTGGCTTCAACATCGCGCTCCTGCAACTCGGGGTAGTCGGCTCTTCGCTAACGTTTCGCCTGGATTTCAGAAGCCCTCACGCTGGAATTAGCGCCTGAAACACTGGCGGCCACCGCTATGCACTAAGGAGAGCTTTCTGGTTCTTTTTTTTTTTTTTACAGCGAAGCTGTTAAGGGCTAGTTCCCCCAAGATTGTGTCCGCGTGTGGAAAAACTATCATCATCAGCATTGGCTCGAGCCTCGCCGTCTTCTTCCGCAGCTGGCTCTCTGGCACCCCTCGGTTTGCGCTCGTGCTGTTGCGTACCGTGCCAAGCACGAGTGCGCGCCACTGCTCCCACGTTTGTCATCGCCGTCTGCTTCCACAGCTGGCTGCATTGCCACTAATCATACCAGAGTAGAATTTCACTTTTCTTCTGTCGTCGTAATAGGGAGTCCGCCTTTACGGGGGTATGAGCCATTGCTAAGGGGGTATGAGCCATTCATGAACAACTGACGACGTGACCTAACACGTTTGAGCAACGCCGTCGCGAACGCGCTCGGGAAACAGCTCATCGTCGACGTGCTAATTCCAGCGTGAGGGCTTCCGAAATCCAGGCGAAACGGTAGCGAAGAGCCGCCTACCCCGAGTTGCAGGAGCACGATGTTGAGGCCAAACGTAAGCGTCGTCTTGCACTCCAGGAACCCGACAACGGTTGTGCACACCTCGGAAACGCTAGCGCCAACTTCCCCGGTGTGGCGGCCAGGTTTCTATGCGAGTTTGTCAACAGGAAAGTTCATGATAGATACGTTCAGGTGGGTGATGGCCCACGACGATACGTCCATTCTTATTGTGGGCATAATATTCACTACAGCAAACCCAGCATAGTCACAGCTTCGCTGGCTTCTATCTTCACAGTAGTGGAAAGTCTGAATTTTTTTATTTTCCCCGCATGGCGGCCGCCGCCGCTGCTGAGGATGCGTGGAGGTGACCGCCATCTCGATGGTGTGGCAAGGAACCGGACGGGGCGCACCGCTCCCATTAAGACAAACCTTAAATGGCAACTGGAAAGGGGGTTTGTGTTTCCGCGTAACAGAATTATGTTTTCTCGTGTATTCGAATTATAATACGACGCTACCATTTCTGTAGGTTGTGCTTAAGTAGTACTTAACAAATTCTGTGATACATTTTAATCTGAGAAATTGAATTAGTTCAGCAACGTCTATGCGCCACGCGGAGGGCCTGCGTGTTTCGGGATACATGATTTGGGAGGATTTTTCTGTAACGGGCCACGCTGCCACAGGGCCCTCAACGCTTATCGCGTTAAAATAAATAATATGCCGCTGATGTAGCCTACAGCCATGGCTGTCGGACTCTGCGATGAAACTGTCCCTCGTCGTCTGAACTGTGTCACTATTTTGTAGTTTCACTAAACTTTTATCATACTCACGTGCCTATTTATATCCCCTTACTTCTTGGTCTGTTGAACACGAGGTCGCGGGATCGAATCCCGGCCACGGCGGCCGCATTTCGATGGGGGCGAAATGCGAAAACACCCGTGTACTTAGATTTAGGTGCACGTTAAAGAACCCCAGGTGGTCCAAATTTCCGGAGTCCCCCACTACAGCGTGCCTCATAATCAGATCGTGATTTCGGCACGTAAAACTCTATAATTTTATATCCCCTTCCTTCTTCTATGTTCATTTCCTCCTGTGCCCCTTACTCCGCTGACCGATAGCAAGCGCTTGCGTGGCTCAGGGGTAGAGTATCTGGCTCCCACGCAGCGGGCGCGGGTTCGATCCCGGCGGGAACCGGGTACTTTTTTTGCATTTCCAGTGGTATCGATTACGTTCGCCGGACGCCGTCGGCGGAGGCGCCAGCGGAGGCGGACACGATCGCTAACCGAAACGGCTATTGCAATGAGCCCATAACAGCTTACGCTGTAAAATACACAATTTGAAGGTGAAAAGCACTGGGTAGTACGAGGTGGAGGTGGAAGTGACCAGTAAAGCCCCGTGTTATTTTATTAATGGTTGCTTGCCTCTTTCTTTATTACAATATATATTTCTGCCAAACAGCAGGCTGTATTGAGAAAGTCCGTGTTTGTTTATTGTCTCCGTTTGACAGAATTATTTGTTGGGCTAGTTGGTTTTTCTTACCTGAACAAGTAACTTGGCGCAATAAAAAACGCTTAACCTTGCACTCGGCCGCGCAACTCTTGAAACAGCGAAGCTGGGCGATCCTAGCCCAGCATTTTCCGGAAGTGCGCACGAACTTTTCATGTTATTACTCATGATGATGATAATTTCCTTTCGCGCGTCTCGGACTCATGGCGGTCATTGCGCGTTGCATAGCGCAGCTTGCCAAACCGACACCTCGTTCCAATGCGGACACCGCGTTCCAGGAGACCCGCTCCTTGAATGCGTCTCCTCTCTCTCTCTCGCTCTCATAGCGCGCAAAACCTCTTCGCCTCGCAGAGCACGAGCATGCGATTGCGCCAGCTGTGGACGAAGACCACGACGCTCGAGCGTAATCATATGGTTCGCATAAATGCATGTTTGCAAGCGTGGCAGTATAACTACTAATATTTCCATGCAATAAAGAAAAAAAGTGGCAGTATAGACTAGCGGTTACGATGCTCGCCTTGGGACCGAGGGCACGCAGGTTCGAATCCCGCCTTCGCAAGAAAGTTTCTTTTATTTTTCATGGTTTCTTGATACGAACCACGAACGACAAATTACCGCTGGCATAAACAGCTTCGCTGTTCAAATTTCATTGCCTGGTACGTTTCCTGATGTTGTAGAAAGCAGGCGCATCCTTTGTCATTTTCTTAATTGCGGCATATTCTCCGTAACTAGCTTGGGTTGTGTATCCTCGTATGCAGTTTAGTGACGTTACGTGTGCTGGAGGTGGGCGATTAATTTTCGCAGGCTACATCGCAAGCTTTCACGAATAATATTCCTTCCGTCTGCCGCGATAGACCACTGCGATGACACATTTAGTAGCAGAACTTGTTCGGCGCTTGCGTGACACCGTGTGACGCACTACCAGCGATAGACACTGAAGTCCAAATATTATTTAGCATCTGACAGCCTTCCGGTTTTTATAGGAGAAGTATGCCTAAGAAAAGTGTCACACGGATTGGTGTAGCAATACATGTGAGTCCTCGTTATTACGTCGATGGTACTTTAAGGCGGCGTTCTTTTAACATATGCGTGTATTTATTGATACTCACATAGTTCTTGTTTTGTTGCACAACCGACTCATCTCTCAGCCTTCTCCTCCTTTAAATATCGAGGGCATTTGCATTCAGTGCTAAGAAAAATTTTAGCACCATTCACACAGATGCTCGCAAACATCGCTAGAGCGATGCGTGCGAACGTCCATGTCCAATATATTTTTTTATTTTATTTTACACCTGCTTATTCGTCCTTTTTGTGCCTGACTTCATCCTGCGAAAGCGGTCTATTGCCTTGGTGGATGGCCACTGAGGACGGGCAGAGCGCTATGTCCTCTTATGAAGGCCGACAATGGTTTAATAAAGCTCGTCCAGTGGTATGAACATCAGTCCGGAGCGGCAAGACAGAAAGAATTTACGAATAACTGAAGAAAAGAAAGTAAGCAGCGAAGGGAAAAGAATTTTAAAGTATTGTCGAGATGCCTTAGAGAACAGCGGGTCTTCAGAAAATTCTTCCTATATATTTTTTTAATTTTATTTGGAGCTGCAAAAAAAGCTTGCTGATGCTATATATTTCATTACTACGGCGTTTCCTGGCCATTTTCTAGCCGCAATTTTTTGACAGAGCTGAAATAATCTTCGAGCATTCTTCTCCCGCTTTCGCTGTCGTCCCCCTCATTGCCGTCACCGTCACTGGCACCGGTGGCCTCTCGGATCACGGAATACAATTCTTACGTTGCTTCTATAAGCACTTCCACTTTTTATATGTGAGTTTCCTGGTCGTGCTGCTTAGCTTACCGCCTTGGACAGCGTTTATCCTTGAGAGCTTCGTAACCTTATTTCGCTCTTGATGACAGCTATCTCGCAGTTCATTGACGATACGCAAACTGCTGGGAGCAGTATAAAATATTACTTGGCTGACTAAGTGCTCTCCTTCCTAGCAAGCGAAGTAATAGTCCCTCTGGCATTTGTTCTGCACTCTCAATATTGCATTGGCTTCACTTGTGCCACCTTTATAAAAGCTTGTTCCCCGCAAGTCATGTGACAGAATGGTAAAAAAAATATGGACACTATTTTAAAAATTACAACAGGAATACGCATGTGAAACAATGAGTACAAGGCTAGTTTAAGGGCACGGGTAATATTCTGACATGCATTTCAACAAGTGTTGAGATGCGGGTTTCGTTATGTACATAATTTCGCTGCAGCGCAACTGATACATGGACGCCGAGGGAGAACAAGACAGACACACAGCGTTCACTTCCCACCAATGATTTTATTACAGGGAAGTAACGACACGTACACCTTCTGCACGTATAACGTCACGGACACAGTTATAGCAAAACTAACGCTAATACTTGAAACATGGCAAACAAACCAAACACTCATTACTGTCGCTACGCACGCGCAAAAAAATTCATTTCTTTCTTTGACAGGGACGACGACGTCTTGTTGACCCATGTTTCGCCATATGCCTTAATGTGGGTGCTTTCAGTGATCCAGCGGGTCAATTTACAGGCTGCTACGCTTGTGTTAGCGATATCAGTGAGTGCTTGGTCCCTGTTTCGAAACAACGGCCGATCCTGGAATGCGCAGACGAAGAGTGCAGCGTACCTTTCCGGCCCTCTATAGAAGAGTGCTGAGGGCTCATCTTTGAAGCTTCGGGTGGCAACTGTCTAGGAGAGAGGCGGTGTTGTCAAAACGTCGACACAATAGCATATGTTCACTACATTGCAAGCTGCTAGGCTCTTGTACGAGCCTCGTCATTGAGTTTTTGTTTTGTGCTTGCAAGTATTTGTGTTGTGCATTTTGCATTGCGCATAAAGAAAGAATGAGAATAGGAAAGGAGGCCTGTGGTAGGGAGTGCGAGTGGGCGTAGTGGATGCGTGAAAACATGCACACAATAAAATAAAAACACACCGCATGCGGGTTATGAGAATGCACTGCACAAAATTCACAGTGTGCACAGTGTCTGTGCAAGAGAACAATAGTACACAATGAAATATGTCCAAAGCATGCAAACACACTCGTCCTCTCTTGTAACAAGCTGAAGCTATAGGGATGCTTCACAGTAGGGCCGGTTCGTTGGGAGTAGTAAATGTCCTAATATACGATCTTCGAAAGCAGATACAAAAGGACTGAAATGATGCGAAATGAAGAAAAAAAAGGAGATAAGGACGACATGCCCCATAAATCTCGCCCCCCCCCCCCCCCCCCCCCCCCCCCCTCTTGCACGGTCCTGCTCAGGTTTTTCCGTTCTCACTGCCGCTGTAATGAATTCTCGCTTCGACGATGGCGCGCAAAGAATTCCGCGGATATAGACGGCGATTTGTCTCGCGTGTTCGGCTGCAGAGCCTTTGTTCAAAGTAAAACCAAAGTGAAGCATGCATGGCAAGCGCCAATTAGGCCAAGGAATGTGTCCAATCTCTACGTAAAAGCTCCTTTAATTTTTTTTGTCAAATTTGTTTCGCATGCCCAATTTAGGGTCGCAGACCAAGTTGCCCTCATACAGAACGCTGACTCATGCGGGTGCGAGCGCTTATATGGCGTCGATGGCATCTACGTCGTCTGCGCCAAGGTTTTGGCAACGAACATCATCGTCCTGAGTGCATGGCGTCTGCAACGCTGAACAGAGGCGGTGAACGATGCGATAGCTCACCTTTTTCTTTGCAAAGAACACCGTATTTTCAAGCTAAGCAGTGGGACAAGGGGCGGCATTTCTAGTACTCCTCTCAGAGTTGTTGGGACACGCTGGGAAACCAATGCTGTCTCCGCAGCCTTGCGAGCTTCTCGATACTCCGATGCCACGGCATACGCGGGAATTAACATTAATTCTAACGGCATCAGGCGGCTACAGCGCCTGAGCGTGGTGCTTGCGTCAAAGCGACACGAAAAGCCGAGTGCCGCCGCCATCTTTGCCGTCGATGCAAATATTAGTAGTACATTGGGGACGGACTCAACACGGTGGTAAGCGTGTAGTTGGTTGTAATTAACTGTTTTTAAATGTATTGATCATAAAGTATTTATCACACAAAAGCAATCAGATTGCTTTTGTGCGATAATCTTTTGACTGAATTTTGCCTTTCATCTGTTAGCGCTATTTTACAATTAATGGCATTCTAATGTCTCCTCGGCGTTATTGTCCGCTGGCACGACGCAACCAAAGGACATGTACGTGTGTACAGGTTCCTGAGCCATGTGAATGTGTCTTTTTTACGCTGACTGTTGCAAATAGACAGAATGAGCAAGAAATATGCCTCGAGTATTGCACTACATTGTGGCGGAGAAAGACAAATAACTGCAGAAGATGTTAACTCAACGCATTCCAACCGCTCTGGAAAGGTGGAAGAGCACTTATATAAGTGAGGTTATATATATATATATATATATATATATATATATATATATATATATATATATATATATATATATATATATATATATATATATATATATATATAATGTGTGTGTGTAACCGAGAGAAGAACGGTAAGTGAGGGCCTCAGATTTGTTGACCATTGACCATACAAAGCCAATGGACAATGAAGCCAAGGAAAGCATCGGGGAAATTTTCTGTAGTTGAACTGTAAATGTAGAAAATAATAGACAAAAGGGAAATGGCAGTGGGCGAAAAGTGAACTTTTCGCCGGTGGGAGACGAACCCACATCCTCATTACGCGCGTGCGTTATATATATATATATATATATATATATATATATATATATATATACAGGGTGTTTCACCGAACACTCAAAACTTCTTAACGGTTGCCCACGCCTCTCCACCCGTCACGAAAGAGCGATGGGAGGAATCCCTCAAGAGCAGCAATCTTCAAATTCAACTCCAGGCTGTCCAGAGGGCCCACGACGTCGCGACGGGGCTTGGTCTCCCGGTCGCATCGTGGGTGGAGCCACCGACTTAACCTAGGGGAGCCTTCGGCTCGCCTAGATCTCTGTTCCTCAGGACTCAAATAAAGTTCTTGTCATGTCATGTAATGTCATGCCTGTGGCAGATAGCACAATTCTAGTTTATGAGCTGGTCTACTCGAAGAGGCGGACATTACTTGCACAGGCAATTGAAATGCATAATCGAATAATTAACAGAAATTCACTATTTGAGTTTTTAACTAATTTCCTGATGGTACATATTGCAATTTACAAATTGTAGCCGTGGAGTTCGCAAGGTGGATCCACTTGGAACGAATTCTCGGGATGACCCCAGTTTTGAGATATTATTTCCCTAACTTTGCCAAGAAATGCATTCAAGTTAGGTTCTAAACAAATCGTCGCTTTATGCATTCAAGCACAAAATTAACTGGAACACCAGTGCATTTCTCCGCAAAGTTCGGAAATTAATATCTCGAAACTGGTGTCATCCCGAGAATTAATTCTAAGTGGATCCGCCTTGCGAACTCCACGGCTACAATTTGTAAATTGCAATTTGGACCATCATTTAATTAGTTAAAAACTTATTTAGTTAATTTTTGGTAATTAGTTGATTATGCATTTCAATTTTTTGTGCAAGTAATGTCCGCCTCTTGGAGTAGACCATCTCATTAACTAGAATTGGGCAATCTGCCATAGGCAACCTTAAATAATTTTTGAAAGTGCTCGCTGAAACACCCTGTATATATATATATGCGTGATCAGGAGAAGGAAGTTTACAGAAGAATAAAATTGGGTTGGAGTGCATGCGGCAGGCATTGCCAAATCCTGACTGGGAGCTTACCAGTGTCGTTGGAAAGAAAAGTGTACAAACATTGCATTTTGCAACATATGGGGCAGAAACTTGGAGCTTAACAAAGAAGCTCGAGAACAAGTTAAGGACCGCACAAAGAGAGATCGAACGAAAAATGTTAGGCCTAACGTTAAGTGACAGGAAGAGAGCGGTGTGGATCAGAGAGCGAACGGGGATAGGCGATATTCTAATTGATATTAAGAGCAAAAAATGGAGCTGAGCAGGCCATGTAATGCGTAGGATGGATAACAGGTGGACCAATAGAGTTACAGACTGGATACCAAGAGAAGGGAAGCGCAGACGGTGATGGCAGATAACTAGGTGGGGTGATGAAGTTACGAAATTGGCGGGCGCAAGTTGGAATCAGCTAGCGCAAGGCAGGGGTATATTGGAGATGGCTGGAAGAGGCCTTCGTCCTTCAATGGACATAAATAGAAGCTTCTACTGCTCATATATATATATATATATATATATATATATATATATATATATATATATATAGCGGTTTTACGCACCGGAACTATGATATGATTATGAGGCACGCTCTATTGGGGTTTGCGGATTAATGTTGCCCACCTCGGGTTCTTTAACATGCACCTAATGCAAGTTTCTGCATTCCACCCTTTGCAATTTCTTGCAGTCTGGCGGTGAGCGCTTATCAGGAAATTGCGTTCTTTAGTGAGTTTGACTGCGTCCACTTAGATTTCGCATTTGGTTGCAATGTGGTCCACCGTCCCAATGAAGCGAATGCTTGCCTGAACTCTCTTAAAGCGCGCCCGTGAGACAGCCTATAAACAAGGATGCCTTTCCCTCCATTTTAGTATTATCATGCGCTGTTGCTATTCCATGTCTTTTTTTTCACTAACGGATTCAGTAAATCACAGCTGCAAGTGACATGAAGTGAAACGGTCTTTATCGCAGTTCTTAAGCATCCACCGGAAAATTCGAACGGAGAACGTCATCTGACGTCGCAATACACACGCGATTCGCAGAAATTACGAAAAGGAGATGGCCGGCCGTGATTTATGTCATTATCTGTGCCATTCTTCACGCTCTGTTTTGTCGCCTTACAAATAAGAAATGCGAGCAGACTCAATAAAGCCTACAGGCAGAATGTTCACACAAGACAAACATTAATAATAAAGACAACCGGCACCAAACAACGACAGCCATCAAAGTAAAAAAGGATGCTGGAATGTTGCGAGAACATTACGACGCTTACCATGAAATCACTTGGCCGGGCACCTCCATCGCAAAAAGAAAAATATATATATATATATATTTATATATATATATATATATATATATATATATATATATATATCACCGCCGGACGAAATGGGGGCGTAATAAACCAGAATAGCAGTCAGGAAAACGGATGCCGGGTGTTCAATAAACGTGCTTTGGAAGAAACACACACAAAAAAAAATCAGGCACCTGTGAAAAGGCATGACGTTGAATATCAAGCGCAAATGCACGATGGCCCGCCTGAGTGCCAGAAAAGTAATAATAATAATAAAGGGAAATAAAATAATCAGATAAGAAGTATGAAGGTAAAAAGAGCGCATAGCGGATGGAAAACGCGCTGTTTATCAAGGCCAGTTTCCTTCGCCTTGGCGCTGTGTGTTCCTACTCCGCCAGACGCCTCGACAAGCCAAGCTGTAGGCTCTCAACAGGCCGGGTGGTGGCGTTCAAATGAGCGAGCCGCTTGACCGGCCGACGATATGCTTTCTGCCGCTATGCCGCTTTTCTGCCGATATGCTTTCTGGCCTCAAGTTGAAGAAGTACGGGCAGCGTATACTCTTCAATGTATGCTCGTTGTGATAACATATTGCGTGAAGAAAGGGGGTATAGGTTGCGCAGACGCAGATAAATATATTGCTTAGGTGCTACCTTCCGCAAATAGTGTAATGGCTCGAAAACAAAAGTGAGGGTTGTGCGAGCACCTCATGCTGCACGGTGTGAGGCGGGAAAATGAGATAGGTGGGTTTGAATGCTCTGGCTTTCGGAGGTTGCAAACGCCCATCAGAGCTACGTCTTTGTTTATAGGCGGTAAATACAAGTGCGTGAGGTTCTTTAGACCGCAAAGTACGAATGGGCACGTTGCTTGTCTCGGAAAGCATGTTCCTCGAAATCTTCATTCCTTAAGAGCGAGCTTTGCAATTTGTCTTACGAATGCTTGTGTACAAATTGCAATAAATGCGCGGAACATGCAAGTACATGTACGGCCAGCCCGAGAACTGAAATAATAACTATCGAAGTGGTGCTATCATCCATGCCAAGAAAGAAACCACACAAATAAAATACGTTTTCTTTTTGTTTTTGTTTTTTTTTTATTGGGGGAGGGGGGGGGGGGGGTTCAAGCTCGCCTTCACCCCATAACTATATATACTTTGTTTCTAGCCCATGCCTGTTTTACAATTCAGTAATGTACTAATCTTGTTGCATGTCGTCCTTATCTAGCCATGCGCATCTGCGCTTGCATGTGCACATGCTTGTTTATCTCATTCTCAAGAATGGTATGCGTGCTGTTCTTAAAGCGCGCGAAATCAAAGCGTCAATGTTATTTTACGTTGTCTTCATCGCTTGCCTTGGTTGACGCGCACAATGTGCTGCTCTCGATATCTATCTATCTATCTATCTATCTATCTATCTATCTATCTATCTATCTATCTATCTATCTATCTATCTATCTATCTATCTATCTATCTATCATCTTCCATTTCATGTCGATTCTTCGCTGCTTTCATTTGACTCCCGCCAACAAGAACCGAAAAGGAATCGCGGCTCGTATTTGTAGTGTTAATAGGACGTCGTTTCTATCTTCTCGGAAAAGGAAGCAGCAACTAGAAGTTTTTAAGGCAGCCTCTCTAGAAAGGCTTCGGTCGGACGCACTGAGCAGGTTCGTTGTCTGGGGTAATTCGGAGCAGCGTCTACACGAAAGCCTCTTGTCACCTTTTCTTTGCTTCCTGTGATCACCACTTGGCGCGTCTTGTTTGAGCACGTGTTTCTTTTTCTTGTTTTTGTCTGTCTTCGCACAACACAACGTTCAGGGCTGGAGTGCGAAGTACCATGCAGTCATGATGATGCTCTGTACCGTGCAGTCATGATGCGCTGCGTTCTTCCAGCTGCTCTCGAACCAGTTGGCGATTGGCGTTAGCTGTAGGTTCCATCTTGCCGCTGTCATCCAGTCGCTCGTTAATCAGTTGTTGGTGACTGGCGTTAGCTGCAGGGTCCATCTCACCACGGCGATTCAGTTGATCGCGGACGAGCTGCCGGCGACTGGCGTTGGCTGAAGGGTCGATCTCACCGCGGCCATCCAGTTGCTCGCGGCTCGGGGTTAGGATTCATCCCGCCGCTGCCACCGGTTTGTTGGGACTCGGGTAGCGTTTAGGCCGGTGATCCTTCAGCCAGAGGGATGAGTACGTCCGGGAGTAAAGCGAGAGAAAAAAAAAGGTTTATTCTACATATTTACAGTGGCTCCAAATATGGAAGCCCACTCCGTGGGAGAGCACTTAGAAAGCCTCAGCTCACTACATGTATGAGCACGTATCAGAACACGTCAAGACATACCACTGCACTCAAGGTGTCTCCTTATAAAACATTCGTATTCCCTAGTTGACCCGACTAGGGAATCTGATGACCTTGATGCGGCCAACCACAGGGGTTGTATTGTTCACTGAACTCCGCCTCTAATGTTGCACCTTCCAAGCAAGGACGAGGCGATCCAGAAACAGGGGTTCACACTCCTTCCATGAAAGTCGGTGACTTAGTTTCTTGCCCTCCGACGGTCATCTTGTCAGGGTCGGGAGAATGGCCTTCGCGCTAATCCCCGCTTCTAACGAAGGATGGCGGTTGTGGTCGGTTGCTTCTAAGTGAGCTTCTTTGTCATCGTGTCACTGCCGGTGTCGGGCCGCGTCGCCAGGTAGGCGGCCGCTGATGAAGGCGGTGGCATAGGGGGAAGCACCCAAAGAATGGGCACTGCCGAGTTGGGGTGCTTGTTTGCCCGTCTCGTCGGTGTCGGGCACTGTCACCGTCTGGGCGACGCTGATAAAAGGGCCTGCCTCAATGAGAAACAATCAAAGAATGCACCCGGCCGATTCGGGACACAACAGATATCAGATCAGAAATAGCACTTAATTATTCATCGGATAGATAGATGTTTAACACACAAACCGTACACGTAAGCCTCGCGCGAGGAACACTATGAAGCACTGGCGGATGAAACCACAAAACTCGAACAGCTGCAGATGTGAATGAGTTGCCCAGAGCGATTACCGCAATTTTCACCATTATGGATCACATTTGCACTTGTTTACACTTCTGGCTCGCTGTCATAACTCCACGATAGGCAGCGTCATTCAGGAAATCTTGTGCGAACGACCAGAGAACGAAGAATCTCGGTAATTTCTCGTAAATTCTGCACTTATTGGTTAAAACTGTACTTTGGACTTCACTACTTATTAGATTTAACATTCGCATTCATTTCAAGTGTTTCACAGTTTCGAGAGTTTTTTTTTTTTAAAGAGCCATGTGCAACATTGCCGAAATGCATGCCCTATGGTCGCTCACGTAGAGATTATTGTAGCCGGTGCTTTGTTTTAAACTTCGCAGAGAAGACAACTGGGCCCCTCGATGATCAGACAAAAAGTCATTTTTGTTACACGTTCAATGATCCGCCATTAAAACACACTGGCCAATATTCTGCTATTCAATATTACACATAGCTTAGAAGCAGATTGCTTCCGCTTAAGATGGTATATCTCACAGCAAGAATGTTCGAAAGAGGTGAAAGAAAGCAAACAGAAAAAACTGGAAAAGATACAAACTATGTCAAACATCTAAATAATGCAAAGTGACTTAGCAATGACCGAACGCAAAGCTGAAGGAAGCTTGAACGTGCCTCTCGCCTACTTTACGATGCCAATGGCTTGCCGGCACCGAAAATGCCCGGGGTGAAAGTCAAATGCGTCGCACGGGGCTTTACAAAGCGGGAGACGAAGGCCTAAAGAAACGGGCCCCAAGGGTGACATCACGCATGTCCCCT
The DNA here is from genome assembly GCF_013339745.2 of Dermacentor silvarum. NCBI lineage: Eukaryota > Metazoa > Arthropoda > Arachnida > Ixodida > Ixodidae > Dermacentor > Dermacentor silvarum. Next base: position 205,321,219 of record NC_051155.1, read on the forward strand.
TGCGCCCTTGTGGTGCTGTCACCAAGTGTTTTTTTTTTCTTAGTTATGTTTTGAATGACCTGAGTAATAAAGTTCCTCTTTGAGTTTCGCCTATTCTGCTGGCTTTTCCAGCCTTACTTTACTTGGTCTTTTGAGTCGTGCTTTCGTAAAGTGTGCATGCGTGTGAAGGGAAGAACAAGTTTCCGCGAAGTGTAGTTCACAGTGACCGAAAGGATATCAGTAAGATGCAAACGCAAAAACCCCACAATAAAGGTATTGTGCCTGTTTGACTCATTTCTCAATGGGATAAATGAACTAAAGCGGCGCCAAAAGAAAGGTTTTGTGTCCGAAGTCCCGCGGTCTGCTCGAAAGTGGTTAGCGAAACCCGCTTACGACAGAGCTCGTAAATAAAGCTGGAAACTGCCAGACTCAGTCCAGTGGACAGGAAATTCTTTGCTTGCGTGTACTTTAACTTCATAGAGGTGAAGTAACGGGGAGTATAAAGGGAGCGTGGAAGAATTTAAATATAATCTATACGCATAACTTATATGTTGTCTAAAGCATCGCTGGTGATGTCCATGAGAATAAATGAAAGAGCGGGAAAGTGCTCCTCAAGTGTTTTTGGTAAATAAACAACTCGGCCGCAGCACGCGTTCTCAAAGTTATGTAAGTGCCTCGCGAAATTCAAGAACTGCAACCGCCAAAAATGGTTGCCCGTTCTCTTTTATCTCGCGCAAGAGTGAGTAAAAATGCAGAGGATCGTCATTTCTTGCTATTTGCCTGTCATCCTATTTCAAAAGTTTGTTTCGTACCATAGTGCTTAACATAATGTAGTTTCATTTTTGAAACTTTCGTCTCCCGCCATTAGCAAGTGCTTGGTTGCATCTCTCCTTTCTTAGGTGGATAATTCTAAGCTATAATCTCTGGGAAGCATATACGGCAGTAAAATTAAGATGTGAAGCAATGGTTTGTGTATAGTTGTCGCAGGCTCATTATACACTTAACGGGATATTTCGGTTCTTGAGTTGTTGCGCACTTACGTAAGTAATCTTGAAATTTGGCCGATGAAAATGCACTGCTACCAAATTGTTGTCGACATGTAGGCCTTCCAAGTGCATCGGGCACCATACAGCACACATAAGGTACTAGAATATGCCGTTTTGCTGTTTACACGTATGTTGATTCCACATGCAAGTAAATACCATATTCAGATAAACACGTTTATGCTGTTTATGCGTTCTGAGGTGTTAGTCGTGTATATCAACACTGATTCCACAGACAGTTTCTTTGACTTCAAGAAACAGTTTGGCAAAAGCAAAACAACCACTCGTGCTACAAGTGCAAGACAAGTGCACGTGCATAATTTATGGAACATTAAAAACATGCAATTTGCTTTCAAATGCTCGTGTTCAGTGCATTCAAGTGAAAGAACATCCGAAATTGCCTCGCAGGCAGAGATGTACTCAAGAAAGAGCGCTGGCATTGAAACTAGCAATGTGAAACTAGCCGTTTACGTAAAGTCTCCTGCTGTCGACCGACGATGAGTGGGCCAGTCAGATTGAGGTCACTCGACGCAGGTGAAAATGGAGCCATGAGACAGCGTGGGACAAAGATCACAAGCGGAAGTTGCAGAAAAGAGACAAAGCGCTAGCAGGTGACGCCCATGTCCAAGTGTACGCCGTCACACACCAAGCTTCTTGGTACCGGTACAGTGGTGGCCACATGTACTTTTTTGTTGTGCTGTCGTGTCGCAAGATCACTGCATTAAGTTTCGCACTTGTAATTGCAAAGACGTCTGCTGAAGTGCCCGAACCGAGGAGCTGAATACAAAAATATTAGTCTTGCAGGTTGAAAAATGTGGATGCCATAGATGGAATAGGGGGTGGGGGCGCAAAATAAAGGTAGAATACTTTTTTTACCCCGTTTTAGCGCTTCTTTACAGCGAAGCTGTTAAGAGCTAGGTTTCCCAGGATCGTGTCCGCGTGTAGAAAAAAACTATATCAGCATGAACTTTGGCTCCATGTGCGTCGGGGTTTGACTCCATGTGCACGGTGGTTTCCCGACAGTTGTGCTTTAGCATAGGTGTGAAAACGGATGATGGATGGCCCATTGTTATACCCCTTGCCATAGCCGATGCCTCTTTCACAAGTGTCGCGATATTCGGCGGTGGCACGTCCCACCAATCGTTGTGCCCCTTTGTCTCGTAACGTAGAGATCGCGCTAGCGCTGTCATCAGCAGTTGCCCTTTGGACTCGCTAAGGGACGGACGTTCGCCAGACCTTCTAGGATAATGAAGTCAGGATCCTGACGATGCTGTGCAGTGTAAAGCGGCTATGAACGCCGTGGCTCATACGCTAGTCTATGACGATGAGACGGACTTGGCGCAGCAAACGCAATACTTGTCCATCACGCCGGGCGAAAAAAAGACGCCGGTGTCCTTGCTCTTTGACGAACACGCCTCAGGAGCTCAACACAATCAATAATGATAACATATAAATTCACCATAGCAATATTCACTATAGCAGGCCCACCATTGTCACAGCTTCGCTGGCTTCCATCTTCACAGGAAGGGCTCTGAATTTTTTTAAATGCAAGTATGATCCCGCTATCCGAGAAACACACTTTATTAGAAAGTAGCCAATTTCTCTGAGGACATATGCACTATGGATCGTTTCTTTCAATGTGGAACATCGCTTCTTCGTACTTGCGCGATAACCGAATTTTCCTTTTTCCGAAATTTATAAGCTGAGAAATCTCTAGCGAATATTCAGTAGTAGGCTTGACAAAACACAGTGACAGAACATTCAGCCTACGCTTTCAACATTTGTTTGTTTTTTGTTCAATGCTTGGGATATTCGTGACGCGTGAACAAAATCTAAGTCTCTAATTATAGAAATACATCCTTTCATGGGGGCAATTTTATAGAGTGCACGAACTGGAGAAGAGGGGCACCATTGGATATGTGCTGTGGAAGTGTGGATATTTGCTGCACTTGTGGAATTGGGCATTCCACAAGTGCAGCAAGCAAGTAGCCTTTACAGTACTTTGAACTCACGGCAGAAACATCGCATTCATCTGATCTGTATTAGGCATAGTGAAGCGTGGGCAGATACTTAAGGGAATTGGCTATCCTTTGGGTATCATACAAGCAGACACTTCTTAAGCCGTAACTTGAAAGCTAAGCTAAGAAGTTTAATTGAAATTGAGGACTGCGCGACATGCATTACAACGGAAGATGCTAAGATAAATATCAAAATTAAAAAAAAAGAGTACCATGCCATTGGGGTCAGACGCTAGATGCTGTTTTAGCTGAGAATAAGAGAATTGAGTGTACCGGGATTGGTCATTCATTGTGGGACACCTCTCGACCATTTTCCATTAGGAAATAAAGAAAAGCTAGAAGAGATAATCCGTTTAGTGACTAAATCAGTTGCGTCCACACTGCATCGTCTGCTTGCATTTGTTACGGTTGAAGGGAGAGCAAGGCATTTATGATGAAGTAAAGAATGAGCAGACGGCCTCAATCTAAATTTTGGACAGTATAAGCATTGGAAAAGGGGAGAAGGGATGGAAAAAATAGAGAAGTTGGATGGCAATATAGACAACATTGACGGCTAGAATGTAGGTATAGCTCCGATCTGTTAACAGCAAAAGATGAGTGCACGACTGTCAGTGCCATTCGCGCCGTGTGCTGCTTGCTTAACACCAGTGCTATCGGCGAAGGTGCAAGCTCGTGCACCGAATACCAGTCACGTGGTCTAGTCAGTATGAATCAGTGCTCCGACCATAGCCCTCAATATAACGAGGTCGCAACACCATCGAACATCAGCTTCGATTCCTGTGCTTGTTCTTTTTCTTTTCTGAACTGAGAAGATAGTGAGGTTGCCAAGGACTTGACGTCTCACGTCGCCTTCTTTTGTCTGCGCCTGCTTCAATCAGCAAATAATAACCGTCTCATCAAAGTTTCTCTTTGCCACTCTTTTTTCAGTACAGTGTGGTTTTAAATAGGACATTCACCTAAATAGGAGTAAGGCTCCTAAAAAGGCATTTACAAAGTTTTTATATAAATAAAAAAGCTTCGTTCTCAATACGCAACCCCGAAACGCATACATGGGTTGACGGCAACGTCATTACCGCATTTTGAATTGGCTCTTGTTGTCGAAGCAGAACCTTTTATATTCCCTTAATTACAAAGGCCTAATAATCTCACCTACATATATTTTTTTTCTATGTATGAGCGCTCCCGTGTATCAATGACCAACGAAACAGGCAGAGATGAAGCGCACAGAAACGGAAAATTTGGTGCACTGGCTTGCAACCTGAACTAAGAAATTAAAAGAATAAATCTCCCTCGTATACTTATTTCCGGAATTTTTTTTCGTCTTTGTTCATCTCTGCGTGAGCTCACGCTCTGAAAGCATCCTTCAGTTGGAAATAATCCGCTCCTCTAAGGACTGAATTCTGGCCGTTATTAGCTTCAGAAGACCCAAGAACATTGTTACGGCCACCTTCGTCGAACCCAACGCGTAGTCCGCTCAGATAACATTTGAAAGAGGCCGAGACTGTGCGCCGCGAGTCAATGTCTTCTATTGAAGGATTCAGACAACGAACTCTTAACCGGCGTACAAAAAAAAGGGACTGAGAGAAATAACGTGGAAAATGCAGCGCCTCAGGGAAACCAGCAAGAAATAGAAACAGAAGCTTCCAAATACAAATTTATGCACTAAAGAGAACTTGTCTATGAAAGTTGGAACGTTACTGAACGAGAAAAGATCGGCGTCGTCAGCGCTGGTTATTGTGATGAATAGTTCACCCTTCGAGTGAATGTATATCTATAAACTGCAAACGCGCAAAATGCGTATATGCCCGTAGCGATGCTTCTATAGTGCGACGCTGGCTGCGCTGGCCTTCTTTTCTCTGTTTTCTCTGTACATTCCCGCATAACCATATTATTGCATAAAGAGACAGCACATTGATCATGCCATTTACAGTTTATTCAAATCTCTGCCATAGACATTAAATGTCAGCGCTAAATGGTACACATCCAGCAGCTCCAAATGACCGCGTGCGTTCTATTTCTTCCCTTTTTTTGGCGACGTATGGGTCTATTTATTAGCACATTACAGTGTCGGTGGCCTAGAACTCTAAAGGCAGGAGGTGACTCCACCAGACAGCGGGCTTCAATGTTTCATTGCAACCCTAAAGAATCCAGGCCGTGAAAATAAACGCATCCTTTTAAGACGCAAATGCGCTTGTTGATAGTCAATAATAAAGAAAAATAAAAAATCTACAGAAATCTTCGACGTTGATTGTCAGCGCAAGCGGATAGCCAGAATGAGCGATTGGATGAAAGAACGAACGAACGAACGAAAGAATGAACGAACGAATGAACGTGTCCCGTGCACACGCTGGCCAAGGAAAAAAGAGAAAAAATAACACCAACGCAATTATTTTCACTGCCTCCTGATTTCATCTCACTTTGTTCAGTCATGCGATTCCTGCCAACACAGCCTGCATAAAAATTTTATTGCCAAACGATGTCTTTCCCCGTTGGGACTAAATGGGCGTGCTGCGCCTGTAAGCTTTTTGTTCTTGCGCCTTCCATTGTTTCATAATTAATCACTGATCTATGCAGTTCTTTTTTCATTTGCACCCCTCTCTTTCCGCGCAGAGAAACACGAGAGGCTCCGATTTTGTGGGCACCCGATATTTTAGCAGCCTTCAGGCAGCTTTCGCGCACTATTTTTTGCTGATGGAAGCGTGCATTTATTCCGCTGCCTATATTCAACAATCCCGCATGGTGTAGTGTACCTTATTAAATTCAAATTCAATCCGCAGAACTAAGTGGGCCCCAGGCTCCGGAGTGCGAAACCAAGAGGCCGGTATAATTCAAGCTAGAGGCAGTCTTTTGAGTCGTGCTTTTAATACCTTTACTGTGGAGCCGACTCACTGAGGTCAAGCAATGCTCATGGTCTCGGCAAGTAATCTATTTCCTGTCCACAAAGAACATGAAGGGAACGTGCGAATGTAAATCAGTGAGTTACGATTTTTTTCTCTTAAACTGAGTACCGAAATCCTCTTCTGCGCAACAGGCAAAAACTGCGAATAGGCGAGACCGGCTGCTCTGCATTTTACTCTCCGTGTTTATTGCTTTCATTTTGTGCCCCAACTCCGGTTCGATAAGCTGGCTTATAAGGAATACAGTGTGCAGCACTCATTTAGTATGCATTGAATATATTGACTGTCGGAGGACTATAGAGATATATTCCGATGTTTACTGATACATGACTACTGGCAGGCCTCTTGCTTGTCTCCACACCTAGACGTCACGGACGCCTAGTCAATAACCTATAACATTAATTTCTCAGAAGCAAATTCACCAACATTTAGCAGAAATTGCACTATAGAGCAATATCCGCTTTCTGCGTAGCCAGTCTCTACATATTTATCACCCTTCACAACGCTCAAACCGGTCTGGTAAGTCATCGAGGGAGGATTATATGACGGGATGACTGATCACGGGAGAAGATATATATATATATATATATATATATATATATATATATATATATATATGGCGCTGGCTAACACTCCCAGGATTAGTTCTAGTTGTAGAACATAAAACCCCAGAAAGTGGATGGGCAAACAGCTCCGCTGTAGCTGAATGGCAAGAGCATCGCACGCGTAATGCGAAGACGTGCGATCGTTCCCAACCTGCGGACAGTTGTTGTCATCCATTTTCATTTTCATTATTTTATCATTTTTTTAATACAATTAGTAAGTACAAGTAAATTCCCCCTGTGTTGTCCTTGGTATCATTGTTTGTTGGCTTCTTATAATATATATATATATATATATATATATATATATATATATATATATATATACTTGCACGAAAAGCAGAGATATTGACCTGAGTTGGTGCACTCTAGTCTGATACTCTACACTAGGAAGAACGATGGCGAGTGAAAGCATAGTGATGAATGATGGTGAGTAGAATGGCATGGGTGAATGCTTCTGTACTTTAGACAGCGGCCCTATTAAAGCCACTCGTCTAATCCCGTGGCATGCATGAACTTCAGCAAGTCTTTTGTTGTCTGCCTTGCAGTTGTAGTATTAGAAACGGAAATAATGACAATTGCCTAGGGAAAGACATTAACGCACGGAAATGCGCACATCATCACATCAAGCACATCATCGCGGCAACGCTACACCCAAGAACAGAAATGCTCAATGTTTCTGGAGTTCACGCAAGCCGTAAGCATGGGAGCTGAGAACCTTCATTTACACAGCAGCAACTCCCTAAGGTATATTTTATGGTTTCATTTACCTTTTAATCTCAGTTTTTCCCTTCCCCCGTACAGGGTCGCAAACCGAATATTCCCATCTGGCTAACCTTCCTGCGTTTTCCCTTATTTTCTTTATCTGTTGGCCCCAACTACCGTTGTGTCAGGAAATACCAAAGCACCGACGACAGTCATGCTCAGAGAATTGCCCCAAGTCCTCTCCCATGTTTTCGAGTCCCTTCTGTGCTTCGAATACGCAGAAAGTTTTGCTCCAGCTTGGGCACACACTAGTCTCACTCACGATAAACACGTGTGCATGAACTGCAACAAGCAATGGCAGTCGTTTACAATATCCATCACATCGACCTAACTCCACTATAGCATTGTCGCAAACGCAATAGTTATGCTACAAAGCCACCTTCTCGGTGACTCCATTCTTCCTCAACTCAAATCACCCGCTGGCTTGAGCCACTCACTTACGCATCTGTAACCATCTGTAAACTGGACAAGGAAGGGGTACCTCAATATACCCTGAAATACAAGTTATATTGCTTAAGATGAAAAATTGGTTGGTGTACGATTGATTTCAAGCAGTACCACTAAGGACAAACACAGGGAGCACCCGCCTCCAGGATACGTGTGAGCACGCGTGCTGCTTTTATTCAATCTCTTCTAAATGTGTCTAGTGGCGTTGCTCACGACAGATTTTTTTTCGTTATTTCTATTCCTCTTGTACTCCTTCCACTGTAGCGGCCGCCTTCATGTACTTCGTGTCTCTACAGGCTCACCAGGCATCGTTGTCAGAATAAGGCGATTCAGTTGCAGCCACCGATGCACTACTCTTCTTGGCGATTCACGAAGGAGGAAAGCTCAAACCCACACCTCGCGCAGTGTGATAATGTCCAAGAATGCTACAGAAAGACCACCTGCCTCCTTTAGGGATGAGGTGACTCGGTCACAGAAATGAGGAAGTGAGGTTCTGTGACCATGTTGTATACTACCATTATCGCAAATTGTTTCATGTACAATACCTAGGTTTGTCTATAGCGAGATTGAGACACGCACATGCTCGGTGTAAACGCGCACTCAAGACTGAGGCGCTCCATCAGCGTACTTTTTTGAACCACTCCAACAAGACTATGGCCACATCTATCTTTCGCGTCGTTCGCCGTCGTCGCTGCTTATGTACTGGTATCCTGCTTGTCACTCGTCGCAGACGCAAGTACATTGCGCTTTATTGCATGCAACACACGTGTGGTTTTCGGTTTGTGTGCCACTGCAAATCCCTCTACTCTGATGTTGCGAAACCGTAGTTCGACTGGCCGGACCGTTACCCGCCCGCCATCATGTTGCCTTCCTTCTCGCGTCGACCGGTCATCTTTGCTTGGGTTTAACGTCGTCCGTCAATGAAGGCTTCAGCCATCGTTGTACCGCCTTGGACTACGATCTTCCCTAGTCTCGAACCACTTGTGATGCCATGTCACAACTTGTGTTAGGTACTATACGTAGGTTTCTCAATAACGAGACGGAGACAGGCGCTTGTTTCGTGTAAACGCTCGCTCGTGACTGAGGTGGCCCCTCAGTGTTTTTCAGTGAGCTACTCAAACATGATATTGCTACAACAATCCATGTCGCAATGACAACGTGTACTGTTCCACTATAACAAATGCTCATTAATTTATGGGCACACATATGTCGTGGCTAGACCAATCAATGTTCTGGTTAATGTCAAATTTCGCGAGCCTAAATTTATACAGATGGTTCATTCACGGCAGAGGGTCATACATCACCTTGTTTCTGCAAACACGACGATGAAATTCATCAGGATTACGTTTATTCGAAATCAACGCACTCACCTTCACATGATTGCGGTTTGGGAGTGGTTGATATAGCGGTAAACAACTGGTGCAAGTACATGGACTTTCATCTATATGTAAAGCCACGGCCGATGTAGTACTAGCTTCAATCTCTTTTATATGTATTGCGACCTCTACACGATGACTATAAAGCCTTTGTTTAATTCTTTTTTGTACATAGTTCTAGCCTTAGTCCACAGCTCTTCACATAAGTGTGGCCAACCTGGATTTGAAACACAGAAAGAGCACTTTTCTCTGCTTCCTTTTTTTTTCTTGCTTCAGATCCAAGCTACAATCGGTGACGTTGCTATAGTATGCATAAACCATACTTCAGCCATAAGAAATGTTGCAGGACATTGCTGACGGCAACAGATGGCGTGGTAAAACAGTATCTCAGACTATTGCTAAGGATAACTTGAATTACAAATTAAAAACTAAAGTACATTGCGCTCGTAGACCAGTCATATATCAAGCCTAACAGAATAGGTTTTTCAATATTCTCCATGGTCGGTCCTAAAGGTTGAAAATAATTGATGCTTCATTGCTCGAAGAAATGTATCTTGAACACATCAGACTAAAACCCGCAAAAGTTCGTGTATCGTTTTAGAATCTAGAGCACAAATGCATTTATCCTGTCCAAAGCAAGACCTGCTGTTCTATAAATATTGCCTCATTCTTCGGCACTGCGCCCAGACCCAAAGGAGATAGTAGTATAAAACATCCTGCCACAGTAAGAGATGACTTCATTTGTTACTCAACGCCATCAACCTAGACCGGATGGACGACAACAGAACTTTTGTACGTTGGGCAACAGCCAAGCTGCTTAGCGGATCGAAAAGCAACCACGGTTCTTGTTGAGCAGAAAGGCCGGGGCTGCACTAGGAATAACAATCCAACTGCATTGAAGTGAGCATTCACGTGCCACCTGCACAAAGGACGGTCTTTCTGTAAGAGGGCTTGCAAGAACGGCGAAGAAGCGAACAGCGTCGACGGGCGAAGCAAGCAGCGGCACCACTTAACGTGTGCCGCGTCAGAGTAGATCCGCCATACCGGCGCTTGTCTGAGGGTTGGATGACAACGAAGTAAAAAAAGAAGACTGAGGCCTTCCGAGCACCCAAGTGGTGTAGGCGCTAAGAGAAAGTCGCTTTTACCGTGGGCAGCTGATCTGTAGCCCATTCGAGAAAGGCATGTCAAAATGTGCCTTCGTCCTTTGTGAGATTGCGCTGCAGCGTATACTTTCTTCACGGTGGAGATAACACTCCAAAGGCAAGAAAGAAGCCGAAAACAAATAAGCAACGACGGTGCCATCGTCTGGACAATCAGATGAACGCTTTTGATTACGCAAGTTAGGTAACTGAAAAGCACCAATGGCTCCAGTTTCGTCACTACTTGTAAGGACACGAAGTGCAAGAAAACATGACCCTCCACATAAGTGGGAGAAACAGCCGGTGGCAATGGTGGCAGAAAGGGCCGAAAATTACAACACCGCCAGTGACTAACGACAATGTAAGTGATTTGTGGCAAGCACGTTACTTGAAATGCTTTCGCCAAGTAGCAGCAACCCACCTCACTCCGTGCTTTCTTAATGCATATAAGTATGTGTGGGGTGACTGTCGAGACCACAGTGGTCGGAAGCCGTAATTCTTGTTGCACTGAAAGAAGTTTGTGTTATGAAAAAATAGTGTGGGCTTCCAGGTCCTCAAGAAATGAAGGCGGCGCGTTCACCGAGCAGATAATTCAAGGAGAACTGCGGAAACAGCCTGTTAAACGCGAAGACAGTAATGAGCTGTACAGCCACATGAAGTGCGCGTACACTGCGGGCTCTGAATATGCTTGATTTCATTGAAACTCACGATGACGTAAGCAGAAACCAGGGTTCAAAAGAAGGAAAACTACCAACCAAAATTTATTTTAGTATAAAAAGACTGTTTCGTTAGCCCGACCGGCCCATTCTTCAGGGCTGAGATGGCGTGAGGTGTAGCAGTGCTTATATTTTGGCGCTTTGACAAGCGTGCAGACAATTTTTGTAGACCTTGAGAGTAAATGGTGAGAATTGTTCGTGATGAACGATTGATGTTACCCGGCGTCTTCTGGATGTGCCAGGATTACAAAAGGAGCCGCCGCCGGTGGTTTTTTTCTCTCTCCAAGACTACAGTGCCATTCGGGCTAATCTGGTGACCAAAAAGGTCGCATTTTCGCCCCAAAGGCGAAGCATCAGTTGCTATAGTAAATTAGTAAACAGCTATGCGCTATATATTGGCGTCCGTCAAGAGACAATTTAGGCTATAAGCAGTAGGAATTTGGTCCGAGATAATGACCTGCCAAAAGAAAATCCCGACTACACGACGAACTGAAAGCTCTACAAGACTTGAAGAAGGACAAAAGCATCGGTTGTCCTTCCAGTCGACAAAGGCAACGGTATTGTCGTCATGGATAGACCTGACGACGAAAAGAAAGCAGAGGATCTTCTTAGCGGATAATCATACACCAAGATAAAGAAATATCCCCCTTCGCAAACCCAAACCCAGATGAACCAAATTATCTCTCAACTTTTCAAGCAACGTCCAGAATTCAAGACCCTTTACTTGAGGTTGATAGGCAAAAACGGCTCCGCCCCAAGCTACTACGGCCTCCCGAAGATTCATAAAGCAAGAATTCCTTTATGGCACATAGTAGATTTTACGTGTTCCCCCCGATGAGCGCTGTCAAACTATTTCATAAGATACTCTCTCCTCTCACCGGAAGAACGGAAACCCACATTCGTCACTCAGGACACTTCGTGGAAATGGCGTCCAATGTGTGAGAGAGAGAGAAAGAGACGAAACTTTGTTGAAAGTACTTGCTGGGGTCAAGGGACAGTCGTGATGACAACGACTGCATGGTGTCCTTTGATGTGGTTTCGCTGTTCGCTAGTGCGCCTGTGTCCCTCGCGCTTTCCCTGATATGTCTTGCGCTCGAATATGACCCCACACTGAAAGACTGCACTCCTTGGTTATTGGAATTCTGCTTTTCAAGCACTTACTTTTCTTACAACCACTTCTGCAAACAGACTAGTGGAACTGCTATGGTTGCCGCAATCACGTCACAATCGCCGCACCCGCCATGGAGTACATGCAAAAGCGGGTGCTTTGCCCTTTCTACTCCAAGCCAATAATGTTTTTGCGCTACCTGGAGGACTGTTTTTGAGTGGCGAAGTTATCCAAGGTGGGCAATTTCCTCGAGCCCTTGAATTTCACTGAGCCGGCTATACAGCTTACAGTGGAACGGGCAATCCTGTTTATCTTCCTTTATAAGATGCCCTCATAAAAAAAAACAAGAGAGCGACTGAACCTGTCCTTTTCCCTATTAAAAAAAGCGACACATTCAGGACGATATTATCACTAATTCTAGTCACTCCACCTGCTACAAGTTTTCTGTTATCCGAAGCCTCGTCAAGAGAGCCGAAAGAATTAGCTCGTCCCCGCACCCACAGAAGGAAGAAAATAACACAATGATCCGCCACCTTAGGATGAACGGTTATAGAAAGGCGTTTAATCACCGCGACCTCCGGCGACGGCAAGCGAATGAAAGGAAGACCGCGGCTGCCGAACCCCCCAGGCAATGGTGCCGTGTCTCGATACCATACGTTCGAGGCTGTCATCGAGACATTAACCCTTCTGCTGCGAGGGGCAGAGGTTGAGGACACTCACAAGCCTCTCTCTACAGTCGGTAGTCTCCTCCCTCGTCCAAAATACCGCGTTCACTGTCAAAAAGGCGCAGGGCATTGTGTACACGATTACCTGCACCGAATGCCTCGCGTTGTATATTGGCGAGACTAAAAACTTCCCGGAAAGAATTTGTCAACACGAGAAGACCCTCGTCACCTAAAAATTGCCGCGCGACTGGCCGCTCGAGGCAATTTGCGTGTATTTGTGGGCTTCTTTCACGCTCGGAAAAACACTTTTATGTAGCACGTATTGAGCAACGGAAAGCTGTATCGGGAGTGTCTAATGTTGCTGTACAATTTTCTCGTTGACGCTTTTCATCTAATTATGATATTTGAGCAGTTGATTAATTAATTAAGGCTAATTGTCAGCGGGCGGAATGGAAAAATAATCTGTGCATCTCCAAGCGACGGCCAACAACATTTCCTTGGTTCTGTCCTAGCTACGTGGCATTTGCATGTTTTTAAATCTTGCTCCATTATAAGTTGAGACACCCTGTTTACGCAGTTCGTTTATCGCAGATGTGATTCAGTCGCACCATATATGCCAGAATGGCTGATTTTGTCATTGCGCGACTTTGCGTTGCTCGGTGACTTTGATTGGACATAAGGGTCAAACTTGCTTGCGCTATAATCTTGTGTACTACGTAATGTTCTGCAGCATCTCGAAACAAACGTTTCCGGTACAATGACATCAGTCCCTCTCCATAGAGGCGAATGGATAGTTTCACGTGTGTGAACATTGTAAAGAAGTAACTCGGCTTAGCCCTTTTACTGTCCTTTCTTTTTCTTTTTTTTTTCTTTGTAAATGCGGCTTCATTATCGGAAAGGGTCACCCATAATCTAAAATATTACTCAGCCCCGCTCCCTCCCGCCCCCTTCGTATTACTTTCAAAGTTGATTGCAGTAGCCCAACTTTTCAACTGAAGACGCGGGGAGGGGCTTAAAGCGAGTGACGGATTCTGCGAGTGCTGCGGCCACGACTTGAAAACATGCAAGACAAACAAGTGGTGTTATCCTTATGGCGCTGTCCGCCGATCAAGGTGATGGTGCCGGAGGTGCTTGCCGCGAGGCAGAGGCCGCCATTAACAGCCGAGCAATAAATATTGAAGCGAGGGAATAGGTTTTTGTTGTAATAATGGAAGCAGATGGAGCGAAGACGCAAGCTCGAAAATAAAATGTTAGAACGACCGTACATCGCAACCTCATTAGTGCTCCTTGCTAAGCCTTTCGCGATATCTTAAGCATCGTTTCATGCTGCGTGTGCTGGGATCAGTTGTTCCGAGCGCTCACCCACGCACGCATCTCCGAGAAGATGATGGTCGCAGCCGAATAAATGAAACCATTTCATGCACTGAATGTTTGCTCAATATATCATGCATGTTGTATTCTGAAAACTACCTTCTTCCTCCTCATTTGAGGAGCTCGATGATTGGACACAGATGTAAGCATTCGCGTATAACATTGGCAATTGTTTGCGAAAACAAGCACACACTTGCACCCGGCAGTCGAAGAGAACATTACTTCCTTGCCCTCAACTGGCCGACACTTTATATCGGATCCGTATTCCGCCATACAATGAGCTCCACGCAAGAAGTTTATGCCGATACTAACGAGGGTTCTATAATGGTACTTCGGGTCGTTATACAAAAGTAGCAGGTAATTTGACAAACAGGCGCGTGACAAACAGGCGAAGTGGGCGTAGCCAGAAAACATTGGACCAATAGCAGAGGGCTAATGGTGAAAAGGCGTCGAATCAAAAATGATTATTTTTCCATTGTGTGGTTTAATCATGCATAGTTAATGTGCAGACGTCATATCAGATGGGGATCAATTGCACAATCAAAACCTTGAAAACCAGCGCGGCTGCCCGGCATAGCCGAAGTTGGTCGGCGACCATGGTGCGCTGAAAAACTGTCTGGGGCTTGCGTCATATCCACTGCCAACATGATGCGCGCGTAAACTGCTTATGGGAATTTTAAAGGTTCTCAGCAAAACAACAATAAACAACTTCCACCGGCCAACCTTCACCTAGATTGCTTCGAGGGCATTGTTAACCAGTTTAGACAAAGTGAAATCTCGTTACACTCGTTACACGCTTTAACCAGTAACGAAACGACACAACTGTGCTAGAGAAATGTGGAAAACACTAATATTGATACGAATTCAAACAGTGTGCGAGGCCAACAGCTTCGTACTGTAAGAGGCGTGGTCTATGTGACTCTCGTAAAAGAAACAGAGAGAGGGAGTCAGTGCGAAATTGGCAAAACAATGCTTTCAGTTTGTTCCATCCTTTAAGAAATTATTTCTGCTCTTTGTTCTACATCTCACTTGACCTTTACTCGAACAACACCTTTTGTTCCAGTTAGTACAGAGACGAACGTGTTCGATCAGTCGCAGCAGACACATTATTTTTAGATGTGCTGGAAGCGAATAAGCAAAGGGCGCAAACTTGAGATTTCGCATCGAGCACATCGCATCGAACAACTCGCCATGTTGGACAGCCTTTTGAAATATGTCTTCACGAGCAAGTAGCACCATGTACAGCCCATCTTTTTGTGTTCACTCACTCCACATCTGTTCGGTGAATCCGAACTATTATTGAAGCATATATTTTTGTTTTGATATGTGAGGCCATGGAGTCTACTCTGTAGAAAAAAAATTACACTATCACACTGGTTCGACTGAACGTGAGTTTGCACTGTATACACGAGCAAGGTGAGGCCAGGCTTTGCTCTATCTTGCGCCTTCTATTTTCCAGGTTCCAGCACCTCTCCGCGCAATATGCCACTCCCTCCTTTCATTTCCTTTGCACTCGTTTCAGTTATGTATTCACTTCCTTTCACTTCGCCAACAAACGCTTGGAAGCTTTAGCTGACTCGTAGAAATGCAGCTCGCGGTAGGAGCCAAAGATGCTTATAGGGAGTGGAGAAGCTTGCATGAATATTCAAAATCAAATATCTAAAACAAAACGACGAAAATGTGTATTTTTGATTTTTTTAGATGGCTAGAACGGTAGTTCTATGTTTATTTTTTGCTCAACCGCTCGCTCGCGGCACACCTGTAGTGTGCGTCATGCGAATATACGCTTTCGTGTCCACATTCATGCACGTTCGTTCTCTCTCTCTTCTCTCTCTATTTCTTTTTTTTTTTTGCTTTTATTGCATTCTTTCTGGCTCTTCTTTTTTTCGCACTGCTGGAGCTTCAATGCAAAGAGGTCGCGTCCTAAGTCAGATGCGAGGTCTTACGCACGTCTTTCTTCAGCGGCGATCATTGAGGGGAAAAATATTTCTCCTGCGTCTTCGTCGGTTTTATTCCATATTCATCCGCCTCCTTTCGTTTCTTTCACTTTTCAAAGATGTCACACACACACACACACACACACACACACACGCACACACGCACACGCACACGCACACACACACACACACACACACACACACACACACACACACACACACACACACAAGCACAAAAACAATATTTGCACCTCTTTCACCACAGCCGCGTCACCCTGCTATATTATTTGTGTGTGTGTGGCCGTGTGTATATGTAGGTCGGTGCGAGGTTAAAGAGTTTCTTTTTTTTTTAATACGTGAAGAAAGGCGGTGCCATTGTCGTCGTTATTGCATGTTGGCGTGCTTCCTCCCTCTCCTTTCTGTATTCAGACTAAATTTTTGCGCGTCGTACCTCGCCGAAGCTTAACTGATAACGCCGAACTTGTAAAACAAGCACCCATGCACGTCTACAATGTCGCCTCAGCTAGGTTGATTCGTCAAAAAGCTTACTGCGGTCTATCCACATTGGCGACAACAAATCTCTTCTTGCTTGTTTGATTGCTTGCGTGTTTGTTTTTCTTTTCTTGCCTCTTTGCTTTTTTTTTTCTTTTTTTTTACTTTTTGCTTCCGTTCTTGTAAAGCGTGGGAAAAGCAATCTTGATGTTTCTTGGGACACATACTCCATTCTGTTTAACGTCCACCTTTAAATACCGCCTCACGCCACTTATTTTTATGTGGAATGGAGCGCATCAGCAAACCGCATATGTCAATAATTTTTTTTTCAATCAGCTGTTAAAGTGCATTTATATTCGGGACTGCAACCATAAGTGGCACGGGCGATGGTATTTTCCGTCACGGAAATTACGTTTTTTTTCTGATCACTACGCCGTGTGACCTCATATACCAGCACACTTTGCAGCACGTCTCCTTGAAATTATGTTTGTCTCAGCTTTAATTCCCCCTCCTTATAGCCGCAAATGCAGTCATGGGGTTTCAGCTATTATGAAGCGTCGCATACTGCTCTCACAGACACTTAGGTGATCGCTTGCCTTCATTGAAACTGTCGTCTATGTGTCCGCGTCTATCATGTGCGAGAAAAAAGAATATGGGAAAAGTATGTGAACTTTTTTATACTATGTGAAGTTGTTAACGTTCTCGCTTCATCTAGAACATCCAGACGTTGACTGCCCATGGTTTCAAACAGAAATGTGCGTAAAACAGCAGCCACGTGGTTTCTAAAGCAGGAGCGCTACCTGAAAAGTACTCGAAAAAAAATCATAATGTAGGGGCGTTCTGAACTGCACTGTAAAACAATTTTGGTTTTCTGAAACAGCTAGGATGAACTGAGTTATGCATGCTAGTTGTCTCCTTCAGCGTTCCTTTCATGTTTATTTTCAGCAATAAAGTAGAAAATGTGCAAGTGCAGGGGAGAAGATGCTGTTTTTTGCTTTACAATTCAGAATAACCGCTACCTTTAATACTTTCTCGTGTTGTTGCTCTTGTTCCTGTTGCTCTTCTTCTTGTCCTTCTTTGTGAACAAGCGTTGGTAAGTACCAAGCCGACCTTTTCAATACAATAAAGATATTCTTCAAGTGAAGAGCGGATCTTTTATCGTGATAATTCCATCATGCTCGGTTTACTTCAGTCATGGCTTCCATGAAACTTCTTCGACCACATCCTCTCTCCAATGCCGCCTAGCGTAAAGACAGCTTCTTCATGACGTGAGAACAACTAAAAAATAATAACCAAAAGGCACATACGCATTTATTATGCAGTAAGTGGGTGCCACCATTGCATAAGCAGAGGAGCATGCATTAAGTCGACGACCCACTTTGTTTTTCCATTACGAGATCTTTGGAGATATGTAAAACTGCCTCGGCATTTCTACAGCTGCCTTTTCTTTCATTTTACTGTCAGAAAATATGGAAAACTTTATAAAATAAAAGCTCGCGGCATTTTTAAGACTGCACACTTCTGTGTGCTGGTTTAGGGGCCTTGAAAGTCATCATTGTTAAACAGAGGCTGCCGAACCATGACCCTTTGAGGCACATAATTCTGAAAAATTGGAAAGGGCTACGCAGATAACTTTGACGCAGGTTCATCAGTCAATGAAAGAATGGATGATATCATAGCAGAAAGAAAGTGCGCATGCTATACAAATTGCAGCAATATCGATGGCCATATACCCAGACAGAAAAAAACGAATGTTGCTCGCTTCTCTTCTTCACGGTTTCTATTCTCGCACGTTATCGCCTTCCTGCATAAAGAAAACGTAAAAACTAAGTGACAGGGATGAGATTGCGAAATCACGATTGAAAACTTAAGGCAGGAAAATTTAAGCGAATAAGCTTCGAAAACGGCACCCTTTCACATTGAGAACACATCCGTCCTTTGGGACCCATCCATCGGGGTGTCGTGGAAGATCAGTAGCCCCCAGGAAAGGCTGCTGCTTTGCAATGCAGAAAGCCTTTCGACTGGACCAGCACGGGAATTTCTACTTGGGCTTCTTTCCTTACTAAGCTAAGCGGCATTGGGCTCGGTCAGAACTTGGGAGGGAGATCTTGATTTCTCTCTTGCCTACACCATTGAAGCCAGTGATCCGCAATTGCAGATAAAACATTTCGATACAGAAAAAACTCGCACTTTGGCCCAGAGTGTGGATTTGTCCCAACGTGCGCCGTGAAATTAGTCACAATACGTGGAGTATCGGTGGCACTGTTCTGTGAGGTTTAGGTTGCAGAAGCGTTAACTTGAGAAAAATACGTAAAATAAGGATGCTAGTATATTGAAAATTGTATTCACTTGGGCTGGTTGGTATGTCGCCTATTGGGGAAAAACAGCATGAGTACGAGACTGAGACTGGTTTCCTTTGATTACGTCTTTTTTTATATGCGAACAACGTATCAAGCTCGTACGCAAAATACAAAATAGTTACCAGAAGTATAAATCCGGTGGAGCTCGTAAGGCTCATCTAATTAGGGCTCCTTCTGCTTTAAGAACCCAACCATCTTTTCTTAAGTAACTTTGCGCTCATTAATCTTGTACAACAGCACAAATAGAGTCAAGGAAAGAAAAAGAAATGGAAACTATGGCGAAGCTCTGACCGGACATAGCACTTGCCCCGTCACTTCTTTAGTTTTAACTTTTTTTTCCTCTCTTTTTCTCCTGTTTCACGAGGTTACTTTGCACTAACGAATCGGGTGCACTTTCATTTGGTCTCGTCATTGCACAAAGAGTTTAAATTTGTAAGGGCTCCCGCAGTCTATGTACACCTAAGTGACGTGTACGTGGAGGTTGCTTCTCGTTCTTTCTGTATAAAGGCGTTTGGGAGCCGAGCGTGGTTACCGCATCCGTCTCCGAAGGGCAGAATGCCGCAGTTGTTGCTGTTGCTGTTACTGTCGTCTTTTACATATGGCAATGGTGGCGCTGAGCAAAGACGGACAAAGTCAAATTTAGTTGAGAGCATTCTATTACGAAAGCAGTAACGTGTTTGAAAGCAAGAAATCCAATTTAAAACAAGCTGGAAAAACAAAGCAAAAGAGGGTGACGAACAGGGAGGACGCACACTGAGCAGGAAAACGCAACAATAGCAGCATGTATAAGAAAGACCGTATCACGCCCACGACTAACAACCAACCCACATTCTAACAGCGTGATCCTGTATATTTCAAGATTTCGGAGGTCAGACATAGAATAAGATAGAAAGCAATGGCACAACGAAAGATGTTCAAACACCGACAGAACCACATGCTCATGCGGACAGATGGTTTCTACTATGGAGCAGCATTTTCTCCAACGACCGAAGAACGCGTCTTCTTGCTTGGGCGCCTTCAATACGTTCTTTCTCGGAGGAGTGTCCCCCTCATGAGTGTCCCTCTCAGGTAAACTCATGAACAATGGCTCTCAAGGCTCAAAAAAAAACGCTATCTGGATCGACGGAACGCCCCAGGGCACAAACAAACAACACGCGACCATAAGTGTTGCGATTTTCTGCATGTGTTTGCATGCATTTGTTTGTCAGTATGTTCCTGCGTGCGTCCGCGCTCATCTGGTGGAAGGAAAAGATTGTAGTTCAAAGCGATGAGTAAAAAGAGCAGAAGATGCTATAGACCACGTTAAAGCATGCTGAACTTTTCTTTTGTGAAAACGAGGGACGAGAATAAATTGAATGTAAACTACATTCTCACTCGTTCGCTGTCTAATTTTGGGTAACACCTTTACTTCTCGAAAGGAGCAGGAGTGAATAACGAGTGAAGAGAGACGGGCAAAATATGGATCACGTGACTTTGTTTTATTTCCAAAGAAGCAGCAAAGATACGACTGGACCGCTAAGAAAATAAAATGCAACAGCAAACATCTCACGATGACTGTGGGCGGTAATGCGTTACCATTGAATCATCATAGCGACAGGATGTACTGCCATTGTCGAAACTAGTTATATATGTGGCGTGTACTTCAGCGGACTCCGCTTTCGCGCGTCCCTAAGATCACGTGGGGCCATCTAGCGCCGCTGCCGCGAAGCTTACGCGTGGCCTCCGAAATGCATGGCGCGCCGGTGCCTGCGAACGCTGAGAATTGTTCGCAAAGCTGACCGCACACTCAGTGACACGTACTCACTGACCCAAGTTGGTGAGAGGTTCACTGAAGAGTGGCACACACTAAGTCCATTTGTTGCGCAGCCTGCTGATGCGTCGGGTTGCTGTCCTTCAAGAACGATCGTGGCATGGGTTCAATTGCGCTCAGCATAGGAGAAATTTAAGGGATCATTTTCGTCATTGTAGAGTGGCACGTTCCCAGCGGCACATACCTAGTCACCCAAGTTGGCGCCAAATACGTTCATTGAAAAGATTTTCACCGAACATCATCATCGGCATCAAAGAGTTTCGTCGTACAGTGCTAGCTACCCACTCCCCCGCCTACAGTGATTCATGTCGACATGAAAGAGGATCGTTGAAGAGCTGCACATATATACACATTGGCATATACTATGCCAAGGCAATACACAAGGCAGTATTGTCAGGCGGCAAAGCATTAAGAGCTACTTGTGTGAAAGGACAAAAGAGAAGCGAAGGAAAATATTATTTGCTAAGCCTTAATAAGAGTCCCTGCGGGGTACGTTGTTTCAGGAAATACCTTGAACATGACCAAATGTGGTCGTGGGAAAAAAATAAATATCACAGATAGAGCTGTAATATTGGTCTATATTGCATCAAGGCAAGTGCATCCAGACAGAACGTGTAAATCAAAATTTAAGGGCGTTCTTGCAATCATCCCCATCGGAATGGGCTTGTCGCAGCGAGAATTCGGTCCAAAGATTCTACCTAAGCTGCCGAACACCATAAGCAATGGGAGACCCCGACTGATGTCGGGAAAACATTCACCTGTATGTTCTATCTTAATTCGCTTCTGTATAATTAAAATCTTAACATATTATGTTAAGACTACATATAATGTAGTATATTACTATCAGTATAATATGACTACATAATATGTAGTCATATTTATAAAATATTACCATGTAGTCATGTTTATTTATGAAAATCCGAGCCGATAGTTTTTTTTTATGGGAATTGTCCCAGATGAAAGGCTACTAAAAGCAAACGAGGAAACCTGCTGCGTGTAGAACGCACTAGGACGTAACAGAAATGACGCTTCAAACGCAACCGCTTCGCAAACTTCATTTATACCGCTAGAAAGGAGAATTGTATCACAGCTAAGCGCAAGACCCTTTCACATCATTTTGTTGCAACAGAAGCGCGCTTAACGGCAACGCTTTCGCAAGGAATCCTCTGGAAAGTTCAAGTCGTGCGCGGTAGCTCTTTCTGTCTTGTGTGCGTTCACAGAGAGAAGCTGGGAGTCTTGTGCGGTGAAGGCTGGAACAAAGACGACTGTGTTGCGTGTTCATGAAAGAGCAAGACGGAAGACGGTGAAACAAAATGACATTAGAACAAACAAACTGTCCTGATTAGCGAACGTGCACTCGAATAGACTTCCCCGTTGCCTCGGTGGCTTTTTCTCGACGCTGCGGTTTCGACATGCATCCGGCGGAAGTTGATTTGCCGTGTTTGCTCAAATTTCCTGTGGCCGCACGAAAGTAATTTTGGGGACCTCCTGCGAAATACGTATTTGGCCACCTCGTGTTGTGAATATCCGAAGCCAGGTTCCGTTGATTCATTTGTATTCTTTAACATCCCAAGGCAACGCAGGAAATTACAGACGGCGTGGTAGACGGTCTCGCAGTAATTCTGACCACTTGGATTTCTTTTGGTGAGCAATCAAAGTCCTGTAGACACATGTTCTTCTATTCCGTCCCCCAACCGAATGGGACCATCGCGACTCGTTTACCCGAACTAAGGCTAATGTGCCCGAACTTTGATTGGAGAAAAGTGAGGGCGAGCGTGGTGGTC
Organism: Dermacentor silvarum; assembly: GCF_013339745.2. Taxonomy (NCBI): domain Eukaryota; kingdom Metazoa; phylum Arthropoda; class Arachnida; order Ixodida; family Ixodidae; genus Dermacentor; species Dermacentor silvarum. The sequence continues at coordinate 205,343,728 of NC_051155.1, forward strand.
AGGGTATCAAGGAGCCACCAATCATCTTAGGATAGCAACGAGATGTTAAAATGACCCTGATAACACGTATAAATAGGCTTTAAAAGACTGTCTGAAAACTCAGTTTTCTTTATTTCATGTGTTAGCTTCCTTCTATATCAATCGGTTAAATCCTTATTCAGAGTGTTTTAAGCATACATTGTTCCTTCCTTCCACAGTGCACGGCTACAAAAGTCGAGACCACAATCCAGGGAACAGTAAGGCGCATTCATGCGAGAAATTCAAATGATACTCGATAGAATCAAAGGGGAACATAATACCTTGAGAACAAATAGCTGACACTGATAAAACCACACAGCCAAACACACACGCACAAGAATACACACAGGCACGCACGAGCGCACAGGGACGCACTAACAACATTTAGCAATTCTAAGAGAATTCATTACCCGCCGGGGTGGCTTAGTCAGCTAAGGCGTTGCGCTGCTGAGCCCGAGGTCGCGGGATCGAATCCCGGCCCCGGCGGCCGCATTTCGATGGAGGCGAAATGCAAAAACGCCCGTGTGCTTGCGTTGTAGTGCACGTTAAAGAACCCCAGGTGGTCGAAATTATTCCGGAGCCCTCCACTACGGCGTGCCTCATAATCAGAACTGGTTTTGGCACGTAAAACCCCAGAAAGAAGAAGAAGAGAATTCATTGTTAACAATACGAAATGCCACGTCCCTATGTAGTGGTTCAAGCTTGTGACGGTGGTTTATGAGCATCGCTGCTAGCTTGATGGGTTTCGCATCCACTTCAGATTTTGTATATTCATACCACTCCCTACGTATTACGTCCGCTTCTGTTCTTATACTCGTTGCCCAGATGTCCTGTGTGATCCAGAACTTCCGAGTCTCACATCGTCGAGTTCGTCGACGGAATGTAAAAGCAGAGAGATCACCCGAGCGACTATGACGGTTAAGGAATTAGGTTGTGTAAATCGCCTTTTCACTTCTCGTGACGCCGACATAGACCACTAGAGCATCCAGTAGAGCCACTGACTAGCCAAACCAGCAAAAGCACGCTTGCTGTACTTGTCGACATCAATACACGTAGGTTCCAGCCACGCAGTCTCAAGAAACGATGGCAGTGGATGGTATAACGTGGTCGCGTTACGAGAGGCAAGGTGGAAAACTGAATACGTTGGCAGGGTTTTCATTCGGCATGTCATTGGAGAGCAATTGGGGGGCTAATAAGCACATATGGGTAGCGTTTGTTTGCCGCAAAAGTTTTAAAAAGAAAGGAAGCGTTAACGGAGGAGAAAAATGCGCAAAAGTCAGAAAACGAGCAGTGAGGGATGGGGACGCGAGCACAGAAACTAACAATTGCTTATAGTTAAATGGGCGCAGGAATCCTACCTGGTCCAACAGCTTCCTTCCACCTGTTCTCGTTGTGTGGAAAATCCCGTCACACGCTACATCGTGGAGTAGACCTACGCGCGGCCAGTCGAGGCCACAGGTGGATTGGCGCTGTATAATTGTGGTATGCGTTTATTACTCTTCATAACTTGTTTGAGGATTTCAGCAAAGGGGTCAGGTCAGTCGCAGCTGCATTTCGTTCGTGGATGCCTAAGCCTCCCTACCTGTACTGGCTTAACAAAAGATGTCCTGTTTAATTTCCCGAGTTTTTATTGAGGCAAAGCGGCAGCCTCCCGACAAAACAACAACAACAACGATATTCTTGTTTCTGAAAGGGAACGAGGCAGCCTTTACCAAGAGCGAAAGGCGAGGAGGACTACGAATCGAAAGAGGGAGAAAGGAAGGTACAAGAGGGAAGAAAACTTGCCACCGAGAAAGTTACGAGTCAACACAGTTTCATGCTTCTCTTCTTGTCTTGCGCATTCAAGAGCCTCGTTTCAGGGGGTCTCGTAATTGAAATCGACACTTATTCCTCAATGTGAGTGCTGGTTACATGGGAACTCCACTTGGCATTGCGCACGACGCTGCTCTCAGATTGCCTCTCGCTGTGTGGTTTTTTTTTTTTTCTTTTTTTTTTGCGCTCTAGTATCGGACGCGGACAAAAAGTTGCAGAAGATCGAACGCGTCGCAATCCTTATAAGGCGTCACTCCCTGCACTGTTATGACATCAACATAATCCGAAAAACTGTAAATTTTGCTGTTGCGATCCCCGCGCCGGAAATAACTAACCACGCTCCCGCGATATTTAAGGCCCTCCATTAAGCGGCATCAATCGCTGCAATACAGCGCTCATCATTTGCTTCTGTTTGGGAACATAAGATGCGTACTTTTGTTGGTAAAGAAAACTTAACGCGTATATGCACTTTAAATTAGACAGAACGTAATCGGTTGGCGTCGGGTATACCCACGTTGTCTTCAATTTTCAGGTATTTTTCTGAACGCTATAGGTATGCGATACATATCTTAGACTGAAATGAATAGACAATCCTAAGGAGACATTCGCTGTCACCCGTCTGCCATACATCCCACAGCTCATCTGAATTGCTACGAGGTGTTATGTCGTGATTTGTTGTTTGATTGCGCGGAACAGAGATAGCTCACCAGTACTGCTTTCTGGCTCCAGAAGCCGGGCAATGTAAGCATGTTTGCTGACGATTGGATTGTCTGCAGCGCGAACAGTGTAGCCGCGGTAGCGGGCATTTTTCTATTCATTCGCCCTATGTGACGATGGTCAAGCTCCGGATGTGGAGGTTACCTCACGTCGGCGGCGTAACGAGAACTGTGGACGACGAACGGACGGGCTGTTGTTGTACAGAAGAACGGACTTGGCAAACACAGTTCTGTACATTCAACAGCTGTCGCAGTAAAAATAAATTTACAAAAAAAAGCCACAGTTTGAAGCAATAAGAAACTAAGCCAGCTGCAACAAACGACTTATGGCAGTTAGTACCATCGTACATCATTTTGATAATCGCAGATGTCTTCGGAGAATACAGACACAAATATTGTAGTCTATCTTTTGTTCCCTCTCACTTTTCTCTTGAATAACGGAACTGAATTAAGTGTGAAATATACGTCTGCGCGAGGCTTCTCTTTTCACGCGGACGCAAGAAACTAACAGGGTTCCTTATGCTATCCCTGAGACGACTTGAAGGCGAAAGCCGAAGTACCAAAGCATTAAAGACGCACACATGACGTGCACATCCCCCTTAATTTGCTTACTCTACTTCACTTAGTCATCCCTCATAATTCGCTTACTCATCCTCTTAATTCGCTTAACCATCCCCCTTAATTCGCTTAGTGTACTTCGTTTAGTCTTCCCTCTTAATTCCAAAGGTCGAGGGTTCGACTCCCACCCAAGGTCATGGGTTCGAGTGGTTTAAGTAACTCCATATTAATTAACTGTTTCTAATTAACTTCGCCATCATTAACACCAAAGGTCATGTGTTCGACTCCCACCTATGGTCGAGGGTTCGACTCTCATCAAAGATCGTGGGTTCCAGTGACTTTATCCTAATTTCCTGTGTCTTAATTCGTATTGCTTACCACCAAATGTGGTGGGTTCGACTCCCGCCAAAGGCCGACTGTTCGACTCCCATCAAAGGTTGAGGGTTAGCTTAAAGGGGTCCTGCTGCTCGGAACTTCTCAGCCAAGTTTGGCTGTCGTACGCTGTGCGTGGAGCTCGCAAGCGAAGCCCGATGTCACCTTTCCTCAAACGCTCTCTTTTATTGCGATAGCAATTATACGGACACTCCAAGCGGATATCTGCCGTTGGCGTCGTCGTCGCCGTCGTCGTCACCGTCAGGTTCCGTATGAAGTGCAAGGGTGATAAAATCTCAGCCGCGTGCCCCATGCTGTATGCGCGAGTGAAAGCGCGCGTGGGACGCGCGCTTTCACTCGCACATACAGCATAGGGCACTTTAGTCTATGGTCAGGACGTGCGTAGTCCATACTGAAGAAGAAGAGCATGCTAGGGTGTCACGGGTGCGCTGGCATTGAGGCAACCTATAGAGCGTGCATGGAAAGAGCGCCGGCGTGAGCAGCAGCGTGAATGGGCGCGAAGGTGACGGGAAGCCGCTATAGCCGAACGCGTGTCGTCCGAAGGATCCGTAACATCGGATAGCCGCTCTGTGACCGAGGAAGAATAACAGCGTGCCCGTGAGGATCGCCTTCGCGAACAGAAGCTTGAGTGGGCGCGAGAGCATCGGTCAACAATTTCAGTACATCACAGGGACCACAAAGCAATGGTTACCATGTTGAAAAAGTAAAGAGAAAATAAAAGACGATAACAACAACAAAGTCATGTGTATGTCTCTTTATTCAATCAATATAGCAATTAACCATATATAACTCAATATATTTATCAACAAGTACAGCGTCGCTGGTCTTCCATCTTCACATAGTGGAAGGGCTCTGAATTTTTTTCCTACTACGATAGGCTTCCGTAAACTTATTTTAAATCCTGAAACAGATGGATACCACTTGCAGAAGCATTCGCAGCTGCCTACTTTGTTGGCACATTGCCTTAAGTGTGCAGTGGGCTGGCAGGTACCTACTCTTACTCTTCTCACTTTCTCAAAGTTGATTTCCCTAATTGGGAAGTGAGTACAGATCACACCACACACACCCCATTTCCCCCTCACCTTTTTTTGGTGAAAGTATGGAACAATTTCCTAATGTTCACCGCCTACTCATTGTATATCAATACCTTGCAGAGGATGATTCCAATATAACCTATCATGCGAAAGCACGAAATCATTTTGCACCCAGGAGTGCGGCAGAACAGCAACGCGGGGGGACGGGAATGAATGAATAAGGGTAGAGAAGGCAAAGCAATCGAGCATGCAAGTGGAGGATATCCGGGCATAGAGTGAGTGTCATGTCTTGCTACGGAGCGCCGGCTTTAAAATAAGCGCGTACCTTTCTTTTACTGGCCCTCGAAGAATGCTTGTTCGTTCGTTCTTCTTTCCTGTTGATTTTCACTGCGAAGTGCCCTAATTAATGACTGACCGAGTTCGCGCGAGACCAGGTAATCATGAGGCACGCATGATTCACCTTTGCTGCAAGAATGGCAATTAGAAAGAGGACGTGGAAACGGGGCGAAACCTGAACATAACCACAGCTGGCAAAAACAAAATTGCGTGCTAGAAATTGAATTCAAAGACGCATAAGTAAAAGGCAGGCGTATAGAAACGGTGTTCGAGTCAATCAATTTTAATGATTTCCTTTAACAATCGTTCCCAAAGGAAGTTCAGAAAGTGACTACTCATTACGTTTGCTTCTTCTTTCCGCGTGATGTTATTTCGCCCTTCGATTTCCTTCGACGGCGTCGGCTGCCCTAATCATCCACTCGCAAGAAACTGTTTTATGCTCGGTGCTCATTGTTACCGCGTAACAAAGGGCCGCCTCCCTGCCACCATGTTCCTCTTGTTCAGTGAAGCATGGAAATAACGCAAAAGGAGGAAAGGTGATGGAAAGGCCAGCTTTCATGTCTCGCTTTTGCGAATTTTCGAAGAACCCTGCGCTACTGAGATCTCTGCGAAAAGAGGAAGGAAATGGGGAAACACTAATTGACAGTAAGCCATGGCGACAAGGACGGGCACTGATGGCGAATACTTTTCAAGAGAAACATTCCAGGCAAAGCCTAATAGGAAATGGAAATAACCCGCCGTGGTTTGTCAGTGGCTACGGTATTCTGCAGCTGCGCGTGAGGTCGCGGGATTCAAATCCCATCTTTGTCAGTCATGCATTTCTGAAGAATGTGTTCTTGGCCTGGTACCTGCTGTAAAGCTTGCTGCCAACCTTGTCCGAATTGCTGCCTTCGTGTCTGTGTTTTTGTGTACATCCTTTCAGAGGTGACTGGCAGCCTTATTCCTATGAGGGAATAATGCAAGAACGCTCGTGTGCCAAACTTTGTACACAATAACGAACTCCAAGTTGTGAAAATTAGCTCTGAGCCCATCCGCTGCCGCGAGTCTCAAAGCCAGATTATGGATTTGAAATGACAAGCCGATGTTGTTGTGCTTGTTGTTTTTGAGGCGAAAGCGTCAGTTGGCTCACTGTAGAAACTTCTTCCTCGCTCACGTGCTATGATCACCTTCATCGTCACTGTTGTTCCATTAAACGCCATGTTTGCTCATTGACCGCTCTTCCTTTGTGGTCTTTCGCGGGTTTCTACAAAATGGTGCCGAAACCCGAGAGCTGTATTAGTCTAACAAACAGCCTCCTGGAGCGACTGACGACGAGCCCACGCATGGATTCGCCAGGAAGAGCGCAGTCAACGCTACCGACAGCCCTGATCCACCCACCAACAGTCGCCAGCTACAAGGAGGCCAAGCTGACCATGAACAGGGCACTTATCAAAACTATGGTAAGCCTCATCTTCGATGATATCGACACGGCGCTCAGTGAGGCCACAGCGGCTCAACTTCACCTCATGAGCAGTAAGTTCGAAAAGCTGCAGGAGATGCTTCGTTTTGTAGACGAAAAGATCGAAGTACTGATTTCTGATGAGGTCATACTATATGAAGAATATACTAGTCAGGTAGACTACATGGATAAATTGGTTGCGCTAAAGTCTAAACTCAGCCTTGCTATTGAGATGAGACAGAGTGTAAACAGTGAAGACGTGGCACAGATCTCTGGAAGGGGAATGACCGTCTTGTTGCTCTTGTGCCTTGAAGCGTTGTAAAAAAATACAACCGCTAAAAATTGTACGACCGAAGCTACAAGTCATGGCTACATTGATGAAGGTAAAAGAAAGAACTGCATAAAGAAAGAAATCTTCAATGACATGGCAGTATCTACTGAAGACAATATTGTCCTGACTAAACCGATAGTAAGATGGCTAGTGGCATGCATGCCGGAACCGGAGACACCTATCCACTGATGTCATCATCTTGGACTTTAGAGAGGCGTCGAAAGCAGAAGGATGAACAAGAAGTAGTTCGTGTAGCCACAGCGATACCGAAAGAGCCTTTGTACAGCGTGCAGGACATGCGAGCGGTTCAAATAGCAACACGTGATTCGACAACGTATCTGATGAACAGTACAGGAGTCCACAATGACCTCGTTTTCACCGAAAATGTCGCGGTCCCGTCCAGGCAAGGGAACGCATACTCATTTTATTGATGACCACGAAGGCGCACGCGTGAACCGAAGCGAAATGTATTCCAGCCAGTACAGGTGCCGACAACAGGAGGCCCATCGTCACTGCGCAATCAACCTAGAAGAGCGTATGGCCTTTTCCCTGTCTCCCGCTGTAAGAACTAACTGCTTAACTCTCAAAGAATCCTACGTGGCGCAAACAACCATTGTCCGACCATTAAGATTACCCCTGCCGCAGATATCCAGTAGAGCAAGGAAAACGACGCATCAGAGCCGGATATGATCTGCGCAAAACCAAAGCAGTGCAAAGACAGAACAAGGTGTCCGTTTCGCCGAGTGCTTTGCCGACGCTGCACATGTCTCGACGACGTTCACACTGTTTCAAGGAAGATTAAACAACGACCACCGAATACTAAGCGCCAGCTACTGATGTTCAACGTTGAGAAATGTCATCTAACGCCACTACGTGTGTACACATAAATTGCCACCACGAAACAAAGAACAACTGTGCATTTGGTAAGACAATTAGGACAGGGCACAGATCCGGGCAAGTACCGATCACAAGGCGAGTTTACACGAACCAGTGAACAACGACCCCCGTGTGAGGTTTCATCCACATTATCTTGCCTACTTCAGGATCATTTAAACGCTGTGACCCGACTGTCTCATTGCCAAGGACACGAAAATAATCTTTCATGTCTCGGTGGGGAGTGTGTAGAAACTTCTTCCTCGCTCACCTGCTATCATCATCGTCATCGTGCACTGTTGTTCCTTTAAACGCCATGTTTGCTCATCGAGCGTTCTTCTATAGTGTAGTTCGTTCGCGGGTTTCTACAAAATGTGGGTGGATGAAAGCCGTTGGTAGCGTTGAATCTGCTCTTCCCGGCGTAGCTATGCGTGTGCTCGTCGTCAGTCGGTCCTGGAGGCTGTTCGTTCGTTTACTAAACAGCTCCAGGGTTTCACGGCACCAATTTGTAGGAACCCGCGAAGGACCACACAGGAAGAGCGGTCGATGAGCAAACATGGCGTTTAATGGAACAACAGTGACGATGACGATGATGATAGCAGGTGAGCGAGGAAGAAGTTTTTACACCCACTAAGCAATAGAGCGAAAAAGCCTTGTTGGCTGCGACGCCACGTCACGAACGCGCCTCGACGGAGCAGAGCGTGCGAAAGGAAGCACCTGCTGTAGCCTTAGCGCCAGGTGTTGCGCGACGCCACGTCACCCTCGCTCTCACTCTTGGAAGCCTGTGTTATCCGCGCGTTCCTTGCCCGCAAAAAGTTCTCGCGTGCGTTCTAACTGCGCCTCGGTAAGGCCTAATCAAAACGTACCAATCGTCTCAACGCGCTCGCTTGCTCGCGAGGAGTTCATAATTCGAATGACCGCTCAGTGGCGTTCAAGCGGATAGTAATGCTTTCACATTCACGACTCATCAGAAGTGCTTAGCTGCCCTCGGACTTTTGTCCTTTTATTGCGATAGCAATTATATGGACACTTCAAGCGGATTTCTGCCATCGTTGTCGTCGCCGTCGTCGTCGCCGTCATCATCACCATGAGGTTCCGTATAAAGTCCAAGGGCGATCAAATCGTCGCCGCGCGTCGTATGCTGCATGTGCGAGTGGAATTCACGGAGAGCGAACGCGCGGCGGAGAGCAAACGAGACCGTCGCGTGAAAGGCCGTGCGGGGATGGGAGGGAGGGAGGGAGGAGAGAGAGGGGGGAGGGAGGGGGGGCGACGTTGTACTGCGGCACCAACGGCGCAATGGGAACTGGCGACTCAGTCTCGCACGTGAAAGGAGGAAAGCGGGAAGGCAGCGCGGAAGAGACGGGGGGGGGGGGCGGCTTTTACTCTGCCCGCAACTGCGTACTTGTACTTTGCCATCTGCGGCGGTCGCCCGCACCGTATCTTGAAAGCGATCTGCAGACGGTTCATAGCTTTGTATGCGCTGTGCATTCGCCGCTCTGTTTCCGTTGAAGCGATAGACCGCACGAACATTCGCTCGCTGCTGCTGGTGCGCTTGCTCACGCCAGCGTTATGACAGCGGTTGTCTGCGGTCGTCGAATAAGATTTATTCATGTTTGCTTGTGCGCGCTGACACCATGCTTGTTAATTCAGTTAGTAAGCGAATGCGTCCAAGTTTATACAGCCGATAAAAATACTAGCCTTAATTACTCCATATAGCTCTCTACTGATTAGGTATCGCAATTGATGCTTCGCTTTTCGGGCGAAACTGCGACTTTTTGAGTTGCAAAGTAATCAACGAGGTAGAAAAATTCTAGATGCGAAAAATATGCGTGCAAACCTTCTGAAAAATAATTTAGCTGAAAGCTTTTAATCGGCTAATTTTAATCGGCTAAATCACACTGTACTGTCGGCTTTCCCGCCACAGTTAATTAAGCAGAATATCAAATATTTGAATAACTTTTCTATAGAAGGAAAAGAAAGCAAAATGAAGACGGTGTGTTGGTATGGAGACAGAAGTCTAATTTGGAACCCAACGGCTAAGCTGCCAGGTACAAGTAGCAGAGGTGCGTAGAACCCAGAATAACCAGGGCTGTGTTTTGCGACTGTTTTCTCTTGTCCGCGTAGCTGTGCTTCACTGCTGCAACTAAAAGTGGAAGCATCTGCGGAGAAGAAACTTTTCTCCTTGCTCTGTAGTAGAAACAATGTTTCGCGCTTCCAACGCTGCTTCGCGCTGAGGTCAGGGTGAATGGCACAGCGACGCCGGTTGCACCGCTGTTTTTGGAGAAAGCAGCAAAAAGACGATCAAGTGGGATTAGGGCTGCCTGGAGGACAGTTGTTGGGATTCGAGGACAGGGGTCAGTTGCGACTCTGTGGAGAAGTGATCTGTGTTACTGATCGATTTCGAAATGTAGGGCTTCCTATTAGTGTTCGCTGGGCGAGGTAAATCGCTTTCTATTGACTGAGATTTTTCTATCTTTTTTTCTTGCCATTTTCATCTCCTTTCGTCTATTTTTTTTTTCATATGAGTGTACATCACATTCATTCGAAGCTACCTGTCTATTCGTTCTTAAGGAAGGCCTTATTGTTTCAGGCGTTTGATCCTAGAATACTTGAAAGTGCTCAGCGTTCCTTTCGGCTTGCCTAGAAACTAACGGCAAAGTCTTTCGGTCCACTTCTTTATTATGATTTTTTTTTTGCTTTCTCTGTGCTTCAATATATGTGCTCGTGTATTGAGATGAGTAACACAAAATAAGCCGGTTATATTGCGTGGGTCCTTCAGTCCACTGAATAGAAGGCAGGTTGTGGTCCTCGATCATTTTCTGTCAATCGTCCATTATCACTGACATAAGAAAAGACCTTGATAATCGTAAGGTGCATCTGCCGTCCATCTGTTAAGAAAATGGGGTTGTTTTACAGTTTGTTGGGCCGTATGCGCAGATGACACTTTTGCTTGCTCAAGATTCTTGTTCGCGCTTGCAGGAACACATATATCTGTACTTCATAAAAAATGTGCAAGTACGCAGAAATTTGATTCGAGTTCTTTGCCCTCGCACTTTTCAATTTCGTTTGTAGCAGGCACAGAAGTGACGATACGATCGTAAATAAAGTAACCTGGTCAACCTATGAACATACGCGAGTATGTCTGAAACGTGCATAGATCTTTCGACTCTGTGAAAGTTTGCTCATTTTGGCACTCGGGGGACGTTTCTTGGTTTTTGCAGATCCGCCTCCTATTTTGTTATTCGTGCAATAGTGTGGCAGCTGTTCGCAAATGGCAGCTTTGTGAGAGCCAACGTCACCGGCATTTGTGAAAGAAATTCTAGGATAACCATCGGTGAATAATAGGTTGCGGCGAAAGACAGGGCACGGTGCTAAAATGTACATCAAGGAGAACGGCAACATTAAGTATTAGCAAAGCAGCATGCCTAACTTGTAACGATGCCACAACTGGTGAGTGCATTTCTTTAGTTTCTTCCTTTTTAGGTATCCGCACCCAGTATCACTGACCATTCAGAGCACCATAAATCGGCTATATGTTTCTTTTTGTTTCTGCGTTTCAAGAAATCATCGAAATCAAGCAGCCACTCGCCGAAAGCATTTCATTTTTTACTACATTGTCAGCGTACAGTTAAGTCAGTCTTTGTGAGTAGGAGGTTGAAGCCCTTAGATTACGCCACGGCTGCCTCCTCTTTCCTTTCCTTGCCTTGCCCCATCACTAGAACACTTGTATCGAATGAAAATTGCGTGATTGTTCAGCTTTGGAGAGCAAATGTAAAGCAAGCAAGAGAGAACGCCTTGAATCACAGGGCATGTTACGTAAAACAGAATACTAATTATGAGAGTAAAAAATCTTCAGATCCAACGGATGTTTTGGAAACTATGTAAAGCAAATAATTAGTGAATAAAACTTTTGAATGCTTTAAAATTAAATTCAATGCAATTCAATGTAATTCAATGCAGCGTCTAATCTCATGCGATGTTTACGTTTATGCAACAGACTGTCCCCATGTTCTACCGAAATGCAAACAGCGGTTCGTGCAGATGCATGCAGTGAGACGTCGATGCCTAAATGGGACAATATATGATGCATGTGTTGCTTTTGTATAATCAGTTACGTTCCAGCTAGATGGCGTTACGATCCAGCTAGAAATCAAAACTCGGAACACCTACATTCTTGACAGAACTATGATCCCCCTGTTAAAATTTTCTTTAGCCTTCGCAACTGCAGACTCGCTATGTCTAGCGCTATTATCAGCATCGAAGGCTAAAGGCAAAGAGAGTGCTGTGTGACAACCAGGTCATGAGATATATAAAGGGAAACGAAGACGTCTTCGCAATTTCGGCAGCCTGCCTGACCGGAGGACACACACTCTTCAGTCGTGGCAATATCGGTCCTCTTCGCGACTCGGCGTTCACTCTAAGGATGCACGCCTCCGACGACGGTGAGTTCGAAGATGAGTTGCCGAAGCAATCGAGCGACAACGGCCGCACCACTGTCGGTTCCATCTGCTCGGTTCTCGCCGAGGTCTCGCCGACGTCGGAACTCGCACTGAACCGCCAAGCTCTCGTTTCGCTCCTTCTTTTTTTCATGTAGCGGGAAGCAGGTGAGAATGGGGAGAGATGCGCTCGCTTGGTCGCCAATATATCGGAAATCTGGATCATGACGCACTCTGTCTCTTCGCCAGAGGCACCGTCACGCTCCGTGCGTCGAGCTTTGCGTATTGTCTTCAGTATTGCGTATTTATAGACAATATAAAACTCTTCGTCGCGCTCGGGCGGCCAGCCCAACATAAAAACGGGCCCGGGCCGGGTCCGGGCTGAAAAACTCGGCCCGTGCAGTGCTCTAGAACAGCGTATAGTTTTATTTTTTGCACAAGTAGTCTCATATAGATTGGTAATCCGTGTTTTAATTAGCAAAGCTTTCATTCGTAACATATGTCTCACTGGTTGACAAACTTCGTTGGCGATATGTCCAATATTTCAAATACTGGAAACCACTCTCTTAACAAGGCTTCTAAAGCGCCATGTCAAGCCCGTTTTGTATATGCATTACTCCGGTACCATTCATAGTTTAGAGTATAAAACCATGCAACTACTAACGTGTTGCCTGCTCCTCTATATTTTCTTGCATAGTTGGTGGGAAGAATGTTACGGCGAAATTGGGAAGAATGTTCAGCATTTCCTTTTTTAAACCATAAAGAGCTTTGAAATTCTCAAGACGCGACACTGCTAAACCGTGAAGGCATAACACAAAATAATTGCTAAGTAACAGAGTTTCGAGGCAGAAGAAATGTTGACAGAAAACTTTGCTAAATTCTTGGGGGGCATTCTGTAAATTACAAGCTGAAGGCAAAAGCAACACCTTCATTTTGCGTTTCCCTGTATCAGACTCCCTCTGAAACAGGTTATCACATTCGTATGCCTCAGAACTCTGCAAGTTAGTTTTGTGAAAAATTGCATTACATATGAAAATGCAGAGCCCTCTTCACGCAACACACACTATTGCGGAGTTGCGCCTATACCATGCACCTATACGGTCGCGTTATTGATTGCTTTAGATCACAAGAGCGACCACCTTGGCGCTCAACGATTTGTAGGCGCATTAGATGATCCCTAGTGAAACTCTTGTCAGAATTCCTGACTGCAGGCAAACAACTAAAGAAGAAAAATAACAAAGAAGTTACGAAAGAGACAGGCACAGGCACAAAACGCCTGCATGAAGCGTAAGACGGAGGTTCCTTCAGGCCAAGAAGCCAAAGCCGACTGCTCTTTCGAAATCCATTCAAGTACAAATCCACAAATACGCGTTAAAGCCCGGAAGGAAATGCACAGGCTTCGCCAAGTGATTGCGATGGGGTCTCCCAGTGAATCAATTACTGACTGATGTCGTCTTTAGAACACCGCGTGGTTCTTTTCTTTTTGGTCTGCATTTCTTTCAACAGCAAAATAATGAAAGCGGGCTTTCGTGCACAATGGCATTACGTATGCATAGCTCAACCAGTCAAACGACAGGTGGCTGTTGCGAAACTGCAGACTTAAATCACCTGTGTTTTGAGAAATGTTTTGATGCCCTAGAGAGTGCCTTTCATGTTCTTTTCTTCCTTTTCATGCATAATTACATTACCTTTTCTTTAATCTCAGTAAGAGCTTTTCGTAGAACATAACCCGGATGCACACAAAGACTCATGATGTGTTTGGCGCGTTCCGGGTTCATGTCACATAGAAACATGTTTTTTTTTCTTTTACATAGATAACAAAGGGCAATAATTACGGAGAAATACATGCATTTTGCACATACACGACGAAGTGTCGTTTCTTCATACATGTTTATGACTGAAGCTGGGCATTAAAGGGGCGTAGAAAACATTCTCGTTCACAGTGTACCACCGTTAGTCTTCATGAACGCTTACTGAAGTACCGCGTGCCAGTGACAACTGTGGTTGTGGCAGCAAGCTTTGCAACGCGCGAGAGGTTTCTCGCTAACTAGGAGGAGAAAGAGGAGGAGAAAGAGTAGGAGTTCCTAATAAATTGAGAGAAGGAGAGGTTGGCTAGAATAGCGCATCTCTGTAGAGTGCTACTGCACGGTGCGTAAAAATTTCAAAATACTTGCCCCATTTAGGATTTTATTTTTTGGCATGCACTTCTTTCGTATAAAGGGTATGGATAACCTGCAACAAATCCTGCGGTTGAGCGCATAAAAGAACTGCTATGCGACATGGAAAGGAGAAGCAGCTGTATAGACGGGCTAACAACAAAGAACAGGCAACGAACTGGACTGAAGGTTAACCAACGTGCTCAGTGTTGGGCACGAAAACGGTAACCCGAAAGGATCCATCACAATTACTCGTTAGGCCGAATGGCGTTGCTCACCCTAGCGCACCGTTTTGACGGCTGCTTGTAAGCTAGGTTCTCACAGAATTACAGCCGACCGCACGTCCCAATCCACGCGATGCTCCTCGTAACGAGAAAATCCACCAGGCGAAAGCCTGTAAGCAGCCAAGCCTATTGCAACAAGCACCGGCGCACGTTTTGGGGCAACTGGATGTTGGTGTGCGCTTAACATTTGCCATTGGTCTGGTTTGTTGAGATTATTGTGTTCCTTGTACTTTTTTTTTTGCTCCCAATAGAATTTCGTAAAGAGATTTATCGCTTTTCTCCATAGCTCTTTCACATGAGCGATGCAAGAAGAGCTAACTATAGTATGTAACAAGATATGAATTAATTTTTCAGAAGCTTCTCGTCACCAAACATAGTTAGAGAAAGAAAGGTGAATGGCATGAATATTAACGAGAACAGATGTCGTTTTCCCTACCCTGCACAGGGTAAGACCAAAGAGTAGAAAAATATGAAGGTACAACGTAACTGTGAAAAGTAGGTGTTCGCATACACGCGCTAAGGCGCGGAGAACGATCTCAGGCTGTCACGCAGCCACAAACTGCTTTTGAAAAAATTCCTTACCCTTTTTCCGAAAGGGTGAGGTTGTCTAGTGTATCAAGC
This sequence comes from Dermacentor silvarum, assembly GCF_013339745.2. NCBI lineage: Eukaryota > Metazoa > Arthropoda > Arachnida > Ixodida > Ixodidae > Dermacentor > Dermacentor silvarum. Next base: position 205,358,734 of record NC_051155.1, read on the forward strand.
TTGAAAAGGTTGTTTCTCTGTGTGCACCCAAACGTGAACGCCCACAGAAAAATGTGCGCAACTGTCTCTTTCCACCCTAGGCTTCACTTCCGGCACTATCAAACATTCTGATGAAGATAAAAGGCATTTTATAATGGCACTTCCTCTCACAGACGACGTAACAGTGTTCAGTCACGCTGCGGCACTGAACGCAAAAGCTGCCGGCGCTCACTTAGGGAATAAATAGACTCTTTTGGGAAGTAACACGAGTTCTATTGTTCCCGTGCGTGCTAGCGTACACGCGCGTGTAGCTTATCCGCTGTATACGCTGTAAACGATAGAATAGCGACGCAGTTGATATTGTCATGAGCTGCTCGGGTAGGCTTATCAGCTAAGTCCTCTCCATTCACTCCGCAGTGATTGGACAGCCATCGACGACGATGTCACATCCCTTCTCAATTTTTTACTATGCACGCAACAAGTTATTCGTGGTATCCACAGGCGCAGTTCATAGAGTATGTTGTGGATTGCTCTGTCTTGAAGTCGCAGAAATTGGTCGGAAGTTTCTTGATTTATGAAATGCTGTGCTGAGGCCTCCAAGCTCGGTCAACATCATCCATGTCAAATGCAATGTGCTGAATTTAACCTCGATAGGTTGAGCTGGAAGAACCACTGGTGGTACTGAATTATTAAGAATGATCCATCCATCAATGTAAACATGCCGGCGGCCGCTGGGAACTTGATGTCAAATAAATACTGTTCCCTCTTTTGGATCCGGTGACAACTCTGCACCTTCTTCTTGATGACAGGAATAGCAGGCATACCATAAAGGGAATTGAGGTACCATAATAGCTTAGGCATATTTATGCAAGCATTGCGCGAAAAAAACTACAACACCCACATGAGAAATGAACCGTTTCCAGCTTTGACTGCAATGTACAAAGCAATTGTGCGGTCACGCTCTATGATGATAGTGCAGGAGGTGAACATGTGGATACTTATTAAGGAAGGCCGAGGCACGTCAGTAGAGCGTTGGCTTGTACACTCTTTCAATGTGTTAACAGGAACGCGTGGGGCTAAGCCACCAAGCTGATCAGCGCCGTATTACGGAGCGAGCTGTGCGATAATGCGTGTGTGCGAGCAACGAACAGATAGGTGCAAGTGTACGCTGCCAGGCTGTTCTGAGTACCGCAACCAACCGCCACTTGCTTTTGTATCATTTATCTTCTTCTCGTTATTGCATTACCACACGGTCAAATGCGCCTTTCTGCTCTACTAAATGGTGCCTTCTCTAATAATTCTTTACTGTGGCAACCTGCTTGGAATAAGTATATTGCTTAATAGCCTCGTCCTATTTATGAAACGTTGCCTAATTCGAGTGCTCGCATGTTGCCGCGAAAAATACAGTGAAAGGTCCGTAAACCTTTATTCAAGTGACGTGTGGGCAAGTTACTGCACAAAGTGGAATTAACAGGGGAGAATTATATAGCGGATTCAACTTCTGAGGAAATAATTTTATTTGCTCCTTCGGACCTAGTCGTGATCAATATAGTTGATCAATAAGAGTTTAGTCTGCGAACAAAACAAATACCCACTTAGGGACAGCGCGAATCACGGTCTAATACTCTCCCTCATTCACAATCTTCTCTTGTGAACAGCCTCTGTCTCACCGCCATTTGAAAATTGCAATCTTGATAATACTATGGACGCTTATCTCGGGTGTTCCCTTTAAGAGCACGGAGTTTTTATTACAAGCGCTTCGGGCATCGCCTTTTATTGTCCTTCGTGCCTTGTCTCCTAGCCCTGCTCCTCCATCTCCAGCGTTGTCTTACGCCTCCTGTCCGAGCACCTTTCACGAGGGAGAAATTTGCTTTCACTGGCCTCCTTCCACAGACTGCCTCATGCGTGCCCCAGAGTCTTCGTAATCTTGCTAGGCCTAAAAGACTGACAGAAGAGGAGGCACGTATAAGACAAAACACAGGCAGCCCCACCCGCTTTTCGTATAAGTCTCCGGTAGGGCTTGGAATTTCTCCAATTTCGTAGGAATGCTCCAGAGGGAGCTTTTGTCCGCGTGCTTCTGCTGACTTCTGCGCACTTCATGACGATTACACCTACCTGTTGTGCAATGAAAACGCTCGACGCAGTGAGCTTAGCATTCGGTCTACAGGACAAGCTCAAGTGTGATGGAGAGAAAGAAATGAATATGGGTCGTATGAAGTTTAGGACCACCAAGGCACCATCTTTGCCGTTCGCGGGTACAGCCTCCCGCATTTTTAACTATATCGCGCGAGAACACTATAATATGGTGGTCCATACTCCTGAAGGGAACATCGCATTAGACGACTCTTTCACAGGAAAGTGCTTAGTGCGCCTGAAAGTACTTCTGCCGGTCTCGCTGATTATCGCCGCTTAAAGGCGCTAGAATGACGCGTGATGGACAACACTCTCGCGCTATAGTTAAAAATGCGCGAGGCTGTACATACTGCCAGATGCTAAACGCATAGCGTACGCAGGTGGAGGGCTGTACGGAGGCTCACTCTAGTAAAATTGCTACAGACGCACCCATCCCCTTAAAAAAATGAACATTGCTGGCCTATATATAGTAATTTATCTATAGATATATCAAAGGCAGAGAACCTGTACAAGCGAATTTTCACACCAATCAGATGTACTAGGGTTCCGTTTGCTGGCTGTTCTTATTGATGGTTTCTCACTGACGCCACCTGCGCGTTCTGGCCGACTTCCTGGACACACGCCACCCTCGGGTTTCCCACGCGGGCTGTGGTAGTATGCGTTTCAGGACCACGCCGTCAGCTACTACTGGCGGCGCCACGAACTCCTAGCTGACCTCTAAAGTGCAGCCGGTAAAACCGGACGTGCGAATAAATTATGTATTACACTGGCAAAAAATTAAAAAAAACTCCCAAGAAAGTTGGATATTCGACTAAGGTGTACGCAAGGTAAGTTTTATTTTATAATCGTTGTAATTACGTTTCAAAGTAAAATTTTTGAAATTTCAGACTCCAACGCAGGTTGCTTTGGTGGCTGTTCTTTGACATTTGATACCGAGTGCACCGCCGCACGCCGGTCTTCACCGCTGCACGGAAACGCTGGCAAAACTGCCTTCAGCAACTTTGCTTTAACCGCTTTTCATAAATTTAAAGCATGCAGAGAAATGCACTTCACCTATAGCGTGCACTTAAAGCGCTCGCCTAAAGGCACCTAGGTGATGCAGGTAAGCATGCACATCCACCGAAACCAAAGGCACCTCAAATATGCAGAGGAACAAACCGACTTCGGATCTGCACTGTGTTGAATGTGAGTAGCGCGCATTCTACAGCAGCAAAGCAAAGCGTGCTTTTGTGTCAAACAGCAGTTTTGAGAAGTCGCGGATGCTACGAAAGAGCTAATCAGGCGTGCAATTTGCCACACATTTCACTGTGGAGTGCTCAAGGTTCCCCCTAGATGTAAACTTTTGCATGCATTTGGGCTTTCCGCGTCAGTGATCATAAATTCAGGCCATATAACGTAGAGTTCCTGATTTGCATGCGAACAGGTATGGTATCTTTTTATTTTACATCGCAATCTCAGGTAACATTATCCTTCTAAATCCAGGGAAGGTGGCCGAGTCGCCAAAGGAACTTTCTCAGTTAAACGCAAAAGCATAAAAATGCTCTGAAAGAATGAAAAAATATAATATTCAATGAATTAAGTGCATTCATTTCTGCATCGTACAGAAAGTCGGCAAACATGAAATTCATGCAGGTTAGAATTGCTGCAGGAGGCTACGCAAGATGATAATGTTATGCACCAAAGCCCGGCGCACTGGAGTTGCCAATAAGCGCTAAGTAGCACTGGGTCGCTTGTTACGATGTTACACGTTGTGCGACGTTAATCTTATGTTAAATACAAAACACGCTATGTACTTTTGTAATGCACTGATGCCTCGCGTGGCCCGTTGCGCACATCCATTGCTGTCAGATTTTGATCACCTTGCTTTTTTTGCCTATTTGCTATTTCCAGACAAATCTACTACAATATTTAGATCTTCAATAGTGAGTACTGTACACAAAAAATGTCTCAGTTTCACCCTAAGGGCGAAGCAATGAATGCGATAGCAACACAGCAATGTCATACGAAGTAAGGTGAGCGGCTTTGGTAGCAACAACACGCAGAACTGTTGTCGACGCCATCGGCGTTTTGCCCGCGTTAGCTCAAAATGCGTGCGGCGTTGGTGACTGTTGCTGGAGCCTCTGATACAAATAGGCACTTGGTGCCGCAGCTAAACGTCGCCTCCCTTCCCTCCCCCTCCCCCACGGCCTCTCGCGCGTCTGAAGAAGGCGCGTTTGCTCTACATATATGGTGATTGTAAAGGAGAAAAGAGACGCCTACTTCTGCAGCCCTTAAGTGAGCACGGCGCCGAACGCGCGTTTGTTCTCCGCCGTGCGTTCACTCCTCGTGAAAGACGCGCCCCTCGCGCCCTTTCACTCGCACATACAGCGTTCGGCGCGCGGCGACGATTTCATCTCCAAATGACGTCATACGGAACCTCACGGCGACGGCGACGCCGACGGCAGAAATCTGCTTTTGAGTGTCCATATAATTGCTATCGCAATAAAACATAATCTCCGGAACGCGCAAACCGAAAGCGCGCGAAAGTCTCGTGCTCAGCGTTTTCTTGGCTGCAGCTATCAGATGCTATCGGGCTCATTTCTTTTGATAGGACATTTTCTTTCAAGATGTATCTACTCTTGCTTTTTTTACATATAACTGAGCCATTTCTTAACGAGCGGCCCAAAAGTGCCGATTGAAAATTCTTTATGAGAGTATGCTGGTGATAGTGCACTTGGTCTTACATCCACGAACACAACTGAAGAAATTCGATAAAAGATGCGCTTCGCAGAAAGGGAACGCCGATTAGGAGACTGAACAGCCCGATGAGTTCTGGCCACGCCATGTCAGCCTTTTCATGTGCCACACGGCGTGTGCGTAGAAAATCGGAAATCGCTATTTCCGTTCGCATAACAATGCGGCGTATGGCGCAATGCCGTATCGTGAAACGGGTTTTGTCCTCGATCCAGATTTACCTCCGTACGCTGATGTTTTCTCCATTCTTCATTCTTTTCTCTTTCTACTCCTTTTGTTGATCTGTTACTGGGAGGGTATAGGGATCTAACAACTTCAATCAGTGGAAACGAGAGAGAAATGGTGTGCTTCATAGAAAATGTAGTGTAGCGTCCAAAAATTGGATGTATTTTGTGTTTATTATATTTTATTATATTGACACGTATACATGTTTATCTTTCACCGGGGGCCGCTTTCCACCGGCTAACAAATGTTAAACGTTATCGCTCGGCGCAGGACGCGCCTGTATCGGAAGTTTCTAGAACGTTATCTATGCTTCTTTCCGTTGCCTGTTTTCACCGACGCTTATGTTATCTGATTGTATGACCAACGCGAATTGTCTAGAACTTTCTGGAAGACCCGCGGGCATCAGGGATTCATCTGGAACCTTCGATGACTCAGGTATAAAAGCCGACGCGTTTCGCCGCTGATCAGATTTTCGACGATCGCTGACTGTGTTTGCCGCTACCCATATGCTTTGAGTGTAGCTTGCTTTTGCGGGCACAGGTTCGCCCAATAAACAACCAGTTTCGTCATACACAGTTTTACGACTGTTTTCTTTACCATCACAACTACGTGACAATATCATCGGCTCTGCTTTACCCGTACTATGGCCTAATTCCGATCACAAATATTGCGTGATGCACTGTCCATAATGCAGATGCGAAAACACTGGGTGTTTGTGAAAGTGATGGCCAAGCCACAAAAGCTGCATTGCATCAAGATAGACCAGGTGGTGCTCGAAGACCGAATAAAAGGTTATGTGAATGCCATCACGAGTTGGTACATTTCGAGAAATGTGCATGTTCTAATGGGTTGCGACAAGACATTAGGAGTAATTGACGCACTTTACCAAGCTGTTACAAGCAAACAGCCACACGCTGGACTCTGGCTTGCGGAGCACGCTGCTTTGCCGGCTCTTTCGGTGCAGGTGACGTCATACTACATTATTCTTCAAGTGCCCTCCCAAGAAGCAAACCTATAACCACTGGCTTCCTGTCCATTACCCAATAGTGGGTGAGGGCAGTAATTTGTGGAAAACGTAAGCAAGCAAACAACAACAACAGCTAAACAACGCCCTTTGATATTTTCTCCTTTCTTTCGCTCTTTTATTGTTGCTTGAGTAACGAAATTGAGATTGTCGGATAGCCAGCTCTGAGGTAGCCTACCTTGCCATGTTTCTGCATTTAAATTTAAAAAACAGCGACTATAACGACGACAATGCAGGTCTTCATTGTGGAAGAATGCTGCTGTGGCAGCAAATGAGGTCGGAGTATGTGGTGGAGCACAATACCTTGCGGAAATTACCCATTCGTGAGATTGTGCGAAAGCACACCAGACAATTGACGATTCCCAAATGTGGTAAAGTATACTGGCATGGGCAAAACACACATCAATAACACCCCTCACCAATGCCTTTTGACTTGAACTAAATGAACAAGCAACTGAAAACATGGTTTGAAGAAATAATACCGCATGAACTATTTCCTTTTGGAACCCATGTAAGCAACAATTGTCACCAAACGACAATACCATCAAGGTAAAGCAAATAACATCAGATGTGGCACCGCAGCACTTCGCGTAGAAACGGATGTGTAACATCGCGAAAGTATAGCAAACGCGAGACTTTCTGCCATATGAACAAATGTATAAGGCCAGCACCACACCTTTCAAGCGAGAGAAACAAGTTATCTAATCGCATTTGCTCTCACCCGAAGCGTCTGACGTGAAGATTGCGTAAATAGGCTGAAACTATATTGACGATCGGTTGTTATGATGCATTAATATTTGGGGGAATGTTCTACAGCGAACATTCAATAAAGGCTGAAATTGATCAAATCTCAGTCAGGTACTTTATGTCACAAAAAGCAAAGCCTTGCCTTATAATTTTATTTTACAGCGTAAGCTGTTCTGGGCTTATTCCAATAGCCATTTCGGTTCGCGATGGTGTCCGACATGCCCGACTTGTAAGCTGCACATAGCAGTTGCATGCTGCATGTAACTGGACCTGGTTAACTCAAACAAACTAGGAGACTATTTGTCACCAGCCCGTTTTTAAGATTCCAACAAACAATCATCATCATCAACATCAACAACAACGTATGGTGCCACGGGTCAAGGGATGTGAGATGTGCGCCACGTATTCTGGGTACCCCTTCGGTACACGTTATGGCGTCTCCTCGCAAGGTACGAACCACTGCTGAAGAAGCGGATCGTAGAGCTACGTGCGCGGCTACAACCAGGCATCATCGGGCTCAGCAGACTGCTGTGCAGAGAACATTACAAGCCGCAGCTCCCGTTGACGCCGGGCGGACAGTTCTGATTGTTCTCGTCAAAACGAGGCGAAGAGACTTTGTAGCGAAGACCCTGTTGTGCGTGGTGCCGAAATCGGAGCTACTCTTGAGCCGCTCCACCAGCTTACGCTGTGACTGTGATGCGTGTGCCGCGCAGGCCTGTGACTTTTTTTCTTGCTGGCTTGCATAGTATCTGGAGAGCAATAATGATGCATAGAAATTCTGACCCATCGCGAGCAACCAAGAGCATGTTCCAGCAACAAATAAATCAAATATGCGGGATATACTAGCGCACTAGTGAGGCCCTTGACTGGTTTCACGTGTTTGATTTTTTTTTAATTTGCTTGATTGTAGACTTATGATATGTTACTGTAAGTTCATCGGTTTCGCTAGCCTATATTAATTATTTGCAATCAATTTCGCTTCCATGTAAGAAAGTTGCGCCACAGCGCATTGGTTAGTAGGCCCGACTCCAAAATTCACATTGCTGAAGTGACATAGTTTCGAATCCCAGTGGTGGCGGTTGTGGAGAAAGTTTTCTTTTGTTTAACCTATGGCGATGGCGATAGTGCAGCTAGGAGTGACGAAGCGGCGTGATGACGATGTAATAAGATCAATAACGACAATTTTCGTTGTCAGTGTAACACAAAAGACGGACGGACGGACGGACGGACGGGCGCACAAGGTCAAGCCAGTTTTGAGCACTTATCTTCCGTCGCAGTATTATAGCTGCAGCAATATAACAAAAACAGCAAAGCTTAACAGTAAATGTGACCAAGCGGCACGCTCAAGGAGTCTGGATGGGACATAAGAAAGGAACTACATAATAAAAAAAAATCACCAGCCTTTCCCCTGTCGAGAAAATGGGGCCAAGCGAAACTTGTCGTGTGTATGTGACCTTTGTGGTGATTTTCTGTCTTTCTCTGTCTCTATCTTTCTTTTTCTTTCTCTCTCTTTCTCTCTATTCCTTTCTCTCTCTCTCTTCATTTCTTTCTCTCTTTCTTTCTTTCTCTGACCTTCGTGGTGATTTTCTTTCTCTCTTTATTTATTTATTTATTTATTATTTATTTATTTATTTATTTATTTATTTATCTCTTTCTTGCTCTCTTTCTTTTTCGTCCCGGGTATATGCCAATGATCTTGGACCCTTTTGGCACTACCACCAGGATCGGCCCATTTTTCAGCGTGGCACCGTCACCTCCATCACCACCACCACCACCACAACCACCGCCGAAACTTGTGAGCCTATAGAGCTTCGCTTAAAAGATATGAGTGTGTATACAACGTTGATGCCGGGGAAGAAAGCGCAGCACCGTCCGTGTTAGACCTAGTGCACTATAGGCAGCAGCGCACGTTTGTCGGCCTGTTCGATCGGTCGTCAGAGGGAAGACGACTGGTCGAATCGACCGGCTCTTGAGGTTCCCGGTACGGGAAAAGCAGTCTGTCTTGCGCCTAAGCGTGAATAATATTTCCACCTGTCGAAGTGCTGTCGGCGCACTCGGAACACGCTTGGCGACATTGGAAACTCGGTAGATTCACGGAACGCGCTTTTTTTTTTATGTGGCGCATTCTCAGTTTGATCCCAGGTAACTTGCGTGGGTGGGTTCCATGTTTCGCCTCGTTTCATATAAACGAAATCCAAAGTGTCCGACCATTGGATCGAACCATGGATTCCGAGCCCAGCAGCCCAGTGTTCTAACCATTACGTCATGATCACATGCTTGCATCTCTCGTACCAACGCCAACTAGCGCTTTGATACGGCTGGTGCTTGCGTCTTAACACAAACGACAAGTTAGAGCACGTGTGTGTGATCCACAAAATTACCACGCTCTTTTTCTTACGTCATGAGCAGTAGCGCGCCAGTTTCTCACATGCTTGCTTCATGGTAGCTGACGCTTTGCTTGGCTGCACTGCCTTTGGGATCAACCCATATTCCTCACTCACGTCCTCAGCAGAACGCTTCGAATACGCTGCGTGACATAGTACCGCCTTCGAGGTCAGCCGAGGTAATAACGGAACCGATTGTAACGTTTCTGCAGAGAGCAAAACAAATGGCGTCCTAATGCTGTCGCCCTCATACTATCCTCATCATCTTGCTTCTGTCACCATACACAGGTTCGCGTCAACCAATTGCTACTACGTCAAACACTACTGCTTGCTTTACACGAACGCCAAACGGTGCTGGATCACCAGCTACATGCAAAAGTATTCGCATGACATCGAATCTCACGGTGCGGGGCATCTGTACTAATTTGTATTATTACTACTACTTCTGCTAATACTACTAGTACTATTATTATTATTATTATTTGCTTCGTGTGATCAAATTTTCTCTGTAAGAGTTGCCAACTTAAAGTTCAGCCTTAAGAATTCTGGATAACACCATATGTGCGAAGTTTGATGTGCTGTTATTTCTTGAATACGAAGTGGCGAAGCAGGTCAGTAATAAAATGAATAGAGGAATAGACGCGTCTGTATAATTACGCGGAGAGACAACTTACGCGGGAGAACATGTAACTAGCGCAACGGTAATTTTTCACTCCTAATGCGAACTTCGCGCGTGGACGAAAGTTTCGTATAACTAAAGCAACCATGTATCACGCTTCACGTTGTATGTCTTGTTCAGCTACCTTTCCCGTCTCTGCAGGTCATTTGTGTAGCCTGCACGACTGGCGCTGGCTGGCCATCAGACCCTCGTTAGTCGTGTTACTGTGCATTGTACGCGAGCTCGCCCTATTGAACTACTCAACGCACGTCTACTGGCGGAACATTGCCTGCCACAACATAATGGGTTTTCTCGAAACTGAATAAAACTCGAATTTTGCCTCCGAGAAGTATAAACGACTGGAAGTGCAGCACGTGTTGATTGGAAAGTCGCACCGAGACGACTTCATTTCCTAAGTGCTTTTGGCTCCGATACTGGCTCATGATACCCTGTAGTCTTACATTAACATTTTTTCAAGATCACTGGGAACCACTGAAAAAAGAAAAAAAAAATTAATTCTAACTCACAATAAAGTGACGAATAGACATTTTTTCACGGTCATGGCAATTATACAAAATTTCTGTGCTGTTTCTCTGTGTGTCATGGCCACGATATCCACTCTTCGGGGAAGGACGCAAGAGCGTTTGGTCGAGTTATTATATTGTTGGAGCAGCCCACGTCTGTCATTACAAGCCTAATCTCTATTTGGGTAAGTTGAGTTTCGGCGTCATTATAATATTTTGTCGCTGTTCAGTGAGCCTAAGTACGTTCCGATATTATAAATATTTTGTAGCCAGCGCATTAAGTAGCAATCCTACACTAATCAGTGTCGAATCATCGGTATGCCATCGACGGCCAGTCGGAATCCCGAACGGGCAGCCGCCATCACATCACGAAGCTGCATCGATGGCGCTAGTTGAGTTATCGCGTAATGTTGTGGGCATCCTGAAACAAGGCTTCATAACACCATGAAAGATCAAGAGAGAGGTTGCTAGGGGTATTCGCAGGAAGCTTGCGTTCGTGAGCATGCGCATCCAGCATGTCCAGCGGCAGGATTTGAACCTTGGCCCGCCAGCGCACTAGCCCGATGCTCCAATCATGAGGCCACAAGAGCACGTATACTTCTGTCGTGCCAGCACCAACTAGCGCTTTCAGATGACCGCCACGTTTTGATTATGATGATGATTTCCAATACTATGACACCTACTCACAACGGGGGACTGATCGATGGGTGGGCGGTACTTATAGTTCAATCGCCGACTAGCACTTTGAGATGGTCAGCGCGTCTTGATGATGATTATGATATTCATGCATGCACAACCACAACGAGAGATCGGCCAAGAAGCGTTTTGGTGTGTTGATTATGATGATGATTTCCATACTACGGCCCATAACCACAACGGGGGATCGGGCAGTATACGTGGTCCGGTGCATCTAAAATAAATAAGAAACAAACAAATACAAGCCAATAAAACATTGTCCTATTGCGTAGCACGGCTGCACGGCTGCACCTGGGCAGATGTTCATGCCAGTTTATTTGTAATAAAGACTCAGAAACAAAAAGGGCAAACTTATGGCATTTCAATAACCACTTCATAAAAGCTTAGCTTCACATGCATTCCAACATGTGTGTTGAATCTGCATAACTTCTGCTCTATCTCTCTCAGAAAAGAGCTAACAAGATCCGCCTAGTTGTTCCCTGCTATTTATTTTCTTTTATTTGTATATTCTTTAATTTTATAGAACATGGGACATTGCTTTTTGAGCTTCGTGCACATACACACAGTAACATCAGCTCTTGAATGACACTCTGTCTTATTGCAGCTCTATTTGCAGAATCTACCGTGCCAGTTTTATTCTGTCTTGTTGGAGAAATGCGCGAACGGTTTGGAGGCAAAATGTCTAATGGGTGACATAATTCATCCTTGTGCAGTATTCTTTTCTGCGGGATATACGCGTTCTCGTCTCTGTTGTTTTCGAATATTTTGTGCAATTTCTTTGCAGCACGAACTTGGGCAGCTGTACAAACACGTGGGTTTGATCCCTACACAGAGCACTTGAGCGAACTTTGCGGAACAAGTTTGCGCGAGTTAATGCGCTGCGGTCGGGAATCATAAAAAAACAGCAAAGTCCCCAGGTAGTTCGAAATAACCTGAGTAGCAAGACTCGGAGTCGTGGAACAAATGAACAAAGAAAAGAATATGTCTGATGTCACCCTTGGGACCCATTTCAGAAAGCTCCCGTCTTCCGGCCTAAGCCCCGTGTGTGCCACATTTTACTTTCATACCAGTCATTTTTGGTGCAGCAAAGCCATTTGCATCACAGTAAACTTGAGCCGTCTTCCTAATTTCTTGTGCTTTGCGTTCCACTACTTCTATTGTAATTTTGTACTTGATCTACGTGTAGCACCGACATTCTTCTCAGGCTTGCTCTTTCTGTGTCTGTTTCCACATTTGTGTCTCTTAGGAATAGCGGCAATAAAAGGCAGCGACCAAGGCAGAGCGAATGCTCATGGTTGCAGTTGTGCAAGCGCTTTTCTCCGTTTTTGCTTTACCTACAAAGTATGACGTCTCGAATCGTTGGCTGCAGGCGCACTGTGTTGTTAGTTTTTGCATTGACTAAGCTCAACGGGTCAGACCTTTTATTAACAGCGAAGCTGTTCTAGCCAACCGCAAAAAATGCCACGTGCTGACGCAAAACCTCGCCGAGCTATGTCGTCACTACGTTGCCTAGCAACCACCTCGCGGAGCGACGTGTGCCTCACCTCCTCTCCGTGCCGTGCACATGTTGCCTTGACATGGGACGATAAGGAGAGGGAAGGGGATCATGCGGAAGAGGGAAAGAGAAAATGAGAGCGAGATAGAGAGGGAAACAAATTGTAGCAGCACCAACGAGGCAACGCGCACAGCCGCTGCCGACGCCACTCGCGTTTCCGTATTTCCCGCGTTCGCGCCGGGGAAACGCGGGCGGCGTCGGAAGCAGCTCGGAGGCCCTGCGCGCAACGGTTTCCGCCGCCACGCCGAGATCTACGCATGCGCTGACCTTGAGGCAACAGCTATGCAAGCGTGTGCTTGCTCAGTCAGTAGAAGCCATGGGACGCCCGAAGATATTTCGTACTCCCGAAGAAGAGGCCGCGCTTCGCGATAAATTCCCGAAAATGATGACTTGGTAGTGCTTAGCCCAGCCCAAAAGCCAGTACTAGCTAGGTGCCCATCAGCTTCGCCCTCTCTTTAGCACTGCGCCTCCAGTGCAAGCTACGCAATTTTTTTTTCTTTCTATAGGTTAATGTCTGGTTCTCTGGGCTCAGTTTTCTTTTCCTTTTAGCGTAGAGGTTTTTCTCGCTCAAGCTGGGCAACTCTTCATGTCTCTTTTGAAGCATATGCGAAAAAGAGATGTGTCTATGCTGAGCTCTAAAACAAAAAGTGTCGTTCTAATACTCAAAACTACTGCGATCATTCTTAAGTCGGGAAAGCTACAGCATTAGGAACCTTAGGAAAGTCCGCTTCCAAACACGTGGTATCAAATAGAGGCTGTACTAGAATTTGTGCTCTTAAGGATGAGTGACTTCGTTATTGCAATGTGTGGCGTGCGTTGTTATTGTCGTACTTTTAGTTTGCCGTAAGCGTTAAGCCCGGCGGTGGAAGGGTGTGTGTGGATGAAGTGGACGAGAGTGTCAGTAACTAGGGTCTCACTTTATAATTTTGCTGCCCGCTGCAGATACGTATGCGCGTGATGCTTGTCCATGCCGCGGCTTTCATTTCTTTCTTTTCTACTAGAAAAAGAAAAGCGCACAAGATCTCAATCTTGCTTCCTTTTAAGTTGATGTCAGAACCGTGTAAATAATATTAGATCACACTCTTCAAAAGCCCTGCAGAAGTTGCCTACAAAAATAGTGTCGCTGAGCCACAAATATTGCTACAAAATTTGTGAACTTGACATAATTATGACCGAATTAGTTCACCTAGATCGAGAGCTGTAAATTTAATGGAAACTGAAGAGGTTGAAGAGGTTAGCTCTACTACAACGAATGCTTGGAACTTCAGGTAGGGAGGATTCAAAGAACGCGAAAAGCATGATGACTAAAAAAAAAAAAGAACGCTGAATGAAAACTGGTGGCTCTCATTAGAATCACGTCAACAAGATTTCAATTTTGTCAAGTAGCCCCTGACCACTGGAACTGGAGCAGGAAACCAATTCAGGATCTAAGAACTCCTAAACAAATATGTTACCTCTTTTGGAATGAAGTGGATTGCAGCTGATGATTCTTGTACTATGCAGGGCTTTCCGATGGCCGTGAACGTCTTGGTGGAGTGCCAAAGATTCCAATAACACTGCGTCTTTATCCTCAGCGGTTTTATCAGAACTCGCGTTGACTACTAAAGCTGGTCGAAGACGTTTAGCGTAAAGCAATAGCAGCTGAACATGGCCTTAACAGGATTTACCAAGAAACACATAGTCACGTATCGCGTTATGAGTTCGCGTGCAATGCCCTCATATCACAATTTTTTTTCTCTTTCCATGTGCATGTTGTTAGCACCGGATGCTGTGATTTGAAACGATGATACCAATCAGTGCGGGAATATATAGCACATGAGCATATTTGCCGCTGTGGTAGGAGGATGACAACTTAATATTTGTGATCGGTGTGCGGAACCGATATTTGAAATGCGCGGGCTTTTCCGTGCTTGTGCTCGGCGTGCGGGGCCGAAAAGCGCGGGAGTGAGCGTCGCTGGTGCGCGTGGTCGGTGCGCGTGCCGGGAGAGACCATCTGGAACGACGGGGCAGCCAAGCTGACAGAACGGGCAGTGCAGCGAGATGGAGCGGACCGAACGCCGGCCCACGTCCCGGCATCCCGGTCCTGCACTGCGAACCGGGCGCCGCCCCGGCTTCTACCATCGTCGCGGGTCCTGTTGAGCTGGGCCTCGTCCCCGCTCGCACGACCGCTGCCGTGCTGCCGGGCTCGGGCCACGACCCAGAGCCCCCTGGTCCTGTTCCACAAACCAGGCGCCGCCCCGGCTTCTACCACCGACGCGGGTCCTGCGGAGCTGGGCCTCGTCCCCGCTCGCACGACTGCTGCCGTGTTCCAGACTCGGGCTACGTCCCGGAGTCCTGGTCCTGTTCCGCAAACCGGGCGCCGCCCCGGCTTTCACCTACTGCTGTGCTGGGCTTCGCCCCGGCTCTCATCCCACCGCTACGGTGCCGAGCTCGGGCTACGACCCAGAGCTAACGCTCCGGAACCGGGCTACGTCCTGGTGCCATCCTGAACTTCAACCGCCGCCCGTAGACCCACCGCCGTCAGCGCCAAGTCCGCTGAGCCGTCGCTACGAGGCCGGACTCCTGATTAGAATTGTGAGTGCTCGAGCGTGACACTTAACCAAGTTCATCTGTATAGTTTATATGTTATTGTATTCGTCCCATGTGCCGTTTGTGTCATAAATACGTCTCTCTGTGTCTCTGGTTGCCTTCTTGTGCGTCTGGCTGACCTGCGCCCACACATAATCATCACAGCCGCACATATAGAAAAACAACGGCTCCGGACCGACTGCTGCGACGTCGCCTTTTGTAGTGGAGTTCATTAGCGCGTGTTCATTGTATTTCCTCCCCGTCCTCCCTCTCTTGGTTGGAGATGCCTCTTGCTCACTTGTCGTTTCCGCTTTGTCAGACAGAAGACTGAACTTATTTCCGGCCTGTCCGCGCTGATGGGTCACACATCCGACGCTAACGCGGACATGCGCACACTAATGCAGCAGTCGACCAACCAACTTAATTACGTCCTTCGTCTTTTTCTGAAGACAGAGGAAATATTTCGAAACCCCATACGTGGGCGTGAGAAAGGTTTTGGTCAAAGTGCTGTCTTTTTCCTTTGTGTTTGCTTTCTTGTTTTTCAGAGAGCACATGGAGGTGCGCTCGGCACAAGCACGTTGGATGGATGGTTTGCCTGCCTCCCAGTTAACTACCGATTGAAGTCTATTCAAGTTATACCTATACGAGCACGTCATTGCCACTGTTCTTGTGGGTCCAAATTTACCATCGGTGCACTCTAATGTAAGAGTAGCTTCTATTGTTGTTGCAAAAAAAAGTATAGGGTTTTCTTATTAGTAGAGCACATTACCCTTTTCTTGTATGGGGGGATTAAATCCGATAGAGAGAGAAAGAACCGAACCAGAACAAAACAACTAACAATAACATTACGACAGCTGAATGTGTGAAAGATAAGCCGAAGTTCTCATTGAAGCTGTTAGAAACCGTAAAAGCTTCGCTGGCACCAAACTGGTGCTTCTGAATCGAATGGGGCATGTTTTTGGAGGCCATTGATAATCAAAATTGGTATTTTGCGCACTCGGTGTTAAGAAATGGGAACAGAATACCGAAAGTAGTTTTCTCTCTTACTACTCAAAATGTAGTCGACAAAGAAACCGTACTTCATATTCACCAACTGGGGAAAAATTAAGCTAAATATCTTCATTCGTGTTGGCTTCTCAGTACTTTCGCTTTGTTCTTATGAAACGGGACCATGCTTGCTTGAGCTTTCGTGACCCCAACGGCTTTACCAAAAGTAGAGAGGTATAGAAGAAAACGAAACGGAGCGATACACGTTCAAAAGTCTCTTAAGGCAACAACAACAACAAAGTCCAAACAAAAAATCTCGTCATTGCAGTGGCTGGTAAGAAGCCAGATTCATAAAGGGCGACATGGAAATCGCGATAATGTGGAAGCGTGCTAGTGATAGCTTTTTTTTTCTCTTTCATTTTCGTGCCGATGAGAAAAGTTAGGTCTCTGGTGTCGCCATCACGTAGCCTGCCCCCCCCCCCCCTCCTTCTTCTCTCCCATTTATAAATAATAAAAAAAATTAAGAAGAGAAAGAAAGAGGAAATGCAGCAGCCTGACAACGATGATACTATTCTCGACCCACGCACATACAAGTGACATTCCGGTCACGTTGGTCACTTAGGAAAATGTGGTCTCAAAATTGGCGAATAATGGCAGTATTGCTTCACCACAAAGCACATTGCGAGACAAAGTAGCGGCCACCAATGGGAGCGAATAATAATGCGCATTTTTTTTTTCTACCAACCAGCAGCTTTTTAGGGTGCTCCGTATAGTATTGTATTTTTGGGCGTGTTTTCTCGCAGCCTAGGTTTCGCTAACCACGGGGACATTCAAATCGCTGTACGAGACAAAATGTTTTTCTTGCCAAAATAGCCTACGAAGACAAATAGTGCACCAAAATGATTGACTGAATTTTTTTGTATAGAATCGCAGAGGTTAGAGCGCAATGTCTCGTGTGTTTGGCGTGGAATGACCGAGACTACAAAAGCAAAGACCGAAGATCAATAGCCTTATGGGTGAGTGTGAAGGAGTGGGACGGAGCTAAAATGTGACGAGTTCGGGAGCAAAAATTAGCGCTCGCCTTTCCATGTTATTCGTTCTTCATTGTCGTGTTGTCACTCCATCAAACACCATACGCTCTTCGGGTATGAGTCTTGAGGAAAAATGGCTTCCGTGCAATAATATGACCATGCTCAGCAGATAGGCGGCAACTAAAATTTTAATTCAGACAGAATTAAAATTTTATTTAATTCTGTCTTTTTTTTATTTCTACTACTTTTTTTATTTATTTTTTACTTTCTGCAATACAATGTCGAGGCTATAGCGACTAGATGAACTGTGTGCAAAAGTTCACGATGCGCTTTTAATAACATCAGTCCACCATACCCTCTAACACTTCGTTATTTCAACGTCTTTATTACTCTAATTTGTCACTTTCAATATAAAAAGCATGTGCCCAACTCACCACGTTGATGTCTGATTTTTCAAAGGCTGCAGTGCTGCATAACCATCGCACAACTCCTGCTATAGCATACAAAGCAAATTTAGTAAGAACACTAGACCTATTTGCTAAATTGCGCCAGCGCCAGCGTTGTGACCGCAAGTTGAGGTCAACGAGTGAACTCCGCTCATGTGTCTGCTTGTCCCATGATACCATGCGTGTTTATAAAATAAGCGAGTGTTTGCTGCAATATGCACTGCCCATAAAACTACAAGCGTTACTTACTAATATTCTAAAGCTTTCCTATGCATTTCAAGGCTTCGTCCTTCATTGGAAACCAACTATTTTTATACACCCAACGTGCAATTTTGCGTAGACGAAGACTAAGGAAAACATTAGTTAGCGATATTTTTTTCTCCCGCAGTCTTGATGCACAATGAACACATGATAAAAGATGTTGAACGCGTTGTAGACAACTAGTGAAAGCAGCACTTTTATACAAAACGTCAAGGATAAAACACTATCGCATTTGGTGGCTCCTTAAGAAAATATTCTCACTAGGTAATGGTGTGTTCACGCATATTTTATCGCTTCTCACCCCTATTTCCACTTTCATGCCTACAATTCACATTTGTTATTTTTACATAACTTAACACGACTAGCCATGATGACTGCTAATCGTCAATGACGGTCCTCGAGGGTTCTTCTACAATTCCCCAAAATAGGAACATCTGTGTTTCTTTTTTTCTTAACATTTTATGAAGGGCCTCTTAGGTTATATTTTCAACGAATGCAAACATAATTTTACGTCACTCCAATGGGTACTCCTGAGAAGCTCATTCAAGCCTAACTCAGTAAGAAGACGCGTGAGAGCATGCAACTGTGTGCGGCCGACCATGCTTGAAGAGCTTCTTATCAACTACTGCACCTAACCACTCGCCTGAAGCGTTACAATTTAGCAGCACTACGTTACCAATGTACGACAAGCTGCTGTGAACCATGAATACCACGAACAAGGCACAATGCCAACACTTTTTGACAGCGGGCTCTAAAGGTCATCCGCAATACGTTAAGCTCCGCAAAGCGATTTACGTTCATGGTTGCAACACAAAGATGCCAACACGGAGCCTCATTGGTACGTCGAGACCTTTTAGCGGCGAAGCTCCTTAGGGTGTGGGTCTGTCCCTCCTCTGTAGTATGTAGTAGTGGTAGGTAGCCACGTCTACGTTTATGACAAAAAAGTTGTCGCAGTTTCACCTGAAAGGTGAAGCATCAATTGCGATAGCAAATTTGTAGAAAGCTATACGGAGTAATGATAGTAGCTTTATCAGCTGTATAAACTTGGACATGCAGCAGCACCAGCAGCACGCAGAACTGTTGTCGACGCCGTCGGCGTTTTGCCCGCGTTCGCACAAAATGCGTGCGGCGTTGGTGAGTGTTGCCGGAGCCTCTGATATAAATAGGCACTTGGTGCCGCAGCTAAACGTCGCCTCCCTTCCCTCCCCCCCCCCCCCCTCCCACGGCCTTTCGTGCGTCAGAAGAAGGCGCGTTTGCTCTACATATATGGTGATCGTAAAGGAGGAAAGAGACGCCTACTTCTGCAGCCCTTAAGTACAGTGTACTAGAAGAGTTCCTTAAGGGAGCACGGCACAGAACGCGCGTTTGTTCTCCGCCGTGCGTTCACTCCCCGTGAAACCGCGCGTCCCTCGCGCCCTTTCACTCGCACATACAGCGTTCGGCGGTGCGCGGCGACGATTTCATCTCCATTGACGTCATAGGGAACCTCACGGCGACGGCGACGCCGACGGCAGAAATCTGCTTTGGAGTGTCCATATAATTGCTATCGCAATAAAAAAAATTCTGAAAGTTGTGTCCGTAGCGCGGAATTGAACCAGGGACCCCTCGCTTCCGAACGCGCTACGCTAACCACTACGCCACGAAGCGCACACACGCACCACGATGACAATAAATACCCAACATTAACGAAAGACTGCGCGTTTCTAACGCGTTTGTGCTAGCGCGTTACGGGCCGTGTAAGAAGCTGGTGTAAGACGCTGTGGCCTCTCCGCCTTACCCCCGTATTCATAAACGCTGATGGCGTCGGCAAACGCGGTGCACGTTCCGGCATGTGTAAACGGCTGCGTAAGACGCTGTGGCCTCTCCCCCTTACTAGAGAGTACTGACCGTTTCTAACGCGTTTGTTCTAGCGTCCCCTTCAGCGGGAGATGGTGCAATTATAATGAAGGGCGCTGTTATAAAATAGGAATGACGTCACATATGGCGCGTGTCATTGGTGGAAGTCAATCGTTCGATTTAGTGCGGCGATACTGGGCGAATTACACGGAAGATTCACGGTTTACCGATGATTCCCTCCGGAGCTTCGCCCACTCATCATCATTCACCCCGTGGATATGCGGTGATTTTTTTTCTTACTGTCTATTCTTCTATATAAAAGCGCATGACTTTCTCCCTCCTTTTATTGCGATAGCAATTATATGGACACTCCAAAGCAGATTTCTGCCGTCGGCGTCGCCGTCGCCGTCGCCGTCGCCGTGAGGTTCCGTATGACGTCAATACAGATGAAATCGTCGCCGCGCGCCGCCGAACGCTGTATGTGCGAGTGAAAGGGCGCGAGGGATGCGCGCTTTCACGGGGAGTGAACGCACGGCGGAGAACAAACGCGCGTTCTGCGCCATGCTCCCTTAAGGGCTGCAGAAGTAGGCGTCTCTTTCCTCCTTTACAACCACCTATATGTAGAGCAAACGCGCTTTCTTCCGATGCGTGAAAGGCCGTGGGGGGAGGGGGGGGGGGAAGGGAGGCGACGTTTAGCTGCGGCATTGGCGCTGAGCCGTGCTCCCTCAAGGGCTGCAGAAGATAGCGCCAACCTTTCCCTTTCCCTCAAGAACCACTTATCATCAAGTGCCTATTTATATCAGAGGCTCCGGCAACACTCACCAACGCCGCACGCATTTTGCGCGAACGCGGGCAAAACGCCGACGGCGTCGACAACAGATCTGCATGTTGCCGGTGCTGCTGCATGTCCAAGTTTATACAGCTGATAAAGCTACTATCATTACTCCGTATAGCTCTCTACAAATTTGCTATCGCAATAGATGCTTCGCCTTTCAGGTGAATCTGCGACAACTTTTTTTTGCATTTCGTCGCTGAAGTTTGGATTGAAGTTTATGCAACTAGAGAGATGTGCTATAGGCGCTTCTGGTGCATGTTGTTTTATTTAAGTTTGATGCTGAGTCATCTATGATGGAAAAGAAGTTGAAGTTAGCAGAAATATTCGTGGAACAGGTAATTTTTCGGAGATCTTTCCAAGGTATATGCGTCCTTCCCTGCTTCCATATGCGACATTCTCGCTTTGCATGACGTCGTCAACTTTTCGATGAGATTGAGGTCGGAACAGCGGAGAAATGAAAACACTGCGCAGCTGGATTCTGCGCCTGCCTTTTGGGCAGAAATCTCAAATGTAGCAGCAAATACATTTATATTTTTATATTGTTGCTTCTGCTATGCGAAAAGAAGTAGCCGTCACCATTAAAGTGTAACTACATCTCTTTCTTTTTATTTTCATTTCAATACAAAAAATAAGATATGAGATGTTAACTCCCATACATGTAGGACCAACAGACACGCGTCGTTGCATATCTGCAAGGCACGCACGCTCGTCAAAGGCCCGATGAGATTTAAAGAGGGGATATGTGTGCCTGCTTTTTTTATTTTTGCTTGCATATTTATTTTCTTTTACAACACTACGCTTTAGATTTGCTTCTTTTGCCCTGTGATTCATAACAGGCAGTCGGCATTCATCTTTATCCCTCTGCAAGATCTGTTAAGTGGCCGTTCTCTTCCTTAGGCTCTCTATGAACAATGCATGCATCTTCAAATAGAAATAATTCACCAGGTTTTCTATTATTGCGCTATGTACGCATTCTAAATAAGTTCGCTAGACTGCGCCACTGCGCCACGTTGCTTTTTAAGATACGCTATTTACCATGGTTAGCTTATGATTGTAACTTATTCATTAGATCTAGTTGGGGTAACCCTTTTCCTGCTTTGATCTCATGTAAGATTGGGAGCATTCCTAAATAAATAAATAAATAAATAAATAAATAAATAAATAAATAAATAAATAAATAAATAAATAAATAAATAAATAAATAAATAAAAATTTCCCCCTTTTCCTCATACTCTCTGCCTGGAGGTTCCAAACGGATTTCTCGGTTAATGTATTATGCATGCTTAACATCAGAAGTGTAGTGCGTGAAGGGGACATCGCCTATGACAAATACTACACGGGTTTAGTAAGTTATTCATTCTGATTACATTGGAAACATTGGCAACTGCTCTGCCGCTGGCTTCTCCACAAACAATAGATTGTCCAATGAGCAAATGATGACAAACCCGTGTCGTGATCACTTGTTTGTCTGGTTATTTTTCATATAACGACATGTGTTTAGCTTCCTTAATCTTACGTCTACCCCACTTTTGTACCTTAGACCGGTTTGACAAACGAGGTAACTCTGCGCATGGTTTGCGCGTTTTCAAATGTTTGTTTCATTGACTGTAGGACATAAGAAAATAGCTTTAGCCACAAACAGCCTGCTCTCATTCGATAATTGTTCCTCCATTTTTTTTCTGTATTGAACGAAATGTATTTCTACTGCGTACTTCTGAGTAACTGAAATCAAATTCATGACAATTTCTTTTGTGCACTGCACTGAATGATCCGCAACGTTTCCCCAGAAGAAGTGGAGCTCGTTTATCTTAGCTTTTTCTTTGTAAAAAAAAAAGAGGACGCAGAGCCCGAAAACCGTTTCAATTACCCTGATGGCTCACCGATTGTATTGACAACTTCATCAGAGAAAGGCAGCGACAGAAGTCTGCTTTGGAATATGAATTTTGGAAGATCCTTAGAAAAAAAAGGAAGATCGGGATTTACCCGAGTGCAATATGAAAACATAATGAAACCCCATACTGTTTCCTCAAAAAGAAAACCCGCAGGTTGAAGAAAATTGCAACGCGAACGCCTTTTCGAGTTGATTGCTCTAAAGAGTCAGCTTGCAATGTTCCATTTGAATTTTCATTCTACATTGCATTTTCGTTCTAAGTCAACAGATTCTCACAGAAATTATCTGCCGGAATGAACAATGGTTAGGTAATAATTATATTTTACTTATGTTCAGCTCGTTTTTTTTTCTTCTTTTTTAGCCCGCTGTGCAGTAATCTACCGGAAGGAAAATGGGAGCAGAACAGAAAACTGCGCGTTTACTTGTAAGTGCAATGACTTGAACGGAAGAAGCCTAATCCCCTCTCTTCCACTAAGGTCCGATACGTTGATATCGTTACCCAAAGTCCCAAATTAACGAAGGAAACATGATTGCTTGAGTCATGCGAAATTGGAGCGTTATTCCGCTCCATCTAAAGCAACCCACTGCACGAGCCACTGGCCTTGACGAATATCCCTTGTAATAGACATTTGCGTACATAACACAGCCCTGTGCTGTGCACACTGCGAATTAAGCTGCAGTAAATCACATCGACGTTCGCTTGTTATGCAACCCGCGAAACACCTGACGAAAAACTGCCTTGTGCTTCACAAGAAGGCTTCACATCATCAGATAGGATGCAGTCTATATGTGCGCGCGTCACGCGTTCACTCGTTGATGAGGCCACACTCACCAGGAAAGCAGGCACATGTTTCCTGAACAACGTGCTAGCTAAAGTGTGTTCCTCCACAAGCCACCGCCAAAAGGCGCAATAAAATGTGTAGCCTGGAGAGGCCCGGTGGGTGCCCCGTGTGAAGGCACGATACCAAAGAAGCATGCTCCGTGAAGCCAACTTTCTGTCGCTGCCACTCCGCTCACGTTTCATCATTCGCGATCCCTAAACTTGCGCCTGCTGACTCAGCGAAATTCTCAAAAATAGCAAGCCGTCACTAGTATTCTCTTAGGACAAGCTTGATGATGTCTTTTACCATGAAGTATTAGCAAAACCATCATTGTTTTCTTCAACTCCTTCAGCAATTTGGCCATTATGGACGCCTTTCTTACTGTTTTAGTTTTTATTAGTTATTACAGTTAGAATGAGTTAAGTTGTAGGCTCGGTTTGAGCGGTGAATTAAATTTTATGCGTAAGTGTCAAATGACCCATTGAGGGAAATGCAGCTACACTAACGTGAAACCTAGGGACGTGCGAAGCATGCAGTGATGCACCACTAATGGGCTCATACTGCCGTAAGCAATGGCTCATAACCCCGTAAACGCGGTTTCTCCATGACGACGACAGAAGAGAAGTGAAAGAAATTCTACGCTGTAATGATGAGCGACAACGCAGCCAGCTGTGGAAGACGATGATGACGACGATGACGACGAACGCCGAAGCAGTGGCACGAGCGTGTGCCGAGCGCGAGCACGAGCCGCTTGCTTTATCGTCACGACGACCAAAGGAGACGCCGACAACCCGAGCGCATAAGGTGCTTCGCACCTAAAAGACGAGGAACCCCGAAGCCGCCAAGCAGCGTTGTTTCTCCCACTGGATGTTGTCGTTGTGAGAACCGGGAGAGAGATTTCCTTATGACCGTGCACTGAAACGTTCATGGTTGCTTCTCAAAGCTTTTCGCAACGATCGCTTTTACGATGCACCATTCAGACATTAGGTCCATCTTTTGGCAATGGTCGCGATATAGGTATGTACATATAGTTCACGGCCGAAAAGAAGCAGTTCTTTTTTTTTTCGGAACTTGGGAGGCGCACATCATCATCCCCTTATATCCTCTTCCGTCGTTCTTATCCATACCTTTCCATTAAAAACCACCACAATTCCTTCCTTTGCTTCAAACTTTGAATCAGCGTTCTTAATCTGCAATGTTCCTCTAGCGCCTACAACACGCAGGTTTGGTCTCACATATTTCCGTTCACCTTCATTTATACCGCTTGCAAATCTGTTTTAGGAGACGGTTTGTGCGTCATCACAAGCACTTAAAATAGCACGCGCGCACCTACATACACGCAAGAACATAAGCTCAATTACAACCACAGCAATAAACATACAATACATAAATTCAGAGAACGAATAAGGCATGTTAATTGTTATTTATTTAAAATGAAGAAATTATAAGGAAAATGAAAATAGTATTCGCAACAAAACAGGCAACTTGCTGCAGACGGGAGTTGATCCCATATCTTCCGCAATACGCGCGTGTTGCTTTACCAAAGCAGTATTTCGGGACAGATGACAGCTGTCATCTGTGATACAATGGCTTCGGTAATGATCTCGTTATCAATATACGTCTTCCTAACGCATCTCAATGGCTTTTTTTTTATTATGACACATTGTAAGAATAATTCAAATTGTGCTGGTTTAAATACTGAAGTCCACTGCGCCGAGCCACGAGTTCTGCCGCTGTAGACGTCGGGACATGTGATGTAATGAATTGAATATTTTCAAGTTACTTCTTTACTGATGCTTCTTGTTCAACTGCAGTCATTTAATCTTTTAAAAGCAATATTTGGATACTCGCTGAACACTAACACGCCGAATGTAGAAAAGAAGGTAATGCGTATAGAAAATAAAAAATAACGAAACCAAAAAACGCGATAGAGCCTCGAGGAAGCACGTAAACACTCCGTCATCAAGCACCTTCACGCGTATTCTGCACTACATTAATCTCCATGTCCGCTCTGTCAGCGAAGTCTCCATGCACTGTCACTGAATCTTTCGGAGTCGATTCAGACTAATGTATCACGCTCGTTCCAAAATTAAGTGTGTCGTCTTCCCAAGCTTGCAAGTGAAAAAAACTAAGTCCTTCGATGGCTTCCAGTGACATCTGGGACGTCGACGCCACGACTTCGCTCGCATGTCCGTATCTTCGCTACACACTAAGTATTTGGAGAGTGCACAGCCACCTCGTT
Source organism: Dermacentor silvarum (assembly GCF_013339745.2). Lineage (NCBI taxonomy): Eukaryota > Metazoa > Arthropoda > Arachnida > Ixodida > Ixodidae > Dermacentor > Dermacentor silvarum. Next base: position 205,384,310 of record NC_051155.1, read on the forward strand.
TTGATCAAGACAAATTAGGGAGATCCGGTGCCTGCGGTATCTCGCGCGTGACTTAAGAGCAGTGTGCGCTCTCGGGTTCATTCACTCGAAAAAGGAACTTTCGTTCCATCCCTTATTCATTTTTTTACCGAAGATCGAATGCTCTAGAATACGGAATCAATGCTGCCTTTCCTTATTATTTTTATTTTGTAAAGCATCCAATAAAAAAAGAACATAGAAATGAGGTTGCTGAGAAGGATGGGACTTTATAAGTAAAGGAAAAGATAAATTGGCAGATTGTTTGTTGCTTGGGCGTTTTCTCACGGTCCACGACAGCACTAAGTCGATTCTTTCTGAATATAAATAACGGTAATTACACAGCAACTTGTTTCCGGGCAACTTGCTTCCGAAATCAGAGATGCGTGGAGGTGATGGTGCAGAAACTATAGAGGAATTACACAGTCGGATGAAGGACAGTCATTATTTATCCTATCAGTAACTGAAACTGGGTGCCCGCCCTGAAATGTTTACAGCGCACCCCTTTTAAACTGAGCAGTCAGTGGGAAAGTAAAACTTCGGTTTCTTTTTTTTTTATGGAAAGTTCAGTTTGAGTAAAGGCTGCATAAATCTTAAAGATCACCGTTTGATTATTTTATGATGTTTAAAGGGCCCAAAACAGCACTTGGGTTATGAGGAATGCCGTAGCAGACGGCTTCGGATTCATTTTGATCACATCGAGCTCTTTAATGTGCGTCCAGACCTAAATCTCACCATACGGCTGCGGGCGGCCTTGCCCATGTAGCATCGATAGCGCACAGCAGGGTTTTACTGCACCGCCAACTCTTGTAAGGTACCCGCCGTGGTGGCTCCATCGAATCCCTGCCGCGGCGGCCGCATTTCGATGGAGGCGAAATGCAAAAACGCTGGTGTGCTTGCGTTGCAGTGCACGTTAAAGAAAAAGAACACTTGTAAGATGTCTGATCACATTTCAGTTATACATCGTAGCCACTTTTCTTTCTTTTCGAAAATGCAGCTTGTCTGTAGTTGCATTGTTTCTTAGCCGTAAAAAATGCAACAAAAAATACGATTACTACAACGCTTCACTCAAGATGAGGACGGGCCGAGTAAACGAAGAAACTGAAGCAGAAGAGGCCACTCGATGACAGGCACTCGTATCGTCAGGAGAGGGCAACCGCCGGTGTCGAAGTATATTCTGAGGTGATCCGTGGCAGCCCGGGTCTGCGGTTGCGGCTATTTTGATGGTGCCGCTTAACCACTCGTATGGTGCGTCTGCTTCTGCCGCAGCGGCGGTCATGGCGGGAGGTGTAAATCTGCCCGCGATTTTCTTAAGAACTCTCGCGGAGAATGCAACATTTGCGACCGAGTGCGCGACCTACGATGAGAAAGTTCATGTCGTGCATACAGCAGCAGTGCGCGAAGTCACGACATGAAAGAGCGGATGCCTGGAAAGTTATTGGTTAGAATAGGGGCTGCGACTTGTAAGCCACGATGAAGTGATGTAGGGACGGGGTTCGCCTCCCTTATCTAGCACAACAGGAACAGCATCCAACCGCGGCCCCGCCATGCATGGTCACCAGCGGTCGTGTGAATCCTACGTATATATATATATATATATATATATATATATATATATATATATATATATATATATCATCAGCCTATATTTTATGTCCACTGCAGGACGAAGGCCTCTCCCTGCGATCTCCAATTACCCCTGTCTTGCGCTAGCGTATTCCAACTTGCGCCTGCAAATTTCCTAACTTCATCATCCCATCTGGTTTTCTGCCGACCTCGACTGCGCTTCCCTTCTCTTGGTATCCATTCTGTAACCCTAATGGTCCACCGGTTATCCATCCTACGCATTACATGGCCTGCCCAGCTCCATTTCTTCCGCTTAATGTCAACTATATATATAGTATTGCTTGGGTTGTACTTTGTGACAATTCCTCGTCAGTATTGTTTTCGGTAGACTGCGTGTGCTGCTCAAAAATGATGGAATACTTTGAGTAGAAGTGGGACGTAGGTTTGGTAAGAATGAGGCTGGTGAAGCAGTGGGATGGAGAAACGAAAAGATACGGGTATATATATAGTTCATTAGAAGGCACGAGTTTAGTTTTTTTTTTTTTTCTAATGTACTGCTTGTGCTCCCTGCTTTCCCAAAACAAGGAAAACAAACACAAGAGGCTCTAACAGCCACAAATTGCATGCTGGATAACCGCAAAACAATGCCTCCATCGTTGATATCGGACCACTCAAAAATTGTGCAGCCATGGCGACGATACCGACAATGTCACAGCGCCTTCTGGCTTTCTTGTATATAGCGACTTTATACAGTCTCTATGATTGGCGGTCGTGTATCGATGCGTTAAAAGTAGGACCTTGTGCAGGCGCATTTGCGTGAACGTCCGCCAATTTTTTCGTATTTCTTTTCATTGCATCCTGTCACTTGCTTGTAGTGTCTGGAGTGATGTAGTTCATTATGAACTTCTGTTCAAGGTACCTCTTTGTTATGTTTTTCGTCGCAGACCATACATACTCATATGTGCTGTCCGTCTACACTGTTATTGGGTGCTCACGCATTACCGATATATTTCACTGCCTGACGCAAGGAGTTTGGTTGGTGGCACGTACCTTACGAAACTTTTTATTGCTTTTTTAATTTGCCTGCCTTCCCTGCTGTTCTTCTTTTGTTTTTGCTTTTCACATTTCGTAGTTGATGGCGTTTTTGTCGATGATGTATGATACTGAGGATGCTATATGCGAGCAATGGACGCAAAGAGAATGCAAAGCGCTGGTTTAAAAAGAGAGGCTTAACGGGGCAGAGACACACAGAAAGAAAGAAAGAACAAACGACCGCTTCTCCTTCTAAGACGCCGCTTTAGGTATGTAATAGTCACCTGCAGCGACTGTATTTTTTTTCTTCGTATATAGAATAGCCAGCTGCCCAGAAGCTTGCTTAACAACTATTCATTGCTGTTCACAGGGGCGGAACTGTGGCGACGATCTTTAACTACGCTGTATAAACAGCATCCATGATTTGTTGTCGGTGCTTATTTTATGTGAGGGTGTGAGCAACGAGACAAAAAGAAAACAAATCAGTAAAAGAAAACGGCATGCACGCGCAAGGTAGATAAAGCCGGCTAATAACGGCGTTATAGAAACAACGCACAGCTTATTTCTCTCATTTATACGGTAATAAGAGATTCAAGTGTATATGGTACTACACTAGCTCTCTTGAGGCTCACGCACAGACGTACACCACTTCAATCCAGATAGCCTACCAGTGGGTCCTTGCACCCCGTAAGGAGAACAGGTATATAGACACGCATAGCAGCGCACTATTTACACTGCCATTCAGTGCAGGTCGCTTCATCGAATCATACAGTGTCATCATGGTTGAGCTGAGGCAGCACAACAAGTGCACCGACCTTGTGCTCTTAGGTAGCACAAGGCCGGTGCACTACGATTCATGACGTCAAGCTACCTTACGTGACTGGCATATATTATAATGTGGATGCTCCCGAGTAAGCCGCGGTGGTTTTGTCGTCACCGTATTCTTCATTTCAGGCTTCGCAATGAAAATTTCGGTCCAAGTAACGTGACATCATAAAGCAGAGTGCACATGCCTGCTATCTAGGAGGCATTGGCTGAGGGCACTTCTTATCACAAAAAGATCTAAGGCGTAATCAACTAACGTTCGGTTTATTGGCGGACACGTTGTGTCAGTTGAATAGGCAGAGTCGGGGTTGATAAGGTTGTGGATGCAGCTGACCGCAGCAGTTTTTTTTTCTTCTTCCAAGTAGGTGAGTGCTACTATTGAAAATACGCAGCTGTTGTCCGAGACATGGTGGTAGAAGTGATGGGACCTGTTCCTTGGCTCTGGCATTGGTTGAGCGAAAAAAGCGGTATGCTATATATCAATAGCAGGTTATTGTTTTCGGCGAGATAAGCTACGTGCACAGCTGGTGGATATCATTTTTTTCTTCTTTTCCTGAGATTAAAAATGAGCGCTCCTATTGATTCAGATGAGTGAACACTCGCCGTTCTTGCGGCACTCGCAATGACCGCCCTCTCCGGTCAGAATTTAGCCGAATAGACTCAAGGCCGTATTCGGAGTTTCAGAAACCAAGATTTTTGGAACATGGCCGTGCGCGTGCCTGGCACAGAAAGCAATGAATGTGTTGTTACACTATTTGAAGTCGACAGGTCTGCACTACCCTTTATAGACTTGGTGTGCTCCTTCGAGTGTATGCAGGACTGGTGGAGGGAGGTTAACCGGGATTTTATCCCGCTGGTATCCTACACTGAGGGAGAAGAAAGAATGGACATCATGCGAACACGGGAAAATTTTCAAAATGGGAATGTAACATGGCCGTGCGCGTGCAGCAACACCGATGAGTTGTTACCTTATGCCCCGTAAACAAACTGCATTGTCGTCGTTTGTAAATACAGAACAAGAAAGAAAAGGAAAGGAAGGAGGTTAACCGGGATTTAATTCCGCTGGTAACCTACACTGAGGGAGAAGAAAGAATGGACATCATGCGAACAAGGGAAATTTTTCAAAATGGGAACGTGTTGAGCGCTCGTTTAGGAGGCAGTTGTTAAGGCCATTAGCTTAGCCGAGTTCTTCATTTGGCATATTTGCAACTCAATGGTTTATATTGTGCCACTCCAATGCAGCCCTTGAGAACTTGCAGTTTTACCTACACTACAGGAGTCACGAGCAACTGGTGCATGAGATAAGAAATTATCAGAATCAAGCTCGTGAGAAAGGACACGACATAATATTTCTGTGGCTGCCAGGACATACCGGTATTACTCGTAGTCACATCACCGATGGGGCAGCCCGGTCATCCAATGAAGGCGCCCGTGCGGTTCCAATCTCGCTAACATGAACGGACGCAGCAAGGAGACTATTTCCTGGCTCGTATTATCACGTGCGCTTATTGGTCGGCTCCTAGTTCCCGAAGTGTCACCTACGTAAACTTGATGATTCGTTAAAGCTGCAGCTGCCATAAAAGATTTCCCGTTACAAGGCAAATTTGTTATGACGCTTCTGAATCGAATTTGCTTTGACGAAAGCATTCTCGTTTCGCACTGCAATGTCACACACCTATGTACGACTCCTGCGGCATCGAAGAAAATGTTGAACACCTCCTGTATATTTGCTCTCGTTATGACGTCTAGTACCGCCCTCTCCGGTCAGCATTTAGCCGAATAGACTCAAGGCCGTATTCGGAGTTTCAGAAACCAAGATTTTTGGACCGTGGCCGTGCGTGTGCCTGGCACAGAAAGCAATGGATGTGTTGGTACACTATTTAAAGTCGACAGGTCTGCGCTACCCTTTCTAGACTTGGTGGGCTCCTTCGAGTGTTCGCGCGACTGGTGCTCTCTCTCACTTCCCTTCTTTTTCTCTTTTCAACGAGTTACTCCTTCGCCCGTGAAGGGTAGCAAACCGGACGTGCGTCTAGTTAACCTCCCTGCCTTCCCTTCCTCTCTCTCTCTCTTTTTCAATGTAACTGTTGCTCATCTTGTATAGCATTGTAGGGACAGGGAAAGAGGCAAAAAAAGCGAGGGTAGCGCCCATGTAGTTACGCAATGACAGGGGAAATGCGAGGGGATAAATAAAGAGGTTAATCAAGATAAAGAGTTAGGGCGCGCACGCACCTGCAAAAGGATAATTCAGAAACGTATTCAAGGGTGGTCGTGGAGGCCAGTGGTCGTCAAAAAGCTCAGTTGTGCTTTTAGTAGTCATCTAGATACGAGTCCTCGACCAGGGCCCCGAAAGTATATGCGTATGTACGTTAAATAAATGTTTGTTATGCGCGTGTGCTGGTGTTGCATAATAGCACTACACCATACGTTAATCAAAGCCCAAATGTAGAGGAACGTTACTTTGAATGAAAATGCAAAAGAAAAAAAACATATGGTTCTCGTGCCAATTTGAATAAATCATATATGTTGTAACAACTTCATCATGATTGACTCCATCAACTCCATCATTTCATTTGTCATCCTTAAGACACATATAAGAGTCCTATACTCTGCAACCATTGCGCCATCTGGCTTGCCTGCAAACAATGAGGCCATATACAACGTACGCCACCATCTCTGCACAACACCATGACTATCTGACAACAGCTTTCAAACCTGCCAGAAGACCGCCGTTGCCTTTGTGGTGTATGCAACAACCCAAGATACACTTCTCTATCCCTTACTTCGAAAGAAAAGTTGCGAGTACTGTTACCATTGTCAAAACAAGCAACGCTACATTTTCTATACGAAGGGCGCACGGTACCCGACTCCGTGTTTATAGTCACTGTTCCGTTAAATCTGCTAGTACGGCAGGAGCAGTTGTCATTTCAGTGAAGTCTTTTCAAATTAAGATCGAAACAAAAACATCCTGTCTGACGATTTCTAGGGGAGCGGAGGTTTCCGCATTTTGAGTGGTGCTCGAATTTATTCCCCAGGAGCCACCTCATCGCTTGACCATTTTTTGCTACCCGATGGCAGCCCTCCGAAGTGTACAAAGTTCAATGCTCCGCGGATTTCTTGAACAACTTGTGCAGAGATAAGACAATTACCCCATCGAGCAACGTAACAAGGACGCGATGTAGTTTATAAGTGGCTGCCGGTACACTGTGGTTTCCGTGGAAACGATCGCGCTGACCAATCCACCCATTAAGCGCACGACCGTGGCAGATATGGGTTAATTCCACTCGCAAAAACCGACGCAGCAGCTACACTTTGCTCCATCGAACTGGATAGATAGTCGAGTGGCTTTGTGTAATTCAACGAACTACACGAACAGTCGCCTACATTCCCTGGCTCGTGAATTGAAGATATACCTACCGCCTGAGTCACCAATGAGTGAAGAAGCTACGCTGTACCGGCCTATGGCTTGGTGTTGCGTTTACCAACTCATACGCGCTCCTAATTTGATGAGACTGCAGCCCTACCTTTGAGACTTGTGGCTGTGAAAAAAAAAAAAACAATCTCGCATCTTCTGTGCATGTGCCCACGTTATAGTAGGGAGAGGCATGTGCTGCGTAATACTTTAGACAGTGGACAGCCGGCCACTGTCAGAGCAAGAAATTCCGGGACAGTGGTCATAAAAGACATGTGCCCTACAAGCCTGCGATATGCGAGCTTGAGAGGCAGGTCGTTATAGTGACGTGCGCCGCTTCAATTTTGTGAGCTGATTCCAGTTTCTGTGGCAGTCTATCTCAATTCCTATCTCCTTAAACTCTTCCCGTGCAGGCTAGCAAACCATACTTTTTCCTACAGTTCCCGGCCTTTCGTTTGTTTTGCTCTCTCTCTCTCAAATTATCTTTAAGCGCGCTTAATCAACTAGTTCAGTTTATTTATGATCTTGTTTCATTCTTTTCTATTGGTCCCCTCCCAAACCTTTTCTTATTGCACTCCCTCATCTCTTCCCTCCACTGACATGAACTTCGCATAAGGTGAGACAGAAGGCCGTGACGTTCTGTAGAACGCGTTGATGTGAACCTAAAATAGACACAGAATGTGGCTATGTTACACAGCTGTGGCGTGTGACGCTGACATAGCATCACTACGCATTGATCTAGAAACCACCTGCAAACATTTTGCGAGCTTCTTGATGCTTTAGACAGTGTACGAATACCTGCAGTATGATTACCTGTTCCTAACAGCCCGTGCCTCGTGGCAACAGCGTTCTAAATGGATCCTCCATATCCATCGCAAACCCTGGCAGTTCTGTCTACTACAGATTTCAAAACGTGCACAGAAATACGACGCAAACGTGAAATGCGCTACAGAGACAAGCGCAGATCAAGTGTTGCGTGGAATCCGTGGGTATGTGTTCCCCCTGTGGTTATTCTCTTTGCTTACATCCTTACTTACTTTCCCGTCACTCTATTGCATGGAAACGTAAAACCGCCTATCTCAGAATTCAAAATATTTCAATAAATCTGCAGATCTGATGTTTACTGAAATGCCTTATGTCCTACATCTTGACGGCTCTGGAACTCAACACTCCTCAATTTGTTTTGTTTTTTAATTATGGTTTCATTTTTTTTTGTCTCTCTACACTGCTTTTCTTGCGGACCTGTCTTCTTGCCTCTTGTCCTACTTGTCTATTCGGAAACAAACCCAGTGCTACATTCCAGTAACTCAAGTTGTCTAGTCAGGCATATATCCTATTGCAAGTGCCAAGCGGCCCAAGTTGTATCATCGGTAAGACAGCGGCAGCCAACATCCCGAAACGGCCAAGTGGGGAGCTATGATTTTTTTTTACAAATTCTGTTGTCTCTATTTCGAGTCATAGCAGGAGTGGGTACAGATTTTAGTACTCCGGTGGCTCAGTCAGCTAAGGCGTTGTGCTGCTCAGCACGAGATCGCGGGATCGAATCCCGGCCGCGGCGGCCGCATTTTGATGGAGGCGAAAAGCAAAAACGCCCGTGTACTTGCGTTATAGTGCACGTTAAAGAACCTAAGGTGGTCAAAATTAATCCGGAGCCCTCCACTACGGCGTGCCTCATAATCAGAACTGGTTTTGGCACGTAAAGCCCCAGAAAGAAGATTTTAGTACCAACAGAAGAACAAACACTATGATTATACAAACAGATTAACAGGTGATATGGTTATGCGCGTAGCGAACTATCCAAGTTGTTCCAAATTTCAACTGTGACTGGCAAAAAAATTTAAAACTGTCTATATGTGTTCTCAAAGTAACGATGTTTAGTGCCTGGCTTTGTCGGGTTGCGCGTGCGCTAGGGGATTTAACAGAGAAGGGTGCCAGAATGCCGGATGACGTGTGAAAGATCTTGTGAAACAAGATGATTCGTTCCCGTGTGCACCTATGTTTCGAAGTCTGCGATGACAATATGTGAGCATGTGAAGAAGGTGAAAAGCTGCGATCATAACGACCGTAGATTAATCTGATCGTTTTTTTTTTCTTAACTGATTCTAAAAGGTCAATGTACAAGCACAGTGAAGGGACCAAACAGTTGAAGCGTATTCAAGAATCGGGCGAACTATCGATTTCTAAGCTGCTTGTTTACATTCCTTTGTTGCATTTTTTTAAGTTCTTTTAAGGCAACCATGTTTCCGAAGTGCTTTCCCAGAGATGTAATTAATGGGAGCATGCCATTTGAAATTATGGGAAAAGGTAACACCCAAGTATTGGAAGTCATTAACGTGGGACAAGTAACTACAATTGGCATTGTAAAGAAATGTAGTGGCTTCTTTTTGTTACCAAAGGTCATCGCGACTGTATTAGTGAAATTAATTTTCATTTGCCACTATTTTCTTGCTTACTTAAATCGGTCTTCTCAGTCCAATTTGATTCTTTCCCGCGCACAACGTCATCGGACGTTTTGATCCGCATTCCAAGATAGCAGCTAGCAGCTACTTTGCTTTCACTTGGGCGCAGAGCGGTCTCCTCCGAAAGTGCCTGCCTGTCCTTTTCTAATGCTGCTACTTCAGGCGTCCGCGGGGGCGCGCATCTGTCGAGGAATCCCCGCATCCTGTCCTTTGCTTGTCTAGTATTCAACTTCGTTGTGTCGTTGCCATTTTCTCTTTATTATGCATATATATTTCAAACTGTTGTATCTGCCTCACCTTTGCTTTTCTCAAAGCTGACTGAGCCCACTGGAAGAGGGCGCGTAGAGAAAGTTCGGATTTGACAAAAATGTGTTGGTATTTTTTTTCTGCTTCAGCGAATTGTGGATGTGGTGAAGTACAATCTATCCTGACAGCGGTGCCTTGCTCCGAGGCGCAAAAAATGCTGGCGCCCAGTGCGAGGCAAGAGAAACAACGACAGGATTCCCAGTTCGAAACGCAAAATGAAAGGTTAAAAACAATACACAGTGCTCAAACAGTTTCGGCCAAGGTTTCTCACGCCTAATTCCAGGCTGGATACTTTCCTTCGCGCAGCTCTTGCGAGCGAGCCATTCCTTTCCGGATTCGCGGGTTCCTTTCTTTTACTGCCTCCTGTTGCGGCGTTCTTGCGAGCAGAATGATTTCGCCCCTTTTTCTCATCCCATGCATTTGTCACTGTTTACTCTTCAAGTTCTCACAATAAGCTGTCATGGACATAAATAGCAGACGAAGAACAAATGATATTGAAAACGAACTACCCTAAGAAGAGCAGCTGGAGCATTGTCTCAAGCCGGAACTTAAGTGAGGGGTCTGAAGTTTCTAGTTAGAATTACTTGGCTGTTCACTTGCTTTTCTGTTTTTGCATTTGATCCAAATCATAAAAAAGCATTTTAGCTGTAATGTGAAGACTCTAAATATAAACTGCTTACTAGCCTGCACAAACCACCTACCAATTAGTTAGGAATTAAACGAGTTAGTTTGTTATCTGTCTTTTTTAATGCGAGTAGCAATCTTAGAATACGTTATGCCCTTTTCGGTGTCTGTCTCTATCTACTTTCCCCTGCGTCTTTAATAAATAAGAAAACCTCCAAATTTTCCGATGGCTGAATCAAGCGCGCGCCACACGAGTTCCTCTGGACATCAAGCACAGCGCTTTAGGGAGCTCCCCCCCCCCCCTCCCCTTATATGCACGGCATATGTTCCGCTCTCAAATGAACTTCTTCACATCAACTTGGGTGACTAAGTATGTGCCGCTGTTCGATGAAAAAAACGCACAAATGCGCTCAGTGTACGGCGCTCTTGAATGAACCTCTTTCACGTTGATTTGAGTGATTGGATGCTGTGGCACACTTCAACAATGTTTAAGAAAAAAAAAAACCACCGGTTATCGCATCGTAGAGGTCACGCGACGGATTTCGCGCTGGTGTCACCAGATGGCACAACCTGCCGATAGGGAAGCATTAAGTGGCAACCTGGAAAATATTGGTAGGGCTGAATCCGTTACAAGCTTAGGTAACTGTACAATGTATATATAGGGGTTTTTAAGAAAGAGAACAAGGATTAAGGAAAGATAGGCAAAATGCTAAACAGTGATTACCTCAAGCAGGTTAGGTGACTGTTTGTAACCGCCTCGTTTCGATGGGAATTGCCACAAGTTTATCATCATCATCATATTCAACATAATCGAAGTGCGAGAATGGAGTTCGGCATCACTACTCGCCTCATTCATGACGCGTTGCTCAGCGTTCGCACGCACCGGGGCACCACGCATCTCGGTGTCCAAGTGCAGACTTTGCGGTGACGCTACTAGATGACGCAGCCTGTGCAAAGGTAAGCGCGAGAGACGACCACGGCTACAGTATACACCTATCACTTGACGCATTTTAGCTGTGGCAGTAAGGTGTATCGCTACATGGCTTTCTTGCTAACGCCGACATTCACCGTGAGCTATAGATGCTAATTAAAAAAATTTCCAGAGCCAGTTATTTGCATTGGCAGCGCATACGTTCAACACACTTTCCTTAGAAGTACTTGTAGCTGGTCTTGTTGGCGCATATTCAGCAAATATGAAGGGGCGCAATCTAAAGCACGGACGAAGAAACAGGACGGGGCGAGCGCTGTACTATCAACAAGATTTATTTGATGATTGCCACTTATATACCTGCATCTTTACTCATGCGCAAAGGGTCCCACTGAAATCGACACGTGCTTAAAAGCAGGAATCTAGATAGTACATTTCACTCCCGCGTTGAACTACCGATGTGTCACTGATGCACGTTTCGCCTTTTTGATTGATATGAAATGCTTCTACCAGATTTCGAGCTGTTTTATCGCGACTCTTCAGTAGCGCTTTGCACTCGTTTAAACTTGGCTCACAGGCGACACGTGCGTCCTTCGAGCCGGCAATTGCTTCGCCTTTTCCGACTTGTGTTTGACGTTCATCATGAGGCTGCTTCTGAGTTTCTGTGCCTGGACGTCTGCCACCTGGACGTCTGCCACCTGCACGTCGTACGTGCACAGAAGACTAGCAAGCGCTCCACTAAAGCCTTGAAGGTAAGACATGCCCGCTGGCTACCTTGTAGCAGGGACGAGCTTCTTTCTTTACCCTCTTACTTTTCGACAAATGCTGCGCGGCCAGTATTAACTTCATTCATTAATGATGAAGCAGAAGATTTTATGATGCTCTAGAGCAGGGCAAGAGTCGGGAAAAACTTGAACTTCTTTAAATGCAGACAAGAGTTTTTCGTAGTTTTTCGTCTGTGTTACCAATAAATGTGGTAGTTACAAAGTTTGACCGTACTTAAACCACCGTGTCCAAAGAAAATTAATCGGAAGGCCGTTTTACTCTAGTGGAATTATATCTCTGATTTCTTAGTTACTACTACATGCAAGCTCTCACAAACGAAACGAAAACCAAAAAAACGTCGCAGGTCGACAGGTGCAACGTGTATGAGTACGCTATAATGTATCTGGAGGAAGTTCGCTGTAGTTTCGCAACTACTAGGAACACCTAATCGCGTCCTCGCTGAGGCGCGAGATGTTTCAATAAATTGGACGTCTACGTTGCACTTGGGCCACAGTCAAGTTATTTCGTAACTCTGCAGAAACACCGACTTCGGTTAATTTAATACATCAAAGCGTTGCACAAGTGTTCTCATTTTACCCGTACTTCCAAACTATTGAACCACAGCGATAGGACGGGTAATAAAATTAGGTTAACTGGGCACCGCTCTTGTGTGCGTAAGCGTTGCCGAGAAGGAATAGTAGAATATTTTTCTGCAAAAAAATTAATTATCCGTGTCCAGAGGTTCGTCGGACTTTCCGCTACTCCAACCATTTAATATGCGCTCACCATTTCTTTTTATAAGGGCACACGGACAAAGAAGCAATGCAGGTCACCCTATTGTCTCTTAAGTTTGAGCTGGCATATTACGTGCTCGTATTTCGAGCTTGCACGAAGCGCTAGGTCAACGCCATATGCACATGCATTTGAGCATTCCTGATTTTTCATATTGTAGTTTATGTTATGAAATGTGTTTTTTTTTAACCATGGAGAAAAAATTCACTGTCGAGAAAAGGGGGGTAAGCGAAGCTTGTCGTGTGTGGATCTGACCTTCATCAGGGTAATGTAAATGTTCACGACATGTCACGGTAATAAAACATAAACGTTTATTAAATGTATGCTTCGAAGGAAGGAAACGTACAACGCAACGGAAGGAAAAGTTGCATGAAAGGGAAACAAAATTAGAAGGAAAGGAAACGAAAAGTACCACAAAAGGGAGCGAAAAGTAGTAGGAAAGTGAAGGGAAAGTAGTAGGTCAAGTACACAAACGACAACCTTCGCTTACCCCCCTTTACTCGACAGGAAAAGGGCTGGTGATTTTCTTTCTCTCTCTTTCTTTCTCTCACTCTTTCTTTCTTTTTGTCCCTGGAATGTGCCATGAGCTTGGACCCTTTCTTCACTATCACCAGGATTGGCCCACTTTTCATCGTGACACCACCGCCACCACCGAAACTTGGGAGCCTATAAAGCTTCGCTTAAAATATTTTGACGCACAAGCTAATTACTCCAGCGTCAAAAAGTGCGAATAGATTAACTTCGGGTTAATTTTTGACAAACATCACTATATGTACGGGGCGCCCGCTGAACTTTTACTTGCTTTTAGTTCACGGACATTAAAAATTAAATTATTGGGTTTTACGTGCCCAAACCAGTTCTGATTATGAGGCACGCCGTAGCGGGGGACTCCGGAAATTTGGACCACCTGGGGTTCTTTAACGTGCACCTAAATCTAAGTGCACGGGTGTTTTCGCATTTCGCCCCCATCGAAATGCAGCCGCCGTGGCCGGGATTCGATCCCGCGACCTCGTGCTCAGCAGCCCAACACCATAGCCACTGAGCAACCACGGCGGGTTAGTTCACCGACATTAGCTGCGCTGAAAGTGACAACCACGTGGAAAGTATTTATGGCGTATTCAGTCCATCTATTATGCCCCGTGCAACAAGCGTGCGATAAGTGCATTGTAGACAGGTAATAACAGTAGGATGTACCCTTTATTCAGTAAGGACCACGGTGTATGAATAGTTCAGGTGGTGACGCTCGCCGCCTGCCACGACGGTGAACGCTGTAGACAATGTTCGCAATCTGCACTCTTGGCGGTTGGATTGCTGTATCGATACAATGAGCGTCTTCTTTGAACCGGGGCGGCGGGTTGCGCCACAATGCTCTTTTCCTTATTTTGCCGAATGTCTTTTTTAGAAAAAGATTTCCCCGCACCAAACATTCTGAGCCGTTATTAAAGACCTTGTTTTTGTACACCGCTATTGGTCTCCCCACTCTTCTGTCAACAAACCTCCAATCGCCTTTCACGAATCTCTGTCGCGAACATGTTTACTTTCCCCCAAAATATCCCCCCAAATATCCCTAAACCTAAGGACTTCAGGAGGCCAGTGGAGCAGAAACCAAAAGCTGGGTAAACACCTTCACACTGTAATAAAATATATTCCATCGTTTCCCTAGCTTTACCGCAGCAACCACGTGCTTCTTCTTCCCTGAAGCTCCTCGCTTTATAACTACGTGTTCTGATGCATCCGGACCTCGCTTTGAAAAGTAAAGAGCTTCCCATTGTGTTATCATAAATTATTTCTCTCCTGATTTCGTTTCTACCTTCTAGGTAGTTACTCATATATCTGGTTTCCTCTTCATTGCCGCCATCCAAGCGATTGCCTCAGCCTCTCTGACATTGCGTTTAACGTTCTTTGTTAGCCATGTTTCGTCCCACTGACCTCTGGTTGCCATCGAGTCCTGATTGTACCCCTCATTTCGAGAAAACAACCGCATTTCCAAACGTAAATCCTGGAACCATTAAACTTTTCCACATACCCAGGAGCTCCCCGTACCTATTCTATCCCCATAGTCTTTCATTATGGCTGCATTTCTATTCTCCTTTTCTGTTATTGTTTTCCCCTGTGTTTCCGTATATGTATTCCCCTCGTTTTTCCATACACCGAGGTATTCGTAATCTTTTACCCATGGTATTCCCTGGCCCTGTATTGACACTGTCTGATCATTGTTTTAAGTTAATATCAGTTGCACCTGTTTTTAACGCTAAATGTTAATTCTTAAATCTCCCCTTCCTGTCCACAGATATTAGCCAGACGTTGAATATCACTTTGCCTGTTAGCAAGCAACACAATGTCGCCCACATAAAACAAACCTGGGACCTGCTGCTCCATTAACAAGCCCACCGTGTTTGTATGAGAAATTCAACCCGATGTTGATTCCTGCTAGCGCCCTTTCCATACTTACCATGTACATCATAGACAACTGCTGGGATAAAGAGCATCCCTGTTTAAGTCCCTTGTTGAGTCCCATTCAATGCAAACGGTATTTTATAGGTAAATCTCCCTCAAACGATCTCTACACTCGTTGCCGAAGCCTTTTCGTTAGAGAATACCCCACAAAATGTTGCGGTTAATATTCTCATACTCTCTGGTCATGTCTATAAAAGCGACATATTGAGGTCTTCTTCCTTACCTGCATATTTTAATACACTGAGTAAAAGCAAATTAATTATTCAGGCACCTACAAATTCTGAAGCTGTACTGAAGCTCTCCCAATATGTCAATATGTTCTGAACATGCTTGTAGTTTTAAGTTAATTGCCTGCATATATGGTCTGTATGAGTGAATTCCATCTTTTCCCCACTTTATAAATTAAATGCGTTGAACTTTCTCACCAACTCTCTTGTATTCACCAATCTTATAAGTTTTTTTCTTCTGCTTTCAACAGAGCTGCCTTACTTTTTTGTCCGAGCTCATTAATCAGCGTAACGGGAAACCCTCTAACCATGTGGCTGGGCGCTTAAACATTTTCTCTTGGGCTTTTCTCCAGTTGAAGTTTCTGAGCGCTAGCTATTTTTCCGTCTGGCTCTCGTTCATGCTCATTTAAAGCAAAGCTTTCTCTGCCCCTTCCTTCGAGTTTCCCACTGCTGCTGTTGTCTGGCACACCGCGTCAGAGGCTGGTTCAGAGCGATGATATATATGGCACTAGAGTGGCAGAGAGGAAAGATGACGCGAGAATCTCATTTGGACCTAGAATACACCTAAATTGGCGCGCGACTCGCCACTCGAGGTACTTTGCGCTGTATTCGCAGGCATCTGTCACGCTCGGAAAAATACTTTCATGTAGCACGTATTGAGCAACACAAAGCTGTGTCGGTAGTTTCTCATGTTGTTCTACAATTTTGTCATTGAAACTTTTCATCTAACTATAATAATTGAGAAGTAGAATAATTTTAATTAATTAAGAATAATTATCAAAATAGGAGGAATGCAAAAAATTATCTGAGCACCTCCAGGCGGCGGCAAACAACATTATCTTGGTTCGGTCCGGCTACGTAGCATTAGCAGTTTTTAAAGTTTGGCCTAGTTAAGTGAAACGCCCTGTATATTTGCCCGCGCACCGTGAGCTGCGATACATTGGGGGCACGATGCTGAAATGAGGCTGTGCAACCCAGGCGATTTTTACTCTAAGGGCCTGGGGCAAAAATGCAGATAGCTGGTATCAACTTGACTACTGAGCGCTTGTGCTCAGCGTTGCCGCTCAGGGCTGAGGATTATCTTTCCACATTTTAATTAAAGCACACGTTCCGACACAATGTGTTGCAACTTGCAAATCTCAAAAGTAGCTGCACTAAGCAAGACGCTGCACTCAGCACAAACCTTTTCGTTACAATACAGCTTCACCGAGGGTCTTGATAACTTGGTTGAGTTCATGTTTCTGTGATGAAGGCACTATAGCATATGAATACAAACTCAGTCCTTGAGTGTTAATTCGTCGCGGCAGGAATTATTAGGCCCATTACGTTAATGCGCTTTTTCGCACCTTTAGTGGCTGCGTTACCACAGAATTAAGTTGTGTTGCGTTCCTCGGTTTGCAAGCAGACTCCGACATGGTCCGTAATCATTACAAACACCGCAAATCTTTTTTTTAACTTCAGAGAACTCGCAAGTATAACGAGAACAAGTATAGGCTGTTAGGAGTAGGAAATCCACCCCAAATTATGAAAAATGAGGGCAGCATCGGCTCACAAATAATTATTCATAATATATTTAAATATTTCTACTTAACTCTGATTTTATTGTAAAGCGTCGGGGGACGGCGGACAAGCCCGCCGGAAAAGAAGTGCGTCAAACCCAGAAAAATATCGCTGCTTATTGATGATTGCTTATTGTTTCCAGCTCCTGTTATGCTAAAACTTGCCATGTTTTGTTCTTGTTTTATTTTTTTCATATCTTTTTTTTTATTTTTGTCTGTTCTAGGGTATTTTCCGTTATTCGGGCATTTTCAGTTTTCTTCACACGGGGAAATTTGCTGATAGCCGCATGTGTGATGACCCAACGCAAAAGTTATTCAGAAGAAACACTTCATCCTTAGTGAAAATTTCTGCATAAGGGTCGGTCTTGCGGGGCAGCTAGAGGATATTTGGAAGAGGGGTTGTGGTTGACCGGGCACAATGTACTCCGCTTTCTTTAACAGTTCCATTTCCTCGTGTACAACAGTACACCGGCCAAAAAAAAAAGACAGAATTTCGCTGCGCTACATAGGAAAATAGGAATTTCGAAAAGACACTTCTAACGCTGTTTTTTTTTTCTTTTTTTTTTTTTACTTCCAGACTTGAAGGTGCGGTGTTATAGTGTCACTCGTGGTCGCGTTAATCTTGCTTTTTCGGGAGGTGTTAGCGCAGCACGTGACAAGCGATACGGTTTTATTGCCGGGGAGATACACGTCATCCCATTATGTGTTCTTTGAAGGTAAAAGCCCCGTGCGCCCTTCCACCAGAACGCGTGTAAAATATGCACGCAATGGCAAACATATCCGACCAGTCGGCTGGACGTTATGGTGATTCGTTCTCGTGGACAATGCATTCATTATTCTGAGGTACTGCAGCTTGCCTTTGTCTCTAAGCCTGTGGTGACGGGCAACAAACTACCACGGGCTCGAGGAAGAAATAATACCAGTCTTGAAAGGCCACGTGTGTCCAAACCTGCTCCAGCAACTTGGTGCTCTTTGCATTTTCTTTTTTTTTTTTTTTTTTGAGGCCCCAAAAACTGTCTTGCGTATTTCAAATTCAACGCGGTGGATTTGCTCTCGTGCCCGAGTTTGTTGCTTTCTTGCAGGCGCGCGTTCATCGAGCAGCTGTTATCCGCTTCCCTTTATGATATTTCCTCCTGTATTGGCAATTTCTCTCTCAGACGTTGAGTTATGGGTCTGTTGCGCTTTTCTTTGCACGAGACATGGCCAATGCCATAGCAGGGTGATTTTTTTTTTCACGGTAGGCACCAGATGGTTCCCATAAGAAAAACGCGGGCCCGTCATAGTTTCAGGGCAGCACTGTGCTCTCGTTGCGAATTCTGTTGTTCTTTTTGTCACATTCTTGTTCATTCGTCCATCTTATTTACAACGCTGTGGGAAAGAGCATCAAGTGTCATGCAGGGAACGCGTAAATCAGAGCAGCGTATTGCCAAACGGCCTGCACATATCGGATAGGCACTCCGCTACCCACTCCATTTTTTCTTGCGTACGCTTTGCTGTTTTCTTATAGAGGGCGATATGCAAAACGACAGGTGCTCTCAGCCATTGTGCGTGTCCTAAACGATAACGCTAGTTGTTCATTCTTAATTGGCCTCATTATATACATAATGATTCTTCTTAAGGAAGACAAAATGAGAGGAACACAACCAGCCTCCATTGATTCTGACGTTCCTGTGGACGACGTTGTCGGGTTGGCTTGAATATCCAGCTGTTCGTGACAGGGTGAAATGCATAGCGGTTGTGTACGTCACCTCTGTACTCTTTGCTTTGGAGGCTACAAGCTACGAAACCCGCAGTTCATGACCGAGCAGTTCCGGAGAGCCGAGCGTCGAGCACATCGTGTGCGTTCATGGAGCAGAGAGGGGGTGCGTAAACGAAGGCGTGAGCCAAAATGGGCATACCAGTGAAATTGAACACATTCCTGGGCCCGATTGGCGCCTGCCTGGTACTCCGTGTTTTCTTTATGCGAAGCAAGCGAACGATGGCCTGGCGGAACTACGGAGACGAATGGCCGCCTGCCTGTGTGAAATGCCTCACGCAGGCGTTGATGTCGCAGTAGAAATTAAACAGCGTGCCAATGGTTACGAAAAGAGGAGATGGACGGCGAGGAAATGGTGCCAGGATGAGAGCCCAGCGGGAGCATTTTTTTTATTTTCTCTGATTTTCTAGGTTTTGTTTAGTTTAAAGGCATCGCTTATTTAAACAGTGTGTGTGTGTGTGTGTGTGTGGGGGGGGGGGGGGGGGGGGGGGTTGTATCAGTTTTACCAACCGGCACTATTTCACAGTGTCCCAGCTTTGGGCTGCAACTATAGCGCGTACCCGGGAAAGGAGGTCCGGCTTTCCGCCTTAAATTACTCGCAACATTTGCACACCTTCCCCACAACATTCGCCTTGGGTATAGATCTTGTTTTCTGCGCTTTACATTCTTTTGATTTTGAACTAGAAAGAAAAACACAACTAGTCCAGAATTGTCCACTTAGGTGAAACTGTACTAAGGTCCTTCCACTGTTGACGCCGCCACATGTTTCTGCTCGGCGCCGATTGTTTTCCGCACAGTTGCAAAGAGTTTACATTGCGTTTCAAAATTGTTCTTCTTCGTTTGATTACACGAAGAGGAGACACTCGGACGGTATTGCTTTTGGGAAAGGTTTGTGAACGTAGTGCCTCAGGACAATTTTTTTCGAATGGGACAATAGCTTTACTTTGACATTGTTCTCCTAGCTTCTTCAATGTTCCTCAATCAGTGCGGCGTGCAATTTGTGTGGGTGTGATGACACTCTATACAGCACTATTTGTGCCACTGCCCATTCTTTGACACTCAACGATGTACTCTACAAGCTAAACTCAGCGTATTTGATAACACAGCGCTCTCGGAAGAAAAGATCCTTGGACCATGGCCCATGCATTCTTGCATGCAAAAGGCCACAAAAGCCCTACTGCACTTTGTGAAGGATACTTGACTGTACGGACGCTTGCGAGTGACTCTGCGAATGACTGACACTATTATTTTTCTTTTCTCTCCCTATCTATTCTTCTCCTTTCTCCTCCTCAAGTGTAGGGTAGCCAACGGGGCACATCCTTGATTAACCTCCCTACCTTTTCCTCTTCGTTTCTCTCTCTCTCTCTCTCTCTCAGCAGACCTGCAAAAGCGATGTATCCTGAATTGGTGTTCACTAGTCTGCGTGGTGTTATGATGTTATGCTGTTTGATACTGTGATACCTTTATGTATCTGGGGTCTCTACACTTACAAATCGTTCTATTTCCCCTTTGCCTTTTCTACATTGTGGGGTAGCAAACCAGATTTTTTTTTGCCCTAGTTGACCTACCCGTCTTTCTCCTTTCATTCGTCTGTATGCTTACCAATCTCTTGAAGGGTTTATTTTAATTTGTCACGTTCGTTACTTTCCCACACGCGGTAAAGTCGCATCAGTTGCCGTGCGCTACGCGGTAGTCTCATGTGTAACGGAAAGGGGCAGATGACAAATATTTGATAATGTGATCGTGCAGCTCATCATAGCTTGAACAGGTACCTCAAATGATTAAACACTTTTCTTTTGTAGATTGCACAATCCCAGCCGTTGGATAGGGAAATTCGGAGATAGTGACCATACTGCATCTGATCACAAGCTTTTGTGTTTTTTGCTTCAAACGGGTCTTACAGTATCAGAGCGGACGTTTGCCTTTTCTATTTTTTTTATTTGTTATTTTAACCTACCCTCCCGCTATTCCTCGTCCTTAATTTTTTTCTAGTACATATACCACGTTTTTTTTTTATGCCTCTTTCTTGTGTGACAGATGGCACCGCAATACGGCAATTTTCGTTTCTCCCTCTCTTTTCCTGCATGAGCACTCGGTGGTGCAACTCAGAGGCGTTGCTCTGTGAATGCTCCTGAGCATGTTGTCAATGGCGTGTCTGAATATGTATCTAGCAATATGTAGCACAGCCAGGTAGCAGTATAGCTCAAGAAAGAATGACCAACACGGTCATACCTCTCCAACTGGTGAAAAATTACGCGCAAAGTTGACGTAGACTATATACAGAAAAATATGGCGGAGATGACCAAAATGGACGAGACAACTGAGCGGTCTTGATTAAACTTGAGATGCTTTATGGATAAATACGAATTGGTAAAGCTATCGCCGTATAGCCAAGGCCATGATTCAGCAAAAGAAAGAAAACTTCGCAGCTATGTTTCGTTTTATATATTTGAAACAAATGCAAGTAGTATAGTTACTTTCGTTCTGCATCACCACGATGCGTGCCTTTTATTCCTTCATTTGTTCAGGTTTCAAAGCATAACTCAGCACAAGAACTTAAAGTGAACGAGGTCTGAAAGAAGGTGTGCCTGTGAATAATGAACCATTCATTTTCTTCAGACTGCCCCGCAACGTAAACCTGGTAGGCATGCACTGTTAGAAGTCTTGCTGTTTGACATCAAGCAGTCTTGCGGAAGAGGCCTTGCTGCCGCTTCTTCGATCTTGCATAAAGCCCTCTAATACATAATGCATAATCTTTGATATCTCAGCTGCATTTATTTCGCTGATCCACGACTGTTCGTGTAATTAAAGCGTTCGTAAAAGGGGTCACATATGTAGCTCATATAATTTGCATTTGGTAACATTGGTATGTGAAAGTAATAAACTTGATCTAAAACTGAAAACTGAAACA
This sequence comes from Dermacentor silvarum, assembly GCF_013339745.2. Classification (NCBI taxonomy): domain Eukaryota; kingdom Metazoa; phylum Arthropoda; class Arachnida; order Ixodida; family Ixodidae; genus Dermacentor; species Dermacentor silvarum. Next base: position 205,405,941 of record NC_051155.1, read on the forward strand.
AGATTACCCTGAATTTGTGCGGCGTACAACAACAATATATTAAGTCATCAAGCAACCACAGGCGTGTCATTGACTCGGTTTGCAGAAGGTCACGATAACGCAGACGGAGTCACCAGGTGTCGCGTCCATTACTGCACTTTATAAATGAATTAAAGCTCGGGATTCTGAAAATAGTTGCATTAGAATACTACTCAACTTCTTGCAGGCTGTAATAACAATACTTGCCCTCGGTTTTATCAAAGTTTCGAGACCATAGTTCCAACAGCTCCGGCCATTGTCAACGTTAAAATTACGCAGAAACAAGGCAGCCTGTACTTCCGCTGTCGCTTTTTTTTTTTTTGCTTTCTTCCCGTATCTTCTTACATCAAGTGGGTACAGTGCGCACCCCCTTGCATGGAACAACCGCTAACTTGACTCTCTTCCTCTTTTGTGTGATATCTTTAAGTATTCGTACTACCACCGCTGCAGCTTAGTGGCTATGGTATAGCGCTGCTGAGCTCGAAGTCACGAGTTCGATCCGGCGGTGACGAAATTTAAAAAACAATAATAAAGAAAAACTCTCGTGTACGTAAATTTATGTGCCCGTTAAAGTGCCCCAGGTGGTCAAAATTATTCCGTCCTCGCCCACTACGTCGTACCTCATAATCATATTGTTGTTTTGACACGTAAGATCTCAGGATTTATTCTTCTAGGTCTTCGTAGAAACAATAACATAATCATCATAAGAAGTACCAGGCTGGCAGCAGGATAATATTTTTGAAACGCGCAAACTGCGGCGCGCCGCTGTATCAGTGGTAGAAATGCTGGAAAAGGGGGCTTGTGTTTCAGTTTCTGCGTAAGAGAATTATGTTTTCTCGCATATTCAAAATTACAATCCGGCGCTATCACGTCTGTGGGTTGCGCTTACGTCGTACTTTACGATTTTTCTAACGCATTTTGCTTTGAGAAATTCGGTTAGTTCACCAGCGCCTCTGCGTCACGCGGTCGGCCTGCGTGGTCGGGGTGGTTCGGGATGATTTTCTCCACCACGGACGAAGTCGGATTTCTTGCGACACGGCAAAGCTATCGCAATAAAATGTCTGTGATTTTCACTTGCAGCGATGTAGGCATCCTCAAACTTAGACAGGTCGCGAGCCAGTTTCTCCATCAGGCCCCCCTTTTCTGCGAACGACCATGATGGCGGTCAACGCATGCACCGCGTCGGATACGGAAGGGCCGTCATGCACTTCCACGTCATCGTCGTGGACGACGTGGGAGCGCCAGAAAATATGGGAGCAGCAAACACGTCCTGGCTGCAATGTCTTGACGTCACTTCCGGTAGCGACGGAAGCCCGGGAAAGCTCCGTGCGCCACAATTTCACTATTTTCACGACGTTTTACTGTGTATGTACTGCATAAAATATTAGGAACAGAGAACAGATGACACAAGCGGAGAAAAGAGAGACAAGAAATTGCGCCAGAATGCATGCAGCAGCTTCAATTATCTATGGGGGAGGGGCGAGTTTTCGTATTATGAAGGGCAGGTGTTTGACAGATGTGAGAGCAGATTATAACAGCATAGCTGATGATGGCCGTAATGAGGAGCACGATGACGCAGGGGCGACAAGGAGAAGAGAGAATCATTTTAGACTTGCCGAAAAGCGGAGGCTTTTTTTTTTTAAAGGTTCGAGATGGGCCTCTCAGCAATAATGGAATATGTGATGCACACTCAGAAATGGTGAGCCACATAAAAAAAAAAGAAAAACCGTCTGGTTAAGCGAGAACGCTTTAATGGAAAGACCTAGCATAAGTGAATATTTGCTTGGCACTTTTCTTTACGCTCTGACTTCTTTTTAGTCCTCTTCTTTCCTTCCGTTCTCACTTACGGTCATTTCTGAGTCTTGTTCATACCACCGAGCGAGCTATATTAAAACCCTTTAAGTGTTCTCTATAGGCAGGTGTTTCTAGGACGCGCCAACGCAAAGATCCTAAAACTTAGAGATTTGACCATTAGACGCCCATTAGGTTTTCTTAATTATATTGTGTTACGCTTTGTATTTTCATAGGCACGGATGTTTCTGAACGGCCGTCGTTCTATCTGTGACTAGTCAGCTCGACTTGCTGGACAAATGCGACGCACGCAAGTCTGATGTGTTTCACATCGTTGAAATCTGAACACAGCGCTTAACCTGTCAAAATAAAGGAATCCTGGAAAAGGGATGTCTGCGAGAAGAAGACACTCACTTGCAGGGCGAAGCGCTAAATCCTGCAGCCGAGTTACTGCCGCTTCTCATTAACGCAGCTGGCGCGGGCAGCTACATCGGCCGACGTCCACCTCTCTCTAGCCTCACCCGTTTTCTTCCTTGTTTGCTGTCATCCTGTCTTAAGCACTCTCCTTTAATCCTGCATGTATACCCTCATCTCTTACCATACCACTGGAAAATGTTTTGATACTCACTTTTCTTTCTTTCGCTTTTTTTTTCCTCTTTTGTGTTCGCGTTCTTCAATATTCACTGGAAAGAACGCACGTTTTTCTGTTCAATTTCTCCAAAATTTTAGTGGTGCGCTGGTTTATGTTACTTGCGTTTTTCATGCTTGTTTTGTATTCGCTCATCAAAAATACATCCCTAGCTTTCACTTTGAATAATGAAAGCGTATCTTCTAAACCTTGGCACAGGTCAGCCCAGCGTAATTACTTAGCGCTCTTGTATGTACTTATATTTCCGTGAAGGCCGTTCCCTCTCTCTCTTTCTCTCTCCTCTGAAATTTCCGGTTTCCTTCATGCTGGAATTAGAACATCATACACGATGCCTGGTTCTCTGAAGAGTATCTGAGATTCGGTACGGAAGTCGAGGTAGAGTGGCCAGAAAATATGAAGATTGAATATGTTCTCTGTTTACTGCCGACAAAACAATCTTTGCTCGGTTCTTTCTAAGGTTTAAGGATTGTTTTCTTGAACGCGGGAATCCACAAAGTGGGTGGCCCAATTTTTATTGAGCATTAAGTTTTAATGAGCACGTTTCAACATGAAGGACTTCGTTATTGAAATTGTTAGAACTTTTAAATAAATCTAATTGCAAATTTCTTGTGTCGCTTAAAATACTCCTGTATCATAACCTTATATTGTCCCGATTGCAATATTGTCTCTCGGTTTAGTTTTTTACAACAAACCGAAATATTTCTGTACTTCGCATACTATACAACCCGCTGTGGTGGCGCATGGGCTTTGGTGGGCACGGTGTCGAATCCCTGCCGCGGCTGTAGCCTTTTGATGGCAACCGTGCATTGAGTGTATGTAAATGAACCCGATGTGGTCAAAACTAATCTGAAATTCCCCACTCCTGCGTGCCTCATAACGATGTCATGGTTTTGGCACAGAAAACGGCAACAGAAAAATAAAAAAGGTTACGTACTGCAAAATCACGCAATGCGTGATAACATTGCTAAGGTATATGTATATATTAACATTCCATGTCCTATTTCATTCGGTAAAATTTACTTCTTACCAACAATTTCACTCGAATTCGCGATTAACCCTCCGCATTTATGCAAAAACATGTGGTTGATCCCTCTTGTATAGGAATCGGTATAGAACACGAAAGTGAAACGTGTCTTCACAGAAGTAGTGTAATGTTTATTGCACATTGATATATAATGTCTATTGGTGTTTTGTGGCTAAAGCGCCCTTAGGCGTTGATGCACCCACGCTGACGCCTGGTGGCACGTCTCCTCCATCACGACTACCAACGTCGATGACCATGAGCAACCGTCGTGCATATGGAAGCTGCACTACGCTGCACACGCTAGCACAACGCGAAAGACGAAGCACGTAACTGACACACTAATACAACGCGCAAGACAAAGCACGTAACTGAATCGTCACCGAGTCAAATCAGCGCGTACAGCGCGTCGTAATTGCAGCCTCCGCGATCAACTTCAGAAACATTTTCAGAGCTAATTGCGGAGGCCTCGCTCCACTGTGCTGAGTACGGTGAACGCCACCTAGGTGGCATTGGTAGTGCTTCTTGATGCCTTGATGGCTAGGTGGCGTATGCCACCGCCCGATTTAAAGGGTTCAGCCTCATCCATCCATCCATCCATCCATCGATGCCAGCGTCCCTTCGAATGCTGGCATCGAGGCGTCGTAGTGCTGAGACCACCGAAGCGTTCACTGTCGGTGCGCGTTAGTGTCATAATGCAGTACTTCTCTTTTCTGCTCGTAGGCGGCGGCACCGACCCGAGCAAGAGCGCGGGTACACGGAGGAGTGTTAAGCCCAGACCACACGTATGCTTGCGGACGCGCGTAAGCTCGCGTCTACGCACCTTGCGGTTGCCGCGCCTCGCGAGGAATGGCGGTTTGCATCCACAAATACGCGCGACAGCGCGCGCTCACTGGCCTCACTTGTTTACACCTTGGCAGACGCCACTTCGTATTCCGTTGTTGGCAGTGGTTCAAAATGCTTCGATATCTATAAACGTAATTGTTATCTTTTTGGAGCTGTTATATCAGCACAAAAAGTGAAGAAGAAGCACTTTCTTGCATGATATAATTCTGCTTAACTGAGAGTTGAATGTACCGCGCCGTCGCTGCGTAGCCAGGCGCGCCGACGCGAGGCAGCCCAGGCGCGCGATAACTGAGAGGAGCTGATCACCGAGATCGCGCCGCATTTCGACGCGTACGAGCCGTGCCGCACCATCTGCGCATGCGTGGGCGCGCGGACGCGAGCTTGCGCGCGTTTGCAAGCGTACGTGTGGTCTGGGCTTTAGATATATAAGGCGCGTCTGTGTAGCTCTCTGCAAATGCGTTTGTGGCGCAATGGGTTAAACGCTCGGCGATTTATCATCGCGGACCGAGAGGTCGTGGGTTCGATTCCCAAATTTTGCATGTTTGTGGAACTTTTTCTTCTGGTTTCTTTCTTTGTATTATGTTCTATGACGTATTTCCGTGACGGAAATACGTCAGTGAAGTCTTGGTGGACCCCGGCATAAAACACTTTCGTGTTAAAAGATGTGAAATCTATTACCTGCATCTACAAATAAGTGAACATGTCATAGCTTCTTTTCTTGATCGTTTCGTTTTCTTGCGATAGCAATTATATGGACACTTCCACCGGATTTCTGCCGTCGTCGTCACCGTCGCCGTCGTCGTCGCCGTGAGGTTCCGTATAGATAAAATCTTCGCCGCGTGCCGTATGCCCGAGCGGAAGCGTGCGGGGACGCGCGCTATCACGGAGAGCGAACGCACTCAATCTCCCACGCGCAAGCAAGGAAGCGGGAAGCCAGCGCCGGAGGGAGCGGGGGGGGGGGGGGGGGGGCGCCCTTCCACTCTGCCAACAACCGCGCTCGTCGCTCGCTCGCACTGTCTCTTATCTCCACACGGCTCTGACCTTTATGCGCCGCGTGCATTCGCCGCTCAGTTTCCGTTGAAGCGATAGACCGCAAGTACCTTCGCCGCTGCGGCGTATCCGCTTGCTGCCAGAGTTTTGACGGTCGTCTGCAGTCATTCAGTGTGATCTATTCATGTTTGTTTGTGCGCGCTCACACCACAGTTAGTAATAGTCAGGCCACATTTTCCAACGCACGCTACACATGCAATGCTGCCCGGATCGGCAGTGCAGCGCTACAGGTGTGTCCCTTCGCACGCGCTGCCCACGGGCAGCGCTTCTCATCAACACCACCGTCTCACACGCGCCTTCTCGTGGTCATCGAGTCTCTCTTCATGTCGGTCTACTTACGCCGCAGCACACCTGCTTACTTAATCAGCTCATGTGTACTACAATTCATACTGCTACCAAAGCCGCTCACCTTACTTCGTGTGACATTGCTGTGTTGCTATCGCATTCATTGCTTCGCCCTTAGGGCGAAACTGTGACATTTTTTTTTTTGTATGCGCTGTGTCTGAAAAATATAAAATGCCTTAATTAAGCTGTTAAAAGATCTCATAAAAGCATACCTGTTATCTTGCAATTAATATTACCATAATCTTACAATATGCCAATGATTTACACTTTCTGCTGTTATTTTTTGTCTCTGTCCTTGAAATCTGAGGCAACTGCATCCTATTGCTTTGTGTGAAAGTTGCATTATTTATTTTGACTGCACGAGTGCGTATGAGGGGCCCGGTGTCTGGTCAGACAAAGCTGTACGCCTTTGGTCTCGTGGCCTCCGTACATTTTTGTGAATGCTTGAACAAGGTACTATTATATTATATTCTAAATGCGCATGTCATTTGTCATGTTTGAAAATATGCATGCTGTTGAGGTATCCACTTTTGCTTTTGTCGCCGATGTAACTTCTGACATCATGTCATTACTTAAGAGGCACGCTATTATTGTAGAGTCAATTCTGCAACTCTTTCGCAAACCCTCGCCAATCCCTGCAATTTCTTTGGGAATTGACGGGGTGGTCTGCTAACTCGCAGCGATACAACTTTCCGAACGGTTGTAGCCCCATGCACTCTCACTCTCGGCAGCCGTATCTTTCGCTCTTCACTTCATTCTCTGAACGCTTGCCTTGATTCCTCCTCACAGGCGGTCAGTTCCGCGTCTACAATTTGCTGTGCTTTTCCAACTATGTGCGCGCTGTGCCTTCATGTTCATTTGATGTGTTTATGCTTACATACAGTGCACAACTCAAAGCCAGAAAAAATTTCCGTCATTGGGCGCGTTATGCCTATATTCGACAAAGGTCTTGAATACTTTCCGTGTTTTTTCTCGTTACTCCACTACACTCAAGAACGAAAAAGAAATAACACGTATAGGCTTCCCAACCTGCAGTTAATTCCTCCTCCTGGACTCAATTCCACCTATGTACTTCAAGTCATTGGCTACAAATAAAAAAAGTTGCTGTTTGGCCCGAAAGGCGAAGCATCGATTGCGATAGCAAATTAGCAGAGAGCCATACGAATTAAGGATAGTATTTTTATCAGCCTTATAACTTTTAAACGTTCACTTGCTAACTAAATTAACAAGCATGGTCTCAGCACGCACAGCAAGCATGACGACGTCTCGCTCGATGTCCGCAGAAACTCGCTGTCAAAACACTGCAGTTAGGAAGCGCAGCCGCAGCAGCGAGCGAATTGACCTTCGTGTTATCTCTCGCTGAAACGTGACGTAAACGCCGAAAGCACAGTGCCTACGAAGCTCGGGCACTGGCCGTACTATGTCCACATCGCAGATGGCTTTTAAGATGACGCCCACGCGGGCGCGCACTGTGTCCACGTCGCAGATTGTTGTCAAGATATGGCCGCGTTGTAAGCAGCCGCCGCCGGAGTGGACCCCCCCACCCATATTTTGCGCTCGACAGAAGACAGCGCCATGTCACCCCGCCTTTCTGCCTCGCGCGCGCAAGATTGAGCCACGATCGTCGACTGACCCTCGCATGTTTTCATTCGCACATACAACGTCCGGCACGCGGCGACGTTATCGTGTTTGGACTTAACACAGAACATCACGGCGACGGCGACAGCGATGGCAGAAATGCGCTTGGAGTGTCCATATAATTGCTATCGCACTGAAAGAAACAAACGGAGAAAGGAAGCCAGCGTTGCACACTTAGAGAACGCAAGTTCTCGAAACAGTAACATCATCTTTCGCGAGGAACGGACATGGCTAACGAAGGTGATTGTGCTGATGGGCGTACATTCTCTACAAAGCAGCACGATAAGATATAAAGAATAGTGAGAAAGCGAAAAGGTGAGAGCCTAGTACAGAGAGAGAATGCGTGATGCATATAATGAAAATATTTGAGCAAATAACCACGCTCCGGTTTTTTTATTCCTTATATCGCTTCCATTGCTACTAACAATCGGATACGGATGCTTAACGATGGGTATGTGCCCGGGCTGCTCATGGCCGGCAAAAACCAGCACCCGATTAAGGGGCGCGAAAAGAGAGCTGGATGAGGTGTGAAGTGGCCGCAGAAATAAAGCGACAAACTTTTTTTCGTCGCCATCGATAGAAGAAACAAAAGCTGACGTGATAACCAAGCCAAGGAGCACTGAAAATAGACTTGGTCCTGCCGGGGCAGCAACGCAAACGTACTTATCGCTACAGGTTAAGCAAACTCAACAAACAGAAAGAACCAGTAACCTCAATAAAAATGTGTCCTGTGCTTTTTTTTTTAACTCTGTAAGGTTACCATTCGGCTTATCCTCTTTAAATTCGAAACTTGCGAAACTCAGCAGCATCTTGTTTAAATGTAAATTGAATTTCTCTCGTCGCCTTCTTGATAATCTCGGCTGCACGGGATGATGTATTGAATCTGAAGCACCCAGTTGTCTTCTTCATTTGTTATTTCTTTTCTTTGTTGTTTCTTTCTTCTGATCTTCTTCCCAATAGAAGCATTCAGTGCAGTGGCGTTATACAAAATTACAGCCACGACACATTGCAAAGTATGAACTTCTCTGTTCCTTCTCATCTTTCAATCTCATTTCCTCCTTCCCCAGTTCACACTAGCCTGCCGGGCTCAACCTGGTTAACCTCCCTGGCTTTCCCTTGTGACCTCTCTCTATCTCTCTACAGCCAAGGCGCAGAAGCTGCCATTCTTGGGCCAGCCTATCATACCACGTAAAGTCCGCAGGTCGATGGTGTTTTCAGGTATCGAAATAGAGAGTATCTTCTAAAATCCGGCCACTCTATCTAGCACCCCTATCCACTTTCTCTTTCTCTCCTGCTTTCTGTTTTCCTTTCACGAACTCTTTGTCAGCCTCTCCATCCCGTCGCTTTCTTGTCGCCTGACTGCGCATACCCAAACCGATCAATCCACACGAAAAAGAAAGAAAAAACTATAAAAAATATACTCAAATTTGCTTACATAAGTTAACAAAGAAAGACACTTCCTTTTCTTTTGATTGCTTTCGTTGGAAAATGTTTCTTACTTTAATTACGAAGGTGGAGCGAACGTTAAGTTAGTTGGTAAAAAATTATTTGGAACACACAGCATTTGCAAGAGCACGTATACGACAAGTACAAACATACAAGACAGAGGGCGGACTTATTGACCACCAATCACGTAAAAACACGGTGTCCATAAAGAACGGGCAAATATACTGCAATTACAGCGTTGAGGTGAGTCTTTTCTCTTTTTTTTTACAGCGAACCTGTTAAGGGCTCACTCTTCCATGGTCGCGTCCGGATGTAGAAAAAAAGTCTCATTGGCCGTATGCTGGAATACACGGCATATACGTAATTTCATTTTCGATATTACTGCGGACATATGTGATGCAGCGCATTCCCGCTTCATGGTAATAATTAGAATAAACATATTCCATCGGTGACTTTGAGAAGGAGGAGGAATAAACTTTTATTGCGGAACCAGCACTTTATGATGGCCAGGCCTAAGCCTCCCATGAGGGGACGTCGAGGGCTTGCCTCGCCGCCGCCTCACGGGCGTGCTGGGTTGCCCAGGTTTGGTCGTCGAGGGCGGAGCTCCGCAGAGCCTCACGCAACCTCGACGAGAGGGTCGTGGTGTTAATGTGTGGGTACTGTGCTGGGCCTGCACTAAATATTCAGTGAGATATAACCCAAACCATTAATTCTGTAAGAGATTTACCATTGCGGCCTCTGCACAGAGTGCGCCAGTGTAGAGATAGATAGTGGCGCCCCACCAACGTGGCTAGCAGTATCTGAATACGATGCTCACATCACACTTTGCTTCCTTGTTAAGTCTCCAGCTCTCAGCTTTTCACTTTTTATTAACATTTAATTATTACATTTAAAAAAATACAATAGTAATAGGTGCCTTGTATGCAGGCATAAAATAGGTATAATCGGCAGGCATGGCTCAATAATCCTGGTGGCATGAAAGATCAATACGCACTCACGAGGCGTACCACGCCGTTTTGAAAAGGCTAAGCAATGCTGCTACTAACCACCATGTCCTTCCAGCAACTCAATGTAGCTTCCCACAGTATTTCAATGAGATGTGCATGGCCTATTTTCTACAGTGTTCAATAGAATTCCTAATAATATATGACGAACTGCTCAATTTACTTTTGCTGGGGCATTTCATCATCATCATCAGCAGCAGCAGCAGCAGCAGCAGCAGCAGCCTATGTTTATATCCACTGCAGGACGAAGGCCTCTGCCTGCGATCTCTAATTACCCATGTCTTGCGCTAGCTGATTCCAACTTGCGCCTGCAAATTTCCTAACTTCACGCAACCTAGTTTTCTGCCGACCTCGACCGCGCTTCTCTTCTCTTGGTATCCCTTCTGTAACCCTAATGGTCCACCGGTTATCCATCCTACGCCTTACATGGCCTACCCAGCTTCATTTTTCCTCTTAATGTCCACTAGAATATCGGCTATCCCCGTTTGCTCTCTGATCCACACCGCCCTCTTCCTGTCTCTTAAGGTTAGGCCTAACATTTTTCGTTCCATCGCTCTTTGTGCGGTCCTTAACTTGTTCTAGAGATTCTTTGTTAACCTCCAAGTTTCTTCCAGTGTTGCCAGGTCCGACGAGGCGGCGTATCCAAAAGCTAGAGAAGTTGTAGCCCAAATGTAGCCAAACACAAAAAGTGCAAAAAATTTTCGTATCCAAATATAGCCATTATTATTTGCAATTTTATTTGTGTATACATTTTCCCATTCGACTACGGCAATCCTTCTTTTTGCACAACCCGGTGTAACAAAATGTCCGTGCCGCCATTATGGTCGGCCCTTGACATCATCAGCGACATCATGCTTGCACAGAACACTTTTTTGTTGGGCCCGGAAGCTCTAAAGTTCCAGCGAATCGCTGCAGAGGGCGACATCAGTGCTTTTATTTTATGACAGATAGTACTAAGTTATTATTTTAGCTATTTAAAGTTATTTACAGTAATAATATTAACTTCAAACTCTGCTTTTTAGCTGTCGTGAACGCAAAATAATGTTTACCATCATCGATCCCTCACGTCATCTCTGCCTACGGCGTAAAAGTTCAGCTGTGCGACGTGCTCACGGGTTCTTTTTTTTATGAGCTAAAACAAGTCTTTCGCGCTATGATATCTTGTGTTATTTGTCTCATCGTCATATTTTGTTTTCACTTTTTTTAATTAGCTTGGCCCGGGTTAGCTGGTACATGATCTATACACTGTTCATTTACATCAGCCTGGCCGCCATCTTAGGTCTCTAGCACGGCAAGAACATGCATTAAAATAAAGTAGGAGACAACAGATGCCACTCGCTCTCTGAATCGGCATAAGCGAAGCTTTAAAAGATTCCTGCGTAAAATGGCACACCAGTTTAAGAAGCGCGCAATCGTTTTCGGCGACGAGCACGTCCCGAACATAACTCGCTCGAAATGGTAAAAGCCGCGACAGCACGCAAAGAGCGAAGGTAAACAACAAATTGATAACAGTGATTATGCTGTGAAAACCGTTTACTGTCAAAAAGCAAATCATGTTGATGTGCTAATAAAGATTTAGAATAGGGGCCCCCAACGTTTGGGGCCCCAAAGAGCTTTGCGGGTGTTAGCGTTGGTTTATAAATAATAAAATAAAGTAAAACATTTTATGATAACAGTAATTTAGATTTACGTGTTTAATTACAATTTAGAACTAATTCTATTATCAGCAAGCAACTTGTTGCGGTTAGTTTTGAGTAACCAACTTTACGTACCTTCACGCAGCCAAGTCTATCCGTGTTAGGCCTACGAGCCATGAATTCGGAATCAGTGGTGTCTAATGAATCAATCCTCATTACACATGTTAGTTGAGAGAAAGCGATAACCGCCATCACTTCTTCTAGCTTACGAACTTCACGCGTTACCACGAATTGAGCCCAGTTCGGTGCTAGGTTAGAGCCGTCGCTTCGATGGGCGCCGCCATGTTTGTTGACAAAAGCTTTTGGGGTATCTTTTGGGGCTCCTGCTAAATCGCTGAAATAGCGTGCCTGACGCAAAATCCAAGCACAGTTTGCGTCTTGCGCATGCGCAGTGGCTTCGACGCTCTTTCTTTGGGCCCCCCCCCCCCCCAAATGTCATCGTGGCAAACATGTTTCAATATTATCCAAATGAGTATCTGCATCCGTGACATTACGGGCAAACCATCTAGAAGTAAAAGCACCATGAACCCACCTTTGGCTCATGGTCTTGCTCCCATTATTTGTTATACGTTCTTGCATACTTGGCCCACTTCCCCATGTTTGGATTCTCCTCTCTGAGGAGGATCCGATCTTACGTCCAACCTATCGATATGAATCTCGAATGTAAGCACGAACAAACAAACATTCATCTAGCAGGTGAAGGAAAATGGATGTAAAGCTTCGCGCGAGATACGTGGAGTAGGTCGAAAGCTGTGCCGGGCGCGAAACTTCATCTAGAATTAAGACATGGCCATGAACACACTGGGGTGTGTCATCCACCCGTGCTTCCATTCTTTCATGTCGGCGCCCCGATCGCCCGATGGCCCCGACCCTACGTTATTGCTCTCCCTTCCTGAGCATACCCATGTTAGTACAGTGTACTGTGAAAAACCCACTACTCCCAGGTTCATCCCCATTACCGGGGATGGGGTGCATAACGGTCAAGCGGGGTGTAAGTTTAAGTGCAGCAAAGATCAAAGCCACCGGCACAGACAACGGCGCAGAGAGGGAAGGGAAGGGGCGGTCATTTCGCGCACGCACACATGCACAACCGCGCTGCCGGCTCAGCCAGCTAAAACAAAGCCTTCGATATTTGCTTCTACCCGATCAAAGCGACCTCTGGAGCGTGGATTAGGGCGCCACTTATAGCCCAAAAAAAGCCAAGTCGCAGATTTTCAGTAGCCCAAATATAGCCACATAGCCAACTCGTCCATGTCGACGCCAAAAATTTTTTCCTGTAGCCCAATTTGGCTACATATAGCCAAACCTGGCAACACTGATTTCTGCCCGATATGTTAGCACCGGTAGAATGCAATGATTGTACCCGTTTTTTTTTTTTTTTTTCAACGACAGTGGTAAGTTCCCAGTCGGGATTTGGTAATGCCTGCCATATGTATATATATTACAACGTAAACGGTTAAGTAACAACTAGAACCTTAGCTCAATCCTATTTCGACGAATTGTCACGCACCTGTTTTCGACAGTGCTCAGTAAAAGTTCTAATACAGTTTCACCGGATCGTCAATATTATTTAAGTGATGTTTTAAATAAACAGTCACATAAAATGTGACTATTTATTTATTAATTTATAACTTTTCTTCCTTACGATGCTTCCTTTTGTCTGGCATGCAAGCAACACACCCCACCTTTCCTTTTATCCAGCACACATACAGGGCTACGAAATGGTTCTCGCAACAATTTTCAGCCTTCTTAGCAATAGCAAAAAAAGAAAACGAAGCCGGTGAAATAAATCCCCTACTTATCACAATTTCATCGCTACTTGCCTTGGCGCTGGCCATTCATATCTTCTATCATTATCCCTTGCTTCATCGGGAAAAGAACAACATCACACAACCAGAGCTAGGTAGTTTCTCTGACATTTCCCGTCCGTTAATTGAAAGAAAACTGAAGAGGAAAGGAAAAGATCGCTGAAATTAATGTTTTCTGTTTTCACCGACGACAGCTACAACAAGTATCGACATTATGTTCGTTCATCCAAACTGTGTTCACACGTGTGTTGCACCTCTCTCTCTCTTTTACTTAAAACTTTCGCTTCTTGTTTTCCTAATTTTGCAGCGACAGCAGTTAAAAGCACAAAAGTGTGCTTGCAGAGTCCGTCCGTCTGTAGAACCGTCCGACCATTTTTGTGTCCCCTTGTTGATGAAGGCGGCCATCGGCGACAAGTATTCGTTAGCTTATCGTGTCTTCTTCTGGCCGCTCCTCGTTCTAAGCTTCACCTTTGCCACAGGGCGAAGAAAAACAAGATTACATGCCCACTACAACGGCAGCCATGCTCACGCTATAAAGATACCGTAAACACAAGCAAACCATCTTATATTTAGTACGGCATTTCGAGCTTCAAAATAGGCTAGTGAGTGCATCTCGGTTCTGCGTAATAAACAACAAATCGCGTTGTTGCAGTTTAGATGGGGATGAGTTATGTGGTGGACAGGCGACAGCGAATGCGAGCTCAACATTTTCAGCTCATTACGCTCATATATGCCTCTGGCATTGTGCTAACATTCGTGAAAACACCTGAAAACCAAAGACAGCCAATGGTCATTTAAACTAGCTTATTAGGTGCAATATAATTTCGCCACTCATATACGCATACACAGTTTGCCTTCTACGCCTGATTTCTTGACAAAAATGAACTAAATGATGAGCGCCGTAATGCAACAATCGATCTTGCTAAACGGAGGGCCTTACTAAATCATGGCAGCGGGGTTAGTGGTTTCCAATGATTGGATTGCTACGACCGAAAGAACGACGCTAGAGGTTATTCCCGCGACGTAGCCGTGAATGACACCCTAAAAGGCTTGTAACGTGCTCGGCCCTTTTTTCTCTTTTTGCTAGGCCGCTGATGCCGTGGGGCACAAGAAACTGAGAGGCAATCTGGGAGCAGCGCCTTGGGCAATATCGTGCGGGATTCCCCTGCAATCAGCGCGCACCTTGAACTAAGTACCGATTCCAATTTCGAGATCTCCAAAGAAGAGGCTCTCAAATACACGAGACAAGCGAAGAAAAAGAAAAAGAAAAGATAGACGAAAGTGCAGAGACTCGTTAATTTCTAGCTGCCACTTTCTCTCGCGTCTACTTTCTTCCTTTCTTTTTCATTACCTGCTCCTTTCTTGCCTTTAAACCTTCCTCTAGGCTCCCGCTTACCCTTTAAGAAACAAGAACATTGTTTGCTTTTGTGGAGATGCTGCCAAGCCATATTATTTAAAGCTGAGGAAATCAAACCTCAAAATTTTTTGTTCAAGCCAAGAGGAATACAGGTCTGGAAGCTTTGGCATTCGTGGCAGAAAACACACAGGCTGCTGACGTGACCGTCGGTCCAGACGGACAAACAAGCTGTGACGAATATCCAAAACATACTACAACCGCGGCGTCGACCTAACAGGCGTCTCCAATTTGCCACGCGTGAGTGCTTTCCGCAATAGTTACCTATGACGGGCAAATTCCAAATTGCGAGAGCAGGTGGGAAAAGGTGTAGTCAAAGCTTATATTCCCGGCACACGTTTTATCATCAGAAATTTTTAGTTTTAAACGTTAATAAGCGCAATATTTAGAACCACTTCGCTCGGTTCCCGTCTTAGTTTTCGCGTTTTTCTCTCCACCGTTGAGGTATTCATAGTTCACTATCGCTCGTTCGGGCGTCGCACAAAGAACGCACAAACCATCTGCTTTTCACAGCCTCCACCAGCTGGCCTACTCAAACATGATGCGTGAGAACCGTACCACAGCATTTTCTAACTTAATGTCTGCCTCTCCTCACGCGACCTGTAGTTACAAATAGCACAAACACTGTTTAGTAGCACTGCGTGACTGAGGCCCGTACATATATCACCGGAAACCAAGTATATCTTTACTTGCTTGGCTAGTTAAAGATTCTATTGGTCACGTTTATGGCGTTAAATAGCGTCTAGAGAAGTCAGAAGGCCATTTCTCCAACCTTCACAGTCGCTCTAGTAGTCACACAGCTATGCGCATGCCCCCCCTATCATACAAAGATGAGAGGCGTGCCCTTTGGGTAGCGTTAGGGCACTTAGGCGACAGGCCTTGCACAAAGGAGAAAATCCTGGAACCGTGCATGCCCTCGTGCCTAAGACATAAAAACATAGCTGCGATTCTTGAAATGCGCCAGCTTGCATGACCGCTTGTGATGACGTGAACGATGAACGGTTGATTGAGTGTTTTTGTGCATACTCTCAACTTCTCTCTTTGATCTCATCTATCGCTCTCCTTCAGAGTGCAGGCTCGCCAACCAGGCTTAGCCTGGTGAACTTACTTGCCTTTGACTTCTCTCTCTTACTCTGTGTACTTTAACGGTCGCTCCAGAAGCTTGAGAAAGTAAAGCGTACAAGGGCTTGAGCACACAGGGCAGCCGGTGCAAAAAGAAACTTGCCGCGAGCATAAATAAAAAATCAGGTGCAGTACGTAAGAATTGACGGAATGAAGGAAATACGGCAAAGAGAAGGCAATGGAAAACGCATAACGCGAGCAGAGACGTTCGCTGACGATCCTCAAGTGTGTGTACCGGCACAAGTAGGTGGAGAATTTCGTTTTCTGATTAATGACGTTGGATAAGAATGCGGGATGTGTGCGTGTGCGCGTATGTGTGATTATGTCAGTATCAAGTGCTGTTTTTCGTCAGATACTTGGCAAATTGTTGTAGTGCGACTGAAAACACAGTGCCACTCCAGTGTGCAGTATTGCCTTTTTTTTCTGAGTACTGAAAATTATCGACAAATTTAGTATCTGTCTGTGTGATTCTATTGAATATTGTTGGATTTTTCATTGGATGTGCACCTGAAGCGTGTTAATGTTAAATCTGAAACTGCACAATGGAAAGAAGAAACATTACATGCTTCAAATCATCCTTGTAGGAACTTTAGTGTGACGCTTGAGGGTGTGCTACGCAAAGAGAATAAAGACGAGACGCCACACGCAAATCATCAATGAAAACTTATCTTGTTAAAGAATAATCCGAATACAGGCAAGAATTATGATAAAAACAGAACAGTTCAATGAAAACAAGACATATAATATCTAATGTCACACAACAGCAGGACCGAGTGCATTAGGAAACTGTGCGAGAAATTAGCAGCGGACTCGCAGTTTAAGCATCCGTCATCCGTCGCGGTGCGGTGATGTCGGTTCACCAGTGGAGCTTGACGATGTGGCTCCTGTGAATGTATAGCTTGGTTGATCGTAATTACCGGCGGTGGCGCCGGCAGCGGCCGGCGACGATGACGGTGTCTGTCCTCGCGCAATCTTGCGGGTGTCGGCTTCGTTCCTGCGGGCCTCTTAGCACCGACCCTATCCGAAGTCGAACGGGCCGCTCCTCCAACTGCAGTCCTCGGACCCTAGGTTATCCGACACCCGGCTGGGTGCGGCTTTTCTTTCGTTCGCACATTTTTCCGCCGGACTCCGTTTGCCGAAGCACCTTCGTTTTGATCCGTTTTTTTTTTTTTTTTTTTTTTTTTTTTTTTTTTTTTTTTGGTTTCGCTGTCTGGGGACAGCTTTCCGTATTCCGTCGGGTCGTCCGATGCCACTGTCTGGCTGCCGCTTTGCGGGATAGCATTCGGTGTCTTGCGGGGAAGTACTCCAGTTGCTACAGTCCTGGACAAAGATTTGAATGGTTAGACAGAAGCGAATCACGGATACAATTCAAACATAAATTTTAATTGAATATTTCTTACACATACTTAAACGATTCCTCAACATGCGGTCAATTGTTATTGTTAATCACAGCTACGAGTGTCATTTGATACTCGATGGCCCTGCCACGCTTGCCCTCAATGTTATCTAGTCGAACTTCAGCTAAACCACCCTCGACATAAACTGGCCGCGGCTGCCGCATTCACGTTAGGTCGGAATGCAAGAACATTAGTCTATAGGGCTTTGATTTCTCCTGTTAAAGGAACGCAAGTTATCATAATTATGGCGCAGCTATCCACCAAGTCGCCACACGCAACATGTCTGTCATGGTGTCTTTTATTTTGGGATGTTAGGCCATATGAATTACTCAACGAACACTATATTCGGATTCTCGCAGCAAGCTACGGCCAAGTGTTTCGCAAGTGGGTGCCTAAATTACTTTAGTGAGACTACCGGAAATTTGATCAAACGCGCCAAAGCAACTTCCGCCGAATGTATGTCGGAACCGCGTAGCCAAGACCACCGAGACTCTTGCGAAATGTATCCGAGTGCACCTCCGCTAATCAGGCGCGCTTGTTTGTTTTTGTGTCCTTCCTTCCTTTTCTTATTTTTGCACGTCTTCTCTCTTGCTCCTTCGGGCACCCGTAACAAAGTTTCATTTGTTCCGGCCTTCACCGCACTTGGCTTCCGGTTTGTCTCGCGCGGCACGGAAGTAGCTGCCGCGCACGTCTTGCCCTTTCGCGAGGGCACCTTCCGGAAGCGCTTCCTTTAAGTAGGCGCCTCTATTCCAACAAAATTGGTGACAAAGGAACCTGCGCCCACCACTGATGCAGTTCTATATCATAGCGTTCTAAGCTTTCAAAGCTGCTGTGTTTCAAGCTACACTTCTAGCAGTATTCCAGCACCTCCGAAGCGCTAGGGTGTTCGTTGCGCACTACAAAAGCGCTACTGGTGTTTTCAGGTCTACGGGCCTTAAGAAAATCTTGTGAAACGCTTTATTGGATATGGATGTGCGTGTCTCTGTAAGTGTACGTATAATTGCGTAATCGCTGCGCATACCATAATTCGTACTGCCATAATAATTCGTCATACCATAATATCATAATGCGGATACCATATCCGTAATCACTGCGCATGCCAATACCATTCGTGCTTCTGGACACGTTGTCGTTCCTCCCAACGAACGGCACGCTGGCCGGGCCATGGCGAGTCGTAAGGGAAACTGATAAGAGCGCTAGCGCGATGTCTACATGCCGGAACGGCTAAACGCCGTTGTCGACACTGTGAGGGGAGAGGCGGGAGAGAGCCCAGAGAGAGTCGGCGGCACAGGCTGGCAGAGGCCGGCAGGGCTGCGCACATGCGCCGCAGCGGGAGAGCGAGCACGCACACGCACAGTCTAGGGTGACTCGCTGCCCTCCTCGCCCACCTCTCCCCTTCCACTGGGAAGTCGCGCTTGCTCTCCGCCGTGCGTTCACTCCCCGTGAAAGCACGCGTCCCTCGCCCTCGCTTGCTTTCACTCGCACATACAGCATACGGCCAATGAGAGTTTTTTTTTTGTTTTTTTTGTTCTACATCCGGACGCGAACATCGAAGAGTAAGCACTTAACAGCTTCGCTGTAAAAAGTTTCCGCAGTTTCACCTGAAAGGCGAAGCATGAATTGCGATAGCAAATTTGTAGAGAGCTATACGGAGTAGTGATAGTTGCTTTATCAGCTGTATAAACTTGGACATGCAGCAGCACCGGCCACACGCAGAACTTGTCGACGCCGTCGGCATTTTGCCCACGTACGCACAAAATGCGTGTGGCGTTGGTGACTGTTGCCTGAGCCTCTGATATAAATAGGCACTTGGTGCCGCAGCTAAACGTCCCCCCACCCCCACCCCACCCCTCCCCACGGCCTTTCGTGCGTCAGAAGAAGGCGCGTTTGCTCTACATATATGGTGATGGTAAAGGAGGAAAGATACGCCTACTTCTGCAGCCCTTAAGGGAGCACGGCACAGAACGCGCGTTTGTTCTCCGCCATGCATTCACTCCCCGTGAAAGCGCACGTCCCTCGCACCCTTTCACTCGCACATACAGCGTTCGGCGGCGCGCGGCGATTTCATCTCCATTGACGTCATACGGAACCTCACGGCGAAGGCGACGCCGACGGCAGAAATCTGCTTTGGAGTGTCCATATAATTGCTATCGCAATAAAACAAGTGTTTTAGGAGAGGATACGGCGGAGGAAAGAGTAGATGGCGGTAATTTTACTATATAGGGACTTTAGAGCTGAGCGCGTTCCTGCGCCAGCTGTCGAACAAGGTTGGAGTTTGCGTCAGATCACGGCCAAGCGCCCGGTTCAGGTTCTCGATCGCGGCCATTCACTTCAAATCGTCGTCAAACGTTCTCGTTGCTGAAACCTCTCGCAGTATACAGAGACCCTCTTCAGTTGTGAAACACCTCCGGGTGGGCCAGCGCCGCGTTTGAAGACGACGCCAACGACATGCCGCTGTTCTTGCAGGTGGTCGCCATGTTTACTTGTTTCGTAAAAATTTGAAGGACACTTTGTAAATACCAAAGTGTGTTCGGCGAAAACCTGTGGCCGTTCGACTGACTATGCCATGTCTTGCCAGTGGCGTTTGGTATCGGGGAATCCATATTCTTGGGGCGCTTCTCCGAACCGCTTGCCATAGAATCATCATCGGGCCGCTTGGGAGCCATCCGACTAACTCGACTGCTGCAACAATACGTCTGACGAAGAAACGTTGCCGTGCGCGCCGCTGTGCCATCACGTGATTGCTGAGAGAGTTTAAGGGGGAGAGGCCACAGCTGTGGCGGCGCAACTGTTGCTATGCGCCGCTGTGCCATCCCGTGATTGCTGAGAGAGTGTGAGGGGGAGAGGCCACAGTTGGCACCGTTCCAGGGCACGGACGGACGGACGCCGCCGCTGTGCCATCACGTGATTGCTGAGAGAGTGTAAGGGGAGAGACCACAGCTGTGGCGGCGCAACTGTTGCTATGCGCCGCTGCGCCATCACATGATTGCTGAGAGAGTGTGAGGGGGAGAGGCCACAGCTGGCACCGTTCTAGGGCACGGGCGGACGGACGGTCGGACGCCACGTGTGTGAGCCATTAAAGGCTTTCGCCTTAAAAAACGCTGGTCCGCTGCGCTGGGGAGACGAATAGGTAGCCTACATGCAAGCGCTGTTTTTGCATGTAGGCTCCCTAGAGACGAAACCAGCGGAGCGAAGGGCCCGCTCCGTGAAGATGATGTCCGCCCAAGCGTACCGCACATGCGCAGTGGCGTATGCGCTCGCCCGCTGGGCCCGCTGGCCCGTAAACCCGCTGAGCTATAGCTCTCTTATGTGAAGCGTGCGCGACGCTGAGCGCGGTCACTAAAACGCGTCGTATCAGCAAGATCAGCATTTACGTCGCTCGAATTATGCTGCCTTATGCGCTCTCCCGGCGACACACAGTTAGATCACTTGATTCAGTGTGCTTGGACAAAGTTACGACATTTGTATGTAATTAGCGGTGTAAGTGCATATCGTAGGGATCGTACTGAAGGACTAAACGAACTTCACATCAAGGCCGTGGTGCTTAAGGCATACGGCTAACAACTCAATAATTATTTCATTTATGTGTAACTTCCATATTTGTCTTCATACAGTGCACGTAGCCGCAACTTCTCAGGCTTCGACTCTGCCTTAGTGATAGTTCTGGCTTAACATGCTTTAATTACCCACAAGAAAAGTGGAAAAATACTTATCGAGAAAATGGTCCGGCAAGGAGACACAATCTCTCCAATTATATTAATTGCATGCTTAGAAGAAGTATGTAAGCTGGGAAGGATCAAGGGCGATGATCAACCGTGAGTGCCTCAACAGCCTTCAGCTTGCCGATGACATTGTCCTGCTCAGCAACGCTGGGGGCACATTGCAACAATTTATTGAGGACCTTAATTGAGAAAGTGTAAGACTAGGTTAAGAAATGTAATATTGAATAATCTGCCAAGCGAACAAGAATCCATGATCGGCAGTCAGGCTGTAGAGCATGTACAGGAGTAAGATTATCTTGGTCAATTACTCACAGGGAACCCTGATCATGAGGGGGAATTTACATTAGAATGAAAATTGGTCGGAGTGCACACAGCTAGCATTACCAAATAGTGACCGGGAGCTCACCGCCTGTCGTTGGAAAGAAAAGCCTACAATCATTCCATTCTTCCAGTACTATCATACGCGGCAGAAACTTTGAGGTTAACAATGAAGTGTGAGAATAAGTTAAGGACCGCTCAAACAAGCGATGAAAGGAAAAAGGTTATGCCTATATAACGCTAAGAGAGAGGAAGAGAGCGGTGTGGATCAGAGAGCAAACGGGAGTAGTGGTATAGTTGAAATTAAAGAGGAAAAATAGGAGCTAGGCAGGCCGCTTAAATTATACAGCAGATAATCGGTGGTACATTAGAGAGAGAGAGAGAGAGAGAACGAAGAGGGAAAGGTAGGGAGGTTAACCAAGGGCGTGCCCGGTTGGCTACCCTACGTGGTACATTAGAATTACAGAGTGGGTACTAGGGGAAAGGAAGCGCAGTCGGGGACGGCGGAAAATTAGGTGGGGTAATAAAATCAGGAAATTAGCAGGCATAACTTGAAATCAGCTAGCAAAAGTCAGGGTTAATTAGAGATCGTGGGGAGAGGCCTTCGTCCTGCAGTGAACACAAAAATAGGCTGATGACGTTTTAGAACATCCGACATTCGTGCGGAATTTTAACGAACTGTTGCTCTTGAGCCGCATTTCGCTTCGTACTGTGAGGCCGCAGCATTCGCATGTTTACAGGAGGGCGTCGGGCGCCGCTTGGATACTTTATTATTTTCCGGTTAAGCGCATGTCTTAGATTATATTAAGTGAAGCGTAGGAAAAATTGAATCAGTTGCACGTGTGTGCTTTTATGTGTCAATTAGCCCGTGGTTTGTTTTGCGCCTGGAACAGTTTCTAATAAGGCGAACCTCGTCCAACGCCCAAAATTTGGGGGGAGGGGGGGCGGGGGGGCATGGGTCAGTAATTCTTTTGAGAGTCGCTAATTAAGATAGGAGTGTGAAAGTTCCTACATTACACTTAACATGGTCCCCAAGTCCCCTGAATGTGCATTCGGTGTCCTGTATGCACATTTACTTTAGGACCCTGGAAAACCTGGCATATAACGGCCGTATAACAAATTGAAATGCTTAAATACGTGATTTTCCACAAAGGCTATAATTACCCACCCCAGATTAAACATTCATCATTCGTTGCCCAAAACATACTTCGTACTTAAAGTAAATATAATGAACGTGCCTCACATAGTTTACCGAGGGGAGAGGCAAAACCAGCTCTAACGCATGAAGATATGAAGATAGCGCGTATACAGTAATTATTTTCAAAGTGCATGATTAATATACACACTTATAACTTTCCGTATACATCCGCTATACCATGGCCCACATCAAAATGCTGCCGTGTTTGGTGCTCACAAGTAAGCAGGGAAACTCTATAAGCTTGATATGGAACCTCTAAATATGGCGGAAACGAGAGTACAGTAGTTTTCATGTAGCACCTAAACCTAAATAACCTGCGCAGTGTAAGTTTGCCCCCGTATCATCGCTGCCATTTTCAACGTTTTCTCAAGATACAAACGTCGACAGCGATTTAGTTGGTTAAAAAAAAATGTGGTTGATCCCTCTTATATAGGAATCGGTATAGAACACGAAAGTGAAACGTGTCTTCACAGAAGTAGTGTAATGTTTATTGCACATTGATATATAATGTCTATTGGTGTTTTGTGGCTAAAGCGCCCTTAGGCGTTGATGCACCCACGCTGACGCCTGGTGGCACGTCTCCTCCATCACGACTACCAACGTCGATGACCATGAGCAACCGTCGTGCATATGGAAGCTGCACTACGCTGCACACGCTAGCACAACGCGAAAGACGAAGCACGTAACTGACACACTAATACAACGCGCAAGACAAAGCACGTAACTGAATCGTCACCGAGTCAAATCAGCGCGTACAGCGCGTCGTAATTGCAGCCTTCGCGATCAACTTCAGAAACATTTTCAGAGCTAATTGCGGAGGCCACGCTCCGCTGTGCTGAGTACGGTGAACGCCACCTAGATGGCGTTGGTAGTGCTTCTTGATGCCAGCGTCCCTTCGAATGCTGGCATCGAGGCGTCGTAGTGCTGAGACCACCGAAGCGTTCACTGTCGGTGCGCGTTAGTGTCATAATGCAGTACTTCTGTTTTCTGCTCGTAGGCGGCGGCACCGCCCCGAGCAAGAGCGCGGGTACACGGAGGAGTGTTATACCCGTGTCACACGGGCGTTTGGAAGGCCTTCCAACCGATAGTCAGTTGACTCAAAGGTCAAGTTCGAGCTGCTACACGTGCGGTTTCGAAGGCCTCCGAGTCAATAGCCTATCGAGTCAACGGAGCACCCTACAACTCTATTGAAATCTGGATGGCCTTTGAGCAACGGAAGCGGAAACAGCGCGAACATGCCGTCTCGTTCACAGTGTGCTCGTACTCACGGTTAGAAAGAACAAATCCAACCAAAATGCTCTAAAAATACTATACATGAGTGTTATTAATTATTCAATAAACTATTTTCGCCACTTCATATGTGCGAACTGCACATACTCTCGACAACAGCGACGTGCTTGTGTTCATTCCTTCCTCCATGTTGTCTAGTACACTCTCCCTCTACTCCATGTGTTGCCGGATTCCGTCATATCGCCGCCATTTCGCAACATAAAATAAATTATAGCGTTTTTAAGTGGTTTTAATGTTCTTTAACTTTTGGTTACATGAAAACGAAAATAAACATCCGCAGTGCCACACAATTTTGCGAGAAACGCCTGAACCACTCAACGGCCTTTCAAAAGTGCCGTGTAGCAGCGCGACAACACCTTCGAGTCGATAGAGTTGTGGCGTTTCGAAGGCCGTCGACTGGAAGGCCTTCCAAATGTACCCGTGCGACACAGGTATTAGATATATAAGGCGCGTCTGTGTAGCTCTCTGCAAATGCGTTTGTGGCGCAATGGGTTAACCGCTCGGCGATCTATCGTCGCGGACCGAGAGGTCGTGGGTTCGATTTCCAAATTTTGCATGTTTGTGGAACTTTTTCTTCTGGTTTCTTTCTTTGTATTATGTTCTATGACGTATTTCCGTGACGGAAATACGTCAGTGAAGTCTTGGTGGACCCCGGCATAAAACACTTTCGTGTTAAAAAAGCGGGAAAACATGCGCATTCCTACAATCCCACCCTTTCTATTGTCATGAAGCCAAATGCATGGTGTCGCTTCTGAGATTTCCTATCTTGAAAATCCTCCAAACTTGCTCTGATTAGTCTGAAGATTTCGTTATCATATTCGATTAGCACTATAAGCGACCATAACTTAAACGCTTTATGGAAAATACTTTTTAAGCTTCTTTCACATCGTTTAAGCTAACGACAACGATTGCAAGGTAATAACCGGGTGTTTTAGCAAACACTTTCAATTTTTTTTAACACGAAAGTGTTTTATGCCGGGGTCCACCAAGACTTCACTGACGTATTTCCGTCACGGAAATACGTCATAGAACATAATACAAAGAAAGAAACCAGAAGAAAAAGTTCCACAAACATGCAAAATTTGGAAATCGAACCCACGACCTCTCGGTCCGCGACGATAGATCGCCGAGCGTTTAACCCATTGCGCCACAAACGCATTTGCAGAGAGCTACACAGACGCGCCTTAACACTCCTCCGTGTACCCGCGCTCTTGCTCGGGGCGGTGCCGCCGCCTACGAGCAGAAAAGAGAAGTACTGCATTATGACACTAACGCGCACCGACAGTGAACGCTTCGGTGGTCTCAGCACTACGACGCCTCGATGCCAGCATTCGAAGGGACGCTGGCATCAAGAAGCACTACCAACGCCACCTAGGTGGCGTTCACCGTACTCAGCACAGCGGAGCGTGGCCTCCGCAATTAGCTCTGAAAATGTTTCTGAAGTTGATCGCGGAGGCTGCAATTACGACGCGCTGTACGCGCTGATTTGACTCGGTGACGATTCAGTTACGTGCTTTGTCTTGCGCGTTGTATTAGTGTGTCAGTTACGTGCTTCGTCTTTCGCGTTGTGCTAGCGTGTGCAGCGTAGTGCAGCTTCCATATGCACGACGGTTGCTCATGGTCATCGACGTTGGTAGTCATGATGGAGGAGACGTGCCACCAGGCGTCAGCGTGGGTGCATCAACGCCTAAGGGCGCTTTAGCCACAAAACACCAATAGACATTATATATCAATGTGCAATAAACATTACACTACTTCTGTGAAGACACGTTTCACTTTCGTGTTCTATACCGATTCCTATATAAGAGGGATCAACCACATTTTTTTTAGGCTCGCTGGGGCTCATATAATACATTTCTAGTGCATGAGCTGGTCTACTCGAAGAGGCGCACATTACTTGCACAAAAATTGAAAGGCATAATAGACTAATTAACAAAAATTCACTAATTAACGCTTGAACTAATTACCGTATGGCGCAAACTGTAATTTACAAATTCTAGTCAAAAAGTTCACCAGGCGCATCCACTTAGAATGAATTCTCAGGATGAAACCAGTTTCGAGATATTAATTCCCGGACTTTGCGAAGAAAAGCATTGGCGTTCCAGTTCCTTTCGTGCTTCAATGCATAAAACGACGTTTTGTTAAGGTAAGCAGAATGACTGTGCATTTTTGCCGCAAGTTTCACGGCGCATATCTCGTAACTGGAATCATCAACACAATTTTTTTTCTAGCGGATATGCCTTGCAGTCTCACCAACTAGAATTTTTATACTGCTATATGTGCCAAAGGTAATTACTTTAAAACGTAATTAGTTGTAATTAGTCTTAAAATTGAGTACGGTTCCTTGGTGTGCGCGTGTGCGGCAGACGGTTTTTTCTAGCGGTGTGATGCCGCGAAGCTGTTGTGCGCCGCTGTGCGACTCGAGACGCTACTTTTGAAGTACCACGAATTCCCCTGCGATCTACAGCGTCGGGAAGCGTGGCTGAAGAATATTTCTCACCAAGGGCCGTCAGGGAAAGGAAGCAAGTGGGAGCCAATCGACAGGTTGCTGATATGTTCATTACATTTTACTGAGAATGACTATAAAAAGCACACAAAGATTAGGCTTTTGCTTCCGACTGCGGTCCCGACTGTGTTTCCCGGTTATCCGCAGTACATGAAAAAAAAAAAAACGGAGAAGATCAGGAACACGGGCAAGATGTAAGATGAGCAGCGCGTAAAAAAAAAAAGAAAAAAAATGTGGTTGATCCCTCTTATATAGGAATCGGTATAGAACACGAAAGTGAAACGTGTCTTCACAGAAGTAGTGTAATGTTTATTGCACATTGATATATAATGTCTATTGGTGTTTTGTGGCTAAAGCGCCCTTAGGCGTTGATGCACCCACGCTGACGCCTGGTGGCACGTCTCCTCCATCACGACTACCAACGTCGATGACCATGAGCAACCGTCGTGCATATGGAAGCTGCACTACGCTGCACACGCTAGCACAACGCGAAAGACGAAGCACGTAACTGACACACTAATACAACGCGCAAGACAAAGCACGTAACTGAATCGTCACCGAGTCAAATCAGCGCGTACAGCGCGTCGTAATTGCAGCCTTCGCGATCAACTTCAGAAACATTTTCAGAGCTAATTGCGGAGGCCACGCTCCGCTGTGCTGAGTACGGTGAACGCCACCTAGGTGGCGTTGGTAGTGCTTCTTGATTAGAGTCACTGGAAAAATTTTAGAGTATCGCATTTGTTTTCCGCGCGCCGCCGCCTGCCGCGGCCACCGGTGATTGGGGCGCTCGTGTCACGTGACCTTTTGCCGCCATATTTCTTCCAAGCCCTTTCAGTTGGCACGTCGAACCCGTAGCGTACGCACCGCGCACGGAGAGCACTTCGCCGTTTCGTTCAACGCTTCCGTTGCGCTTGCGAACACAGGCGTCAGAAATAATCCATCATCATGCCTGGTTGCTGCGCCTTCGGGTGTAGCAACCGAACGGAGTCCGGGAAGGCATTTTTCTCTATTCCGTGCGGGAAGGACGACGGTGAACGACGTTCTGCGTGGCTCCACAGAATTGGCCGCAAAAACTTCGCGCCCTCGAAGAACACCCGCTTGTGCGAGGTAAGTTTCTTGAATAACTAGTTTGCTGGACAGTTATTGCTTTCAAGTGACTGTACTTGCGTGTGACCGCTAAACTTTACCTGTCCAGTTCACGCTCATCGCTCTGCGTGCGGCTATTGAACACTATGTAGCTAGCACACGTGGTTTTGAGTGAGCTGTTCGGTTCGCGCGGCTCGCTTTGTTTTGCGCTATTGAAAATCGCCCAGTACCTATGTTTCAAGTAAGCTCCTCTACTTAGTGCTGTTGAAAACATCGCAATACGTACTTTCTAGCAAGCTCTCCACTGTTTCATTCGGTTTGCGCGCCGCGTTTGAAGAAAACGCACATACATGTCAAGTAAGCTGCAGTAATTCGCGCGGCTCGTTGGAAACAACAAACATGCATTTGAAGTGAGCGTGTTGTGCTACAGAGTAAAAGGAGGCGGTTCCCATGAATAACGTGTTTTAAACAAGCACCAGGTCTATACAGAAAATGTCGCTTCAAAATGTCTTCTATAGATTTCCTGACTCTGTTTTTTGCGACTACTTACACTTTAGATATTTTAAGCACTATCACAGGGTAGGTTTATTAACATTCCTGTTTTTCTTTGTTTTCTCCATGGACAAACTATAGGACCATTTCATTCCTGATGATTTTGAGAAACCAAGAGTCGATGGTAAAAAGAAGTTGAAGTGGAAGGCAATACCAAGCATTTTTGCACATCGGCCGCAGAAAAATCCCAGAAAGCCACCATTTCCTAGACTCCAATACTCGCTGCAAGCAAGCACTGTCTCGCAACCAGACTGCCGCCAGCCGACAACTGATATCCTGGGAGATGCAGTTGAGGCACCACAGCCAACAGGGAGCCAAGGAGCATCTGAGGTCCCAGAAGACACTCCAGGTACCCAGGGAGCACCTGACTTCCTAGGAGAGACTGACAGCTCTGCTGTGATTGGAAATCCAGCAATGGAATGCACCACAGCAGGTACTGTGTGTATTATGCAGTTACGCAAATTCACAGTATATTTGAAAACATAAATTCTAGTCTGAAATCCTCTGGATTGCATTTATTGAATTGTGATCAAGTAATAAGCATTGCCTGAATGTAAAATGCGATCAATTAAAGGGAACACTCTTGTATGTGGCCTTCACTTTGCTGACACTCTTGCTACAAGTGGTGAATAAAGCTATCGCTTGTTTACCTACAGCATGATCAAAACAGACAGGACAGTAAGTGAAGGATTAGACGAGCACTGTGGCGAATTGTTACGGCATTGTGGCTCTCTTTTTCATGTCTGAGAAAATTGTCCAGGCTGTGCAGTCACGCGCAGAGGCCTCAAGTTCAGTATTACACAGTGCTTGCAAGAACAGACACAGGTAGAGATTAGTGCCGTGCGGTGACCATGTTTGCGAAATTTCGCTGTCATGCGAATTTTGCACTTCGGCTAGACTGGTTGATGTATCAACAAAAAATTGCGGGAACCTTTTTTCTAGGTTGAAGAACCAATTTGGTTTTACATTGCTCATGTACACCTGTTTTTTGTTACATCTGGTTTGGAGGAACAAAAACGAAAAAGCCCACATCATAGAGGAGGCATACCAGATTGAAAAACGTTCTTGTTCATAGTGTTATTCAATCGTGTCTAGCGGTTTTTTGGGTGGCACTTTCAATGTTATTGGTTTGTGCATATCTGAGTGTTTTCTATTTATATGTGATTTACTCGCAATAAATATTCTGCGTGAGTAAAAACATAGGTAAATGTAGTTGCATAGATTCACCCAACTAGCAACAGCAAAAGCAGCAAACTGCACATTTATGGAGAAAGGCGCCACTTCCATCAGCCACAAGTCATCTGCTGCAAAGCCGATTTTAGGCTTTCCAGATGAAAAAATTCACCTGTGCTTTACATTCACGTGTTCACTTATGTCTACTAGCAGGTGTGTCATGTATTTTATCTGGATCACTGCGTTCAGCAGAGCTCTTATTTATGCCGTTAATTTATCCCCTTCACCGTCAACTTCAAGATTTTGCACAATATCTTGTAACCTGTCTTTACACAATCTTTGCTTCTTGGGCCAATCCATCCTGACATCGTCTCATTTGCAGTGTTTCTGTCACGTTCGAGAACATACCAACAAGCCCAACTCAATGTTTCTCGATGCTCTTTTTTCTTCAGTGTTTTAGAGCCAAACTGCGTATTTTAAGCATTCACCAAATCGCCCATAGATTCAACCTTATCTTAAATGCAACTTCGAACACCACCTATTATCATAGTTCCACACATTCATTTTAAATCCTTATTTCAGATTCTCGAAAGATTTTATTGTTGGAATTATTTGCTAAATAATGCATTAAATCAATTTTGCAGCAGAAGATGACCCAATGGATGAGGTTCTAGTGTTAAAACGCCAACTCAACCTGGAACAAAAAAAAACGAGCGAAGGCTGAAGAAGAATGTAGAAACCTGCGACAGTCCTTCGACAAGATTTTTGCAGAAGATCAACTGCGTTATTTGCAAAAAGGGACAATGAGGGGATCTGCGTGGACTGACAAAACAATTCAGGAGTCGTTAAAAGTGCGACTCGCCTGCGGATCGAGAGGTTACGAGTACCTCCGCGACAATGGATGGCCACTGCCTGCAGAGAGAACGCTCCAAAAGAACATCGAGAACATCAAGTTTTCGCCAGGTACGTATCACCCTTTTTGTACAGGAAACAATCTCGGAGCAACAATAGATCATTAATGCAGTAATTTTGTCTTTTTCAGGTAACCAGCAGAGAGCTAGCTGTGAGTGATACACTACTGTGTACGACACACACGAAACGGAACAGTTATCATGAGCATCTGGTTTGATTCAGATAATTGTCTCTCTGCTGGTTACCTTTGTTGCCAGTTTATCTAGAGAATTGTTGAACCATGGGTAAGATTTTCACTAAGGTAGTTTCTGCGTTTAAACTTGACCTCATTACCCAAAAGTGTACAGCGTCGGTGAGAACAGTCCGCCGTATCGTTACAGGTATTCTTGAAGACATATTTCCTGCACTTGCGGCAAAAGTTTCAACATTCAAATCAGAAGACCGGTATGCTGTTGTCATGCTTGACGAAATGCAACTTACCCCAGGGCTTGACTACGATTGTACTACAAATTCTATCATCGGTAAGTACTCAAGCAGGTTTTTAAATGTGGCCTTGGTGTAAAAGCATATAAAGCATTGCCGCATATTAGCACTTAAATTGAAAAATAAAGTAGGGCATGTTCTTTAGCTGAACAGAAAGTGTGTTACATGTGCTTTGAAGTTCAGGCGTGCTCCAGACGTGAAATCGACAGCCCACTTAGTACCTCAAATGCTATATGATGCTATAGCACTGTACAGTATCCACTAAAAGGCACATAGCCAACACAGAAATACATCAAGATGTCTACCCAGCAAACTTCAGCATACAGATAAACATGTTTATTCATTGGACTACTAAATGATACCATAACAGCATTCACGGATGTTGTTCATTGGATGAAATGTGGGCATTCATCTCCGGCACTTAAAAGCAAATTAATTAGCAGTGAAGCATTTAAGCAAATAAAACGCCTCATTGCGGGTAGTGTATATAAAAAGATGCCTCCGAGCAAAATATTGCTTCACTTTATTTCTTTTTATTTTTTGATAAAAAGGGTACTCCTGAAGTAAAAGAAGTCCAAACTTCCTTTTTTTCATTTGGTGCTCTAACCACTCTGCCAATTACATAAATGTGACATCGCAGGCTTGTGTGTATCTTCCCCTATTTTCACCGTCTTCCTGCTCGAAAGATTCCAAATTGTGCACAGTAATATTTCTTTATTGGAAACAGTTAGGTACCCCTATCAGATGCTTCCAAAATCTATCATTGAGCTCGTGTGGAAATTCCAATGTAATGTCACCCATTACTATTCATTTTTGCATGTTTACCCAAGCCTTAGATCATTGTGAAACTCGCTTGGAACTATTGAAGTGTAATATACCAATCTAATGTAAAAAAAAAACGTTTCTTTCATTCTCTTTAAAGAACTATTCATTCTGGCTTATGACGCGGTTTCCAAATGTGCATTTGTGTCCAACTTTAACAGGATATCCTACAGTAACATCATCGGACCCGAGTGCAGCAGCAGGATTTGCAACACATGCCCTTGTGTTTATGCTTGGGGGAATTACGTCCAGGTGGAAACAGACAGTGGCATACCATTTCTCTGGTAAGTAATGCATCACTACATCATTTCTGGAATGCACAACATACTTAAGAGGCCCCCTGAAACACTTTTTGAACATAGTGAGAAAATGTTGCCGATTGGCCATAGAGGCTGCTATGAACATGAGCCTAATATTACTGCACTGCATGCAGCAGAAAATTTGCCATCTCGTGTCAAACACGGTGATAAATCGCTTTCCCTCGCTTCCGCAATGCCGTCACATCAAAACCAGTTAGCCGACCAATGCTATTGGCTGAAAAGCATTCTCAGTAATACGTAATTGCCAATTCTGAGTTAAATAAATGAAATGTATATGTTTGTAATCTCAACAACACCGGAAAATCATTTCATCTTTGCCCTGTGCGTAGCTGCGTCTGCTGCGCGTGGCCTTTGCGATGTTAGCAGCAGCGTACTGCATGGAATGGTCTACTGTGGCCACCTCTAGGTGCCACAAGCCATTTTGCCACTGCAACAATCGGCTTGTAGTTGAATGCCACTGCAACACCGCTGTATAGTCTCCAGTGCACTAGTGGAGACGAAAAGAGAGATCCAGGTATCGGTGCGGTAGCTCCTTTAATTAGAAAGGATTCGAAAACTTTTTGAAGCACGTGATTCTTGAGACGAGGTACTTTAATAGCGAGGTCCATTCTAGGATTAGTTAGAAAGTGTTTGAGCCTCCCCCCCCCCCCCCCAAAAAAAAAACTCATCTTTTCACTCTCTGTTAAGTTTCCATTAAAATGAATGATATTAAGCTACAAAAGAAGTACACCTGTCATGAGGATTTTGGTCTTTTTGTTGCAGCTGATTCCTTTGACGCAAAGCAGTATTGGCCTTACTTTTCGACATCATCGCGCGATGTGAAGCCATTGGTCTGTCAGTAGACTGTGTTACTTCCGACATGGGGAGTGAAAACTATACCATATGGAGGTTGTGCAATATAGCCACAAGGTATGGGCACCCACGTACTACATGCCCCCACCTCTGTCAAGGAGATCGCAACCAGCACTTCCTTGCGGATGCACCCCACCTTCTGAAAAACTTGCGTGGTCATCTGGTGAGACAGCAGAAGATAGTTCTAGATTAGGCAACTGTGGTAAACAATGAGTTGCCAACCAATGAGGTATGTTATCTTGCAAGCAATTGCATTTCCTGTAGTTGCTGAAACTAGCTCCTTTATTCTGTATTTTTCTTTTAATGTTCACAAGCTCTCATACTTCAGTCTCTGCAAATCAACAGCCTGTTACATCCACTGCAGGCCTCTGCCAGCAACCTCCTCGTGCTCTTGTCTTGCAACAGCTGACTCCATGTTATGCCTGCAAATTTCCTAATTTCATCAACCACCCAAATCTCTACCGTCCTAAAGTGTGCTTCCCTTCTCTTGGTGCCATTTTAGTTGTACTAATAGACCAACCATTATCTACTCTACACATTTATGACTTTTCTTCTTAATCTTAATTAATATTAGTATAAACCTTTGTCACTGACCTGTACACGACGATTTTGATGTTTCGGTGCCCGTAAGAAAACCTCGTTTGAGTGACCAACTTGTTCAAGCATGTAAGTTGGTCACTGCTGAAACAGCAAATGTACTCTTAAATATGTGCCAAAGTGACTTTGTATAAATAGGGTAATGATTGCCATACATTTTGTTAAGCTATGTCACCACCTTCGAGAAAAAAAATAACAATTTTAGTCAAAAGGCTGCCGTTACATTTGTATCTTGTAGAGTTTATGTAGTTGGAACCTTTCAGATGATTGCATTATGAAAACTATAAAAATATTTTTTTATTTTATTTAAAATTTTTCTAAATATGAGTTGCGCCAACCGTCACAACTACGAAATGGTAGGCACGAAACAAATACCACTTGGCAGGAACCTTGCGGGGATCCTAACTAACTAACACTTGGCAGGAACCTAACTGCAACACACCACCAAGATAGCCGATAGCCATATCTTGGAGCAAAAGTGCATGATCAAAAGGCTGAAAAATGTAACTTGTAGCAGATTGTTTTCCGAAACAATTGCCCATAGTATGAAAAGTCACCCCTCATTTTGGTTATTCTGCTTCATTGCACAGCGCAATGTATACAGAAACAGCATGTAAAACTTCATTCAAAAATATTTATTACAGAAAAGTTATCACTGCTTGTGTAACTATAAAATGAAAAAACACTTTGAGAAAAATGGGTTCGAACGTAAGCATATGTCTAGGTGTTAAAAGCCCTCTAGTGAAAGTTTAAACTGATTCGGAAACAGCAAGTGTCCCAGAATGCTTCTAAAAGCTTTTATAACAACTATTAAAACAAATTAACATTCCATAATATTCAAAGGAAACGATATATTTGATGGAATTGCTCATGTTTTGAAATAAAATAAGCTGTTTCAGATGCAAGCAGCAGGGGTTGGAAAAACACTCATTACTTTTCAACGCCTTAAAGTGGAAATGTAATTGTTTTGCTAAGTATTCTAGAACAACCAGAGAGCTTATAATAGTAGCTTCGAACCAATATTTTTTCTGAAATTTCGTTTTTGAAGGTCGTGATATACCTTAAGGCTGTTGTCACTAGTTAAAAGTTCCAGTCTCTAAATGTTACTTCTATTATTTTTGTTTTGTCGTTTGCTGCACAATGCCTAGTTTTTTTTTTTTCTCAAGCTTCTTTGTTCCATGTTTACACCCCACAAGTTATTACTTGTAGGATAGTGTCTTTTTTTAAGAAACAATGGTAAGCTGCCAGCCATGCATCAGGAGTGCCTGCCAAATGCAATTTCTGTTATTTATATTGTCTTCTCGTGATGCAGTCCCCTCTGACCTATTTATTGGCCTTGATATTCTTTAACAGGTTCAAGAGGCTGAATGACAATGACGAACTCATTCATTCACCAGCCTAAAGAATATCACTTTAATTTTTGCCGGTTGGAGTGCTAAATCACCAGTAGCTTGCAGATATATGATAGTGAATATTAGCAGCGAGATGGTTTCCTCACCTTACTTTGGAAGTGTAAACTCCAAATTAGGATTCAGTGTTTGCGTGTCGTTTCTCTTGAGATTTCTTGCCATCACAGGGCCACATCACGTATCAACATAGCTGCATAAAAGATAAAGTGTGACCATGAAATGTTGTATATTTTCTTTCAGGTCAGCCTAAAGTATGTTCAGCAGCTGTGCGAAATCGATGAAAAGCACAGCCTCAAGCTTACCCCGCGTTTAAAGCTTAAGCAGTTAAACCCCAGTAATTATGACAAAATGAACGTTAGCACAGTTTGTGCCTTGTTCAATCACAGTATTGCAGCTGCTCTAAGATTTCTGGTAGAGCAGAAGAAGATAGAAGACAAAGCCTTCACAACTGCTTGGTTTTTAGACAGAGTGTTTAGGTGGTTTTCCCTGATGACGTCAAGGACACCAACCCTGACACTGAGTGATTTATGCCCACATAAAGGCAAACAGACGGGGGCATTTCTTGGAGATTTTATTGAAATGTTCAGGAAGCTTCAAACTTTTTACCAAAGCAGGCCTAATGCATCATGGAAATCTGTGCAGACTGGGATGATCATAACAACAACTATGGCACTAAATCTTCGCCAACTGTATGTTAGATCCAAGGGCTTAAAGTTCCTGCTGCTAAGTCGCTTCTGCCAGGATGCCCTGGAAAATCTTTTTAGTGCTATACGAGTATAAGAGCCAGCGAATTTAAGTATGCACTGCGATTTATAGTGCTTGCACAGTTCTTTAAACCAAGCAAGCATGGCAGCTATGATACTTATGACTCTGTTCACTTGACGGATTTTCTGTGCTAGAGCGCAGCGCTTAAGCGCAGAACTGTGCTTAAGCGCAGAACTAGAGCCCGTGCAGATGTCCGTTATGACAGAGAATCTTGTACCAGAGGAGCAGGAATCACTGGAGTACTCGGCAGGGTACATTGCTCAAAGTGTCAGTAAGAAGCATGGACTCTGTGACCATTGCAAAACCGCATTGGTCGAAACTGACACCACTCGGGCTGGCTTGCTTTTGGAGTTAAAGCACTATGTAGCCAACTAATCGTCCTTGTGGACACCATCTGCTTCACTCATGTCCCTCTTAAAATGTGCAGAAACCTACTAAAGAAAAAAATGAAGATTCACTTGGTAGCACGAAAACTTCAGCTAAAACACGTTGGTGCCTTGATTGCAGCAATTGAGCCTGCATTTTCAGCACTTCCTACGCGCCATGATGTTGCCAGTAAGGTTGTGCACCAGTTTCTGTTGTGCAGACTACGCTTTAGTTTGCGTAAAAACAATGAAGAAATGCAGAAGAAAGCACCTCAACGACCAAAGTGCACATCGAAAAGTGTGGGTATGTGTGCGGCTGTCAGTAATGTAAAGTAAGATGACTAAGAAGGACACTAAAAAGAATCAATTTTTAGAAAGAGTAAATTAGCCGTATACCTTAACAAATACCACTTGCCACGAGAAGCGGCTTGGTAAGCCAGCAAAAATGCCTTGCAGTGTCCCATGCTCACGCGCTGAGG
The DNA here is from genome assembly GCF_013339745.2 of Dermacentor silvarum. Taxonomy (NCBI): domain Eukaryota; kingdom Metazoa; phylum Arthropoda; class Arachnida; order Ixodida; family Ixodidae; genus Dermacentor; species Dermacentor silvarum. The sequence goes on from NC_051155.1 coordinate 205,442,036, forward strand.
CATCGCGGCTTTTGACAGCATCTGCTAGGGCCTAGTTAACAGTTCACTTGTAAAGGTGGACTGCATTGGGTTCTAAAAGAGCCAAGCCCTGAACGTAGGAAGCTTAAATGACATTTACTGAGTCATAACAAACCAAATCTAAGATAATCCTTCGAAATACATGACGCTACAATGATGTTTCGGTGTGGAAACAAAAAGATGGAACTTAAACCTCCATTTTCCTATTTAATAATCAACCTATTAACAATCAGTCACCAAAGAGTTTGGACAGATTACGTTGTTAGTAAAAGTTTAGTTAGTGTTTCTCTTTAGTGTCCCTGTAGGTCTTCCTGCTATTGCAAAAAGTTTATATTTAGAGGGTTTATATAATTGTTTGCTCTTGAGAACCTCTGGTCATAACGAATACTGTGGGTAGTTTATCAGCTAGAGCTTACTGTGTGAAGCAAATGTGAATGTAGCTTAAGTTTTCAGAAGCGAAGTGCAAACTCGGTAGTGGACTTTCATTTCCTAGAGTAGAATGTGACAAAATTTTAAAGTGGAATATAGTTTTATGTATTAACTATGATGCTGCTTACCCAGAGCAATGAAAATCTCATTCCTAGCGAGTGAAAAAGGCAGTATCACCATATTTTGCTGATTTATTGAGTTTTTATTACTATTTTATATTGTTTATTACTGCCTATTTATTTTAATTTCTCTGTCAGCCATGAAACGGTAAACAGGACGCTTGTCTACAAATTACAGTTGCGTGCAATGGACTATCTCTTACTCTGTGATATCTTAAATTTCTATTGACAGACGAGTATGTCTATTTGTGCTAGTCAAAGTAGCTTTCCTGACAAGTTTATTTGTGTACTGTAGAAATATATATAACCTGGAGGGTGTACTAACTCTTTAGTCCCTGCTCATGACATGGTAGAGTTTGAAATGTATAAAGTCATTTTCATAACACGTTTGTAGTTATTGTGCAAGTTCATAATCAATACATCTCACTCTGTAATATTTTTAAATCGCATTTATAAACTAAGTTACATGTATTTGTCCTAGTCACAGTCGCTTTCCTGGCAAGTTCATTTCTGTATTGTACAAGGAATAACCTGGAGGTGTACCTCCAAGTTATTAAGTGCCTGCTTGTGACCTGGCAGAGTGCAAAATGTATAAGGTTTTATTGCGATAGCAATTATATGGACACTCCAAAGCGGATTTCTGCCGTCGGCGTCGTCGCCGCCGTGACGTTCTGCATGACGTCAACGGCGATGAAATCGTCGCCGCGCTCCGGACGCTGTATGTGTGAGTGAAAGCGTGCGAGCGACGCGCGCTTTCACGGGGAGCGAACGCACGTCGGAAAGCAAACGCGCGTTCTGGGCCGTGCTCCCTTAAGGGCTGCAGAATTAAGCGTCTCTTTCCTCCTTTACAATCACCATATATAGAGAGCAAACGCGACTTCTTCTGTCGCGCGAAAGGCCGTGGGAGGACGGGAGGAAGGGAGGGAGGGAGGGGAGGCGACGTTTAGCTGCGGCACCAAATGCGTATTTATATAAAAACGTTGCGAGGCAAGAAGGTGGGTAAGATTTCCGACGCAGCTCGACGAGTGTCCCATTATGATCTCGTCGAAAACCTCCCAGCCGCCCCCAGAGTCACCGGCAACAGTCACAAACGCCGCGCCGGTCGGTGCGAACGCGGGCAAAACGCCGACGGCGTCGACAACCGTTCTGCGCGTTGCTGGTGCTGCTGCATGTGCAAGTTTATACAGCTGATAAAACTACTATCCTTACTCCGTATAGCTATCTACTAATTTGCTATCGCAATTGATGCTTCGCCTTTCGGGTGAAACTGCGACAAATTTTTTAACATGTCAAATGTTTGTTATTGTGCGTGTCCATGATCACTATATCTTGCTCTTTGTGATATTTTAAAATCTCATTTTCAAACATTTGTATTTGACCTAGTTACAATAGCTTAAATTTCCTAGCAATTTTATTGCAGTACTGTAAAATAAGTAATAACCTGGAGGGTGTACGTCCAGGTTATTCAGTACCTACTTGTTACATGGCAGAGTGAAAAATTTATAAATTTTTTTTCACATGTCCAATGTTTGTTAGCGTGCATGATCACTGAAACATGGGTGATATGCATGTTAGAAAATCTTAATGGCGTGTTCTTTAATTACTGTATAGGTGTGTCGATAGAGCTTCTAGACTCCCATTGCGCCAGTGTTTCTCAAAAGCATAATTCTGCAGTTCAGGCAAGATGAAAAGGGTAACGAAAGATGGATACTTGCATAAAATGGATGAATAATGGAAGCCTCAACCCATAGTAACATTTCGACAAGAGCACGTGTCTTTGTCGGGACCCTGACGAAGGCCAAGTCCCCGTGTAGAAACGCTGACTCTAGCTTGAGGCTTCCTTGGTTTGTCCACAATTAACTCTGCAGTTTAATGTTAAACACAGTCATCGGGCTAGAGGTTTCACTGTCGAATGCCTGCTATTGTGTGAAAACTTGGTGTTGCAATATAGACTGTTTCTTCAGTGGCGTATATTACTGTTGTGAAATAAATATGATGCTTGCCTCCACATCTTACTTTGTGACTGCATGCTGTTCTGAAAATGCAAATTTTGCTGACAGCGTGAAGCAATTCAGGGACAAATTCTTTGGTGTACCTTATACAGGGAGGCTGTAAAATAGTTATTTATTGCAAACCTGCTACAGCATGATTATTAATGCCTGTCAACATCTACAGCACATCTATAAGAGCCTCATACATCTTTTTATGCCGTGAGTGCAGTGATAAGAGCATCATTTAAAAAATAGAAGTGCTCAATGTTACAATTTCATTTCAGAAACCTAGTTTTTACCGTGTCTTCGGAACTTTTCTTTCAAAAATATCTTTTGTGGTAATGATCCCATTCACATCAAGGGTATACAATAAAAGGAGCACGATCCAAACTAAATATAAGAAAACCGCACCACTGTTTAGTACTGGCAATGTCAACACGATAATCCAGAACACAGTAACACATTGGAAATAAGTGCACTAAAAGGTTCACGTTATCAAAGGTACAAAGAGACATACGTACACATTCTTTACAGCCGTATGCGGATACCTGCTTGAGTTTCGCGTGAATTAAAAGCTGTTAACCAGTCGTTTACAACATTACCTTCAGAGAGCTTATTTGACATTGATGAGAACATTACAAGCACGTATTCGCAAACACGCCAGAGCCGTAAGACACGAAGTTTGCTTGCAGCGGTTACTGGCGTTTTATCATTTTTACGTCACAGGCAGCTTTATAAATCTAGATAAAAATTACTGCTTACACCTCGCTCCGATTATACAGATAAACCAGCGCAGCAGTAAGCTGTTTACATTTGCTTAATTTTGTACTTCGAAAGGACGCGAACGAACACTATGAAGGCAACCTGGACACACACTGCACATTCAATCGGCTGTCAAGCTGCGTTTTTAGCGCAAACGCAACCTCAAGGCACAGTTTTCATGTAAACGACGTTTCAAGCGAATTCACTGGGCGCATACAAGTATGTTTGCAGCAGCTCTGCACATAGCACTTGACGCAAGACGAAGTCCATAAAGCGACACGTAGAGCATCGGAACCATCGCCAGCACATTTTATACGTTCCGTCGCTTACCGCGCAGTACGTTCATTATTACCATCGATATCTCGGTGTCACTTGTGACAACCACTTGAAGAAAAACGCAAAAATAATCCAGTTTCGCGAAACGGAACGCGAAATCTAGGGGGGAAATCCGTCGGTTAGCTCAACGCTACTCAATGCACGCTGGCACCGCTACAGCGCGTCGGCGGTCTGGAAGCGCGTCGGCGGTCTGCGGCCACCCAATGTTGCCGGCATGCCGCATACCTTTGCGGTACTCTGAATTTTGTTCCAGTGACTCTAGCTGATTAGGGTTCACAGCACACCTAGCGGGTGTGTGGTATCTACACAGACTCGGATATTGGGACCACAGGAAAACTAATCTCGAAGGCTATTTTCTTTCGATTAGAAAAATTACACGGCCTCCAAGATCGCTTTTGTGCGAATGCTCGTCCCGGAGGCCATATTTCGATTTTTTGATCCGTTGCTTGCATGCATTGAGTAGCTTCGTGTAAGCTGTACCGCCAGGGCAGAAACCACACGATGCCACTGTGTCTTTATATAGACATTTTAAATAAACATGACAATTGTTAGAAAGACACTAAACTTTATTTTTAAGTCATATTCTCAGTAAGCACATGCACACTTTTTTTCGCAACGTTCGATGAACGCAACCTCAAAAAGATGGGTGCACTGCACAATGCAACACATGTCAATACAGCTGCTATATGTTGCGAATAAGTTTTACAAAAGGAATAAACAGGCAATATTATCACAAACCACACAAAACAGTAAAACTGCAGAAGACAGCATTGTCATTAAATAGGGAAACAACGCTCGTCCTTTGAAGCCTAACCTTTTTTATTAAGTACTAGATTCGGGCTGCATAGCAAACAAGGAATGAAGGCTGCTCACTACAGTTGTCCGCCAACCACGCTCTCTCCCTGTCCTGCCGTTGTTAATCCACCACGCAACACAGCAGTAATTCCCGTAGTACTTGACTTCGACCGGCATGACCTGAAAAAAAAAGTATTGGTTATGTCTTCGCTCCCGCCTTCGCACAAATTTTCACCTATGCACTTCACATCGTCCTTTCGCGAAAAGCGTCAGGTGCAAGTGCCGCAGCTAAAAAAAAAGCTACTTTCGGTGCCATGCATGCGCTACTGAGGCAGGAGTGTTTATTCAGAATACGTCGCAACCACTGCTTATAAACATTCTCAATTCGCAAGTTCTCTCTAATTGCACTCGTAACAAATGCTTCAAGCAATGTGCGAACGCCCCGAATAACGATCCTAAGCATAACTGCATTCTTTCACACAACTGCACACACATGCATTGAACGGATATTCTACGATTGGATCGTACCCATGTCATCAACCCCGTAATAGAGAAACCTGCGGAGGACAATCAACCTCTCTACATGACTTTCATAGATTATGAAAAAGCATTTGATTCAGTAGAGATACCAGCAGTCATAGAGGCATTACGTAGCCAAGGAGTACAGGATGCATACGTGAATATATTGGCAAATATCTACATGGATTGCACAGCAACGTTGGTTCTCCACAAGAAGAGTAAAAAGTTACCTATCAATAAAGGGGCCAGGCAAGGAGACACAATCTCTCCAATGCATGCTTACTGCATGCTTAGAAGTATTCAAGCTCTTAGACTCGAAAGGCTTAGGATGAAGAATCAACGGATAATATCTCAGCAACCTTCGGTTTGCAGATAACATTGTCCTATTCAGCAGCAATGGGGACGAATTACAGCAAATGATTGAGAACCTTAACCGAGAAAGTTTAGGAGTGTAGTTGAAGATTAACATGCCGAAAACAAAGGTTGTGTTCAATAGCCTGGCAAGAGAACAAGAAATCAGGATCGCCAGTCAGCCACTAGAGTTCGCAAAGGAGTACGTTTATCTAGGTGAATTCCTCATGGGGGACCCTGATCATGAGAAAGAAACTTATAGGAGAATAAAATGGGGCGCCGAAGTGCATACGGCAGGCATTACCAAATCCTGACTGGGAGATTACCACTGTCGTTCAAAAGAAAATTGTACACTCATTGCATTCTACCGGTGCTAACATGTGGGGCAGAAACTTGGAGGTGAACAAAGAAGCTCGAGAACAAGTTAAGGATCGCACAAAGAGTGATGGAGCAAAAAAATATTAGGCCTAACCTTAAGAGACAGGAAGAGAGCGGTGTGGATCAGAGAACAAACGGGGATAGCCGATATTCTAGTTGACATTAGGCGGAAAAAGTGGCGCTGGGCAGGCCATGTAATGCCTAGGATGGATAACCGGTGGGCTATTAGGGTTACAGAATGGATACCAAGAGAAGGGAAGCGCAGTCGAGGACGGCAGAAATCTAGGTGGAGTGATGAAGTTTGGAAATTTGCAGGCGCAAGTTGGGAATCAGCTACCGCAAGACAGGGGTAATTGGAGATCGCAGCGAGAGGCCATCGTCCTGCAGTGGACATAAATATAGGCTGATGATGATGATGCATTGAATGCAGATTGAATGCAGAAGAAAGAATTTGTTCGCAAACGTGCTGCACAGCATCCCAAATTGCTGTTTCCTACTGTGAAGCAATCCACGAACATCATGCACGAAGTGAAGAACACAAAAAAGCTCTCTGCGCCGAACAGCACAATGCGACAAATGTCAACTTATTGCTGAAGTGACAAATACATAAGGAATTTGCAAAGTAATGAAGGCAAAAAAGAACGTAATGAAGGCGTTCTTACCAAGCAGCTGCTTGGTAAGAACGCCTTCATCACAACAGCAGCCAAGCAGACAGACGTTCAGGCAGACGAACCCAGCGAAGACCACGGAGATGTCATCGCACATCTTTTATGGCGTTGCCTTGCCTGATCACACCATGTTCATGATCACGTCATCCAGCCATCGACGCCATGCTGACCTTATATGGTCATGACAGCCGTACTGATCGATGATTTCGAACTGTCCAATCGCAGACGATAAAAACGGAATTAGAGCCGCACTGCGAGCCAGCGAAAGCCACGTCTACAGCCACATAGACAAGTAGACGTGTAGTGCACTAGAAAAGTTAACACAGTAGATAACTAGTACGCGCGTTTCCTTGGAGACCGGGAGTGTTGTATTGCCCTATAGAGGGCGGTATGAAGCTGCGTAGCTCCGCCGCTTTTAGGCTGGGCCGGTATTTTGTAGCGATGACTTTAAAGTAATAATGCCTTTTCGCGCTTATCGCGCTTTGTCAGTGGTCAGAGCGACGGTCCGCTCGCGTTATCAACGAGATCAGCCGGCCGTGAGCGGTGGATGATAAGACTATTCCAAAATAAGTCATAAGGCATCGCTACAAAATAGCGGCCCTGGAGTGTCCACTCTTGTAATTCGTATGTTACTCTATGGGCCAAGTCCCAATTTGACCTGCCGACGATGCTAGCGCCATCTGGATAAGATTTTCGCAAGTAGGCGACCCGAGTGAGCCGGTGTTGTTATGTTAGAAAGGCTCGCAAAATAGTTTGTATTCGAGTTTCCTCGTAACAGAATTACGTTTTCTCGTACATTCAAATAACAGTCCGACGCCACCATGTCTGTAGGTTGTCCTTAAGTTGTACTTTGCCATTTTTCTGACGGATTTCACTGTGAAAAATTCAATTTTTTTTCACTAACATCTTGCACCACGACGAAGGGCCTGCGCGGTCGGGGTGGTTCGGAAGGATTTTTCTCCTGCACTAACATTTGCGCCACGCAGAGGGCCGGCTCGGTGGGTGGTTGCGGATGATTTTATCCGCCACGGACGCCGACATTGGATTTTCTGCGACACGGGGCCATTAAGGCTATCGCGCTAGAATATCGCGCTCGTTAACCGCGGGCACTTGTCAAAACACTGGCGTTGGGAAGCGCGGCCGCAGCGAGCGAAGTGACCTTCGCGCTGTGATCGCTTCAACGCAAACTGAGCGACGAGAACACCGCCGCGCAAAGTACGCAGTTGGTGCCGGAGTGGAACGCCCCGCCGCCCCCCTCCCTCCCTGCGCGCGCAGATTGAGCCTCAATTAGCCTCAATCGTCGGTTCCCCAATGCGCGCGGTCGCCAAATGCGCATTTGCTATCGGTAACGCCCCTGTAGCTGTTGGAGAACATCAGCGCCCCCTTTCCCTCGTTCCCTTCCATGGAGGAAGGAACTCACAGGGAGCGTCACGTGATTCCGCTAGCCTCGGCAAGCCAACCTTCTCTCAAGCCGCCCCTCCCGCTCTTCGGGGCCGTGTGCGCGGTGCCTCTTGGGTGGGAATAGGCCCACATGGTTGCCGGACCATCCGTGATTGTTTGGTACGTGGTAACGATTAGCGCTTGCCGTCAAAGGCATGGAGGCCCTTAGCAAGTAGTATAACATGTATAACGCGTTGGTTTGTGCTACCGCCAGTGGCGTACCAACCATTTTTCGAGTGGGGGGGGGGGGAGGCAAACCGCAATAAATCTGACCTTTGTATCTCTCTCTCTCTCTCTCTCTCTCTATCTATATATATATATATATATATAGTATATATATGTATATATATACATACAAATAGTGCGAATTGCTGTTACAGTAAGCGAAAGAGCCTAGAAATGCGTCTATCAGTTATTTTTATATTTCACAGCCTTCGACCTATTTATCAATCACACATGGTGAACCATGGCGGCCCGAACTATTCTTTGAATTTGCATTTATTTCTTGTAACTATATAAAATTTCAAAATGATGCAGCCATAAAAGACAATGAGTGTTCCACAGAGTTCTCGGATTCCACCAAGTATATATAGCCGCAGTACAGCGCACGTAAAAAATGCACATCTGTTACAGACAATTTTACTAATTAAAGAATTGTACTTGGTTTTGAAATCTACATCATAAGTGTATCTCTAGTTTAGGTAATAGTATTGTCGAGGGTCTACGTAACGAAGTACAATCAACATATAATACTTGCGATATCCACTAGAAAAAAAAGACAGCAGATGTGTGCGACCTTCGAGAATTATAACCCGGTTTCCAGCGAAGCTGCTTCTTTCGAACAGTTGCGATAAAACTTTCAATTTCTTGTAATTACATCGCATACATTAAAAAGTTGCCCGTATATGACTGTTGCGTTTGAAACATTCGTCCCCGTGTAATGCTTTGGAGCACTTCTTGTTGGGAATTTTTAAAAAGCCAGTAATTCATCAACACACATATGTTACTTCGCCATAACATTTACCATAGTGTCCTCCCTCCTATTTCTGCCTCCCCCCGTT